>NC_000071.6:60835784-61168284 GCF_000001635.26 Mus musculus
ATAAAACCAGCAACCTAATTGGCATACATTTGTGCAGAGCACCAGAGACCCATACTATACACTTGCTTGTCATTTCAGTCACTGTAAACTTATATCAACCCTGCTTAGATGATTTGGTGGGCCATATTCTCCTAGCATCCTCCCTCTGCTCTGACTCCTGTAGTCTTTACTCCCTGCCTCTTTCTGTATTCCCAGATATCTGATGGGAGGGGATCAATGGAGAACTCCAATATAGACTCTACATAACATCTGACTGTACTCTGCAAGCTACAGAAAAAGAAGCCTAGACACCAATCCAGCCACAAAACCGTCCACAATCTGTCTTGCCTACAAGGTGTGCTGGGGTTATGATGGCAGAACTTATAAAAGTGGCCACCAATGCCTGATTTGATAGAACCAAACCAACCTGGCAAACAAACAAACAAACAAAAATGTGACGCAACAAAGTGAAACAACGAAATGATTCTTAATGATATTCTGCAATACTCATAGATCGGTGACTTGTGCTGTCAGAGAAGTTTGTCAGGCAATGGATTAATTTTGGTTATTTCATAGACTTATTAAAGTATTCACTATTATAGTTAATGTGCAGTTCCCTAAGGACAAATGATGGAAGCGCCTTCCAAATGCTGACTTTTTCATTTGCATAACTTCTTTAGTGCAGTGTATATTCATATTGTTGATCATTTTAATTAAACTGTTGTCATATGACTAACTTTTAGAAATTCTTTGTATATTGTTTAGAAAAGCCTTTTTAGGTGGTTTTTTTTTTTTTTGGTGAACATTTACTTCAAACCCATGTCTTCTTTCCATTTCCTTGAAAACGAGTATTTTAATTAAAAATCTGAAACCTTGAAACTTAATAGTTAATTGCCAAGAGCTTCTGAGTGCTGTGTTGTGACAATATTTTATATTTTTACATGTATTAATGATTTAACTCTCAATATTTAAGCACATAGTCACAAATTATGTAAGTATGACTGCAAATAATAATGATCAAAATTTCATTTTTTTGGAACTAAGTATTTCCCACATGTGGTCATGTGCATGTTTGTATATGGACAAAAAAAATCAATACTTACAAGTTTATTGATACATAACTAGGTCAAACTAGACTCAGGGCAGGAAGGATTCAGAAAAAAATTTCCCTCCTCAGTAGGAGTCTTAATTAATTTTCTTTGGAAATTTGATACAATGTAGAATTATCTAGGAAAAGAAAATCTCTACTGAGGGACTGACTAGATATAAATGAACACTGGGCAACACTGTAAATTATCGTAAATGTTAATTTCTGTATAACTTATTGTAGACTGCATTATCCCTACTCAGGTGGTCATAGTTTATATAAGAAAGCAAGGTGAATATGATGAGCCAGAAAGCATATTTTCCCATGGTGTCTGCTTCTAGTTCCTGATTGAGTTCTGACTGTGACTCTTCTCAATATGGAAGAGGAAGTGTAAGATTAAAACATCATTTCATCTCCAAAAATAAATATATTTTAATTAGACAATAGAATGAATAAACTTACTGCAGTGCTAAATTATAATATAGGGCAAAAAATATATATAAAAGAATGAAGGTAACGGAATCAAAAATAAAAGTTTAATTAAAAAAAAAAACTTTTGTGGTTAACTGAACACAATTTTCAATCAGGATCTGATCTTAGAGCTTCATAAACATTCTAAATTAGGAATGAGATGAATGTATATCTGAAAACAAAATAATGCATCATTTACTGAGAGAGTTTGCACAGCTTCTAAGAGCAGATGTTTTGGTTCTTTCAAAGTGTAGTTGACAAATTTGCTAGCAGTGGGAGTGGAAAATTAGTTTTCATTTTTAGAAATTATTTGATACCATTTACAGACCTTTGCTATTTATCATGCTGATTAAAAGCTGTCATTCGAAGCACTTATAGTCTTCAAGAACATGTCAAAACTGTTTCTATCCAATTCAAATGTTTTCTGAAAAGGTATTTCACACCGAACCAGGTTATATATCTTTTCTTTCAGGAGCAATATATCAAAAACATGCAGTAGAAGGTAGTTTCTAATATTGTACTGAGAACTTCACTGATCAAATCTTGGAACGTCCTTACTCATTACTTACAAAGGTGGATTAAAAAAAAAACAGCATAGATAGATAGATAGATAGATAGATAGATAGATAGATAGATAGAGATATAGAGATGATATAGAGATAGATATAGAGATATAGAGATGAGATATAGAGATATAGAGATATAGAGATATAGAGATGATATAGAGATGATATAGAGATGATATAGAGATATAGAGATATAGAGATATAGAGATATAGAGATATAGAGATGTGTGTGTGCATACACATACTCAGGCACATACATATATACAAATAGGTTAACAAGGAAAGTTATAATTCAATGCCTTCAATTTCTTTAACAGCCACGATACCATATATATATATGTGTGTGTGTGTGTGTGTGTGTGTGTGTGTGTGTGTGTTTGTAAATATGCATACATATATCAATATATTTGTATTCATATATGTATGCATATATATTCCCCATGTCAAGAAAAATAGCATTCTTTGATGCTTGAGTTTTGGTTCATAAGTTTTTACACAAATTTATCACCATTATTACTTTATGTGCAAATAAAAAAAAACTGAAAGCAGGGAATGAAATTTTCCATTCTCCTAAAGTCTTTAATCTGACTAGATTCTCAGTTAGCAGGCACATCACGGCAAATATATTTCAGAGAAAGCTTTTGAATGACCTATATATTTTTCAATATGTGTTTTTTTCTAAAATTACAAATAAGATATAATTTTGAATAAAACTTACATTTGTAAGTTTTTAATTATTGTAGTACTGTCACATTAATCTATGAAATCTCAAAATTGGCACAAGCAGTTTATATTGACTTCTAACATTTTGATAGATGGCCATAGTTTTTCAACTGCCATATGAATCTTCTTTTCACTTGATGTAGGTTTAACGCATCTTAAAACATGAAAGAAATTACAAGATTTTCTGTCTGATAAATGTAAGTATTTGATGAATATTTATTAAGGGAGTCAATTAGTGATGAGCATGCTAAGTGATTATATGTGTGTGTGGTTCATTATTCACATTTATAGCACTTTCTCACTTTTCCCCTTTCCTAAAACCTCTCTTGAAAGTCCCATGAAATAAATTAAAACAGCAAAACAAAACAAAACAAAAACAAAGCCAGAACAGATAGTCAAAAGAGTTCTGAATAACACCATAAAATCAAGAAAATGACAAATATTAATATATTGCTTATAAAATAATAATTGACTATTAATTTTCTCAATGTAAAGGGAAATAAAGAAACAGAAAGTATTAAGTAGAGTCAGTGTGGGATGAAGCAATAGGAATGAACAAGTACAGGGATTGATAACTAATATTAAAGACATTTCAAAATAGACATATTAAAACCTCCTGTTTCACAATTTTCCTAAACTATGGTCATATATAACTATGGAAAGAATTAATATTTCATTACCTAATAACAAAGCAACAATGCCCTTATTAGTTACCATAGATTAACTAATAAGAACAAAACCTCAGATATGGGTTACCACCTTTTGTATTGTTGGCAAGTAGTTTCTCATAGATGATCAAAAATTACAATATTCCAAGTGATCCTGACCCCATTTCTTATCACTTGCCTAGGCAGATTCATGGGTCTTCAACTGGTTCAGAGTTGTAAAGGCTCATGATTAGTAGGATACAATATTTATATAGACTTTATGAAGACTTACTTTCATACTGTTTGGAAAATACTAACATCTTAGTTTTCATACCAGAGACTTCATGATTCTCGATTTCTTCCCAGATGTCATTCTTCAAGCATTAATAAAGGCTGACTCTGCTTACATTTATTGATTTATTGATTGACCACCTCTATCTTTTATCTCCCTTGAAAACTTGTAATAATTACTGTGGATTCCAAAAGCAACTAGATCTCTACCCTGATTTTATGCAGATATTTCTATAATGAAATTAAATGTGGCATATCTAATGAGGGCAAGTAAATATTTACCTAGTAGACAAATAAAATAGAGGAGCAAGATTTCACAACATAATTAAATTGTTCTTGAAAGTGGATTGCATTGATATCTTTGGCTCATATCCCTTATATATTACTCCATTTGACTTATAAATTTCTTATTCTCTATGGATATCCTTCTTTGTGTCCTGGCATTCTACTTAGTGGCTTTATTGGATAATAGGATCTTTAAAATGCAAGGGGAAAACAGAAGGTAAAGCATGCTATTTACTTATAGTTGTATCTTTACTTCCCAGATTTTGCTAAGCTATTATTACTTTGAAGTAATTAAGTGACATACAAGACTTGAAGCAGATATGGGCCATTTCTGTCACTTTGACTGAGACCAATGCATTATTGATAATCCACTGCTGATCCCAATATGTATGTGATACTAACCAAAACATGACAGCTTATATGACCTCGTTCACTGATTATAATTTTATGAGCTCAATATACATTTGCTTTCTGAGTTTCTGTTCTTGTTTTTAGTATCATTGTAGCAAGAGATAACTTAGCCAATACACATGTTATGATGCTGATCTCACTACTTTGTTGTTTCATGGGAAAAATAATTTTTGTCTCATCATTAAAATAATTCAAAGTGTAGAAAATTGACCCACTATAACCCCTTTCTGTCCCTAAACTGGAGAAATATGATGATATAAGTTTTATGTATGCACCATATGATTTCAATGATTTTCCACTGATAATTACTTTTTAAAAAATATTGAGGAGATATATGTAGCATGTGCACATTGAAGATATCCTGGAAATAAATAATGAACCAATGACTTCCTCAACAACTTCTTCTATTTATATAATCATAAGGATCCATAATCAGAGAGTAGATAAAAATAAACTCTAGTAGACCAAGAAACATTAATAATGGTTGAAATTAAGTTGAGAGTACTAGAATTAGCATGGATGGAGAATTTATAAAGCTAAAACTCCATGTTTCAAGAATTCATATATGTCTTGGTAAGATGTAAGGTGGAGAGAAAGATCACCTTTTCAATATTCAGTTAGTTTTAAAGTTGCATAATGAATCACACAAAAATGAAAACATTATACTAGTGACAAACCCAGGACAGAACAAACAAGCATTATTTTTCCAAATTTATTTAATTGCTATCCTTAATAAATGTCTTAGTACTACCATTCTGGTATCCAAGTTCCCAACGAGTGAAATAGCATGACTACATAATTTAATAATATATGAAGCACAGCAACAGCATTAAAAACCTTAATAAGAGTTCATTTCTCCCAAATCTCCCTGATACCTATGACTTCATTTTCATGTATCCTTTCTTTAGTCATCCAGATCTATTTAAAATTTTAAACATGTTTTGCTTAGATCTTTTGTGTGGTTTATTCTATTTCAGTAGAAATACTTCTATCTATACCATTCAGTTATGAGTTCTGTATGCTTGCTACCATTTTAGAAATGCTTTCTGTAATTTTTTCCAACATATAAATTATGTTTTTTAATTTTTCTAGTTTATTTGTATCACTCATTATTTTTCCCTTTTTTTTTCTTTTTTTTAATATATTTTTTATTACGTATTTTCCTCAATTACATTTCCAATGCTATCCCAAAAGTCCCCCCCTCCCCACCCCCACTCCCCTACCCACCCATTCCCATTTTTTGGCCCTGGCGTTCCCCTGTACTGGGGCATAAATAATTAAACATGTTTCAACAGTCATTTCAATAATGAGTGATACAAAGATGGCCCATTGGACAGGCAAACTTTGTATCACTCATTATTGAAATGACTGTTGAAACATGTTTAATTATTTAGTAGTCCATATTGCTCAGCTCATGCAATGCAACTTTCAGTGAGAAAATTAGTTATGAATATGAACTAACCAATACCCCCAGAGCTCTTGTCTCTAGCTGATTATGTAGCTGAAGATGGCCTAGTCGGCCATCACTGGGAAAAGAGGCTACTTGGTATTGCAAACTTTATATGCCACAGTACAGGGTAACGCCAGGGCCAAGAAGTGGGAGCGGGTAGGTAGGGGAGCAGGGTGGGGGGGGGGAGGATATAGGGGACTTTCAGGATAGCATTTGAAATGTAAATGAAGAAAATATCTAATAAAAATTGAAAAAAGAAAAGAAAATTAGTTATGGTTCTATTGTTCCTAAGTCTGGGAAAACCTCTAAAAAAATCTCAGTAAAAAATATGCAAATGTATTTCATTACCATTTATAAATACACACAGAAGCACACATCCGTATTTTTTGTTCACCTTTAATTGTGGGCATGGAAATGATATATACACTGGCATTGAGTCTCTATAAAAAAAAAAAAAGAATGAATTGAACCAATCATTATTGCCCCCAATGTAGATACTTCTTATAACTTTCCATTCATATTTCTCACTTTATATCCATTCACTCACATGCCTATAATATACTTATAATGTAGTTATTAGATGCATGTTATAATACCAATACACTACTACTTTGTATTAAAATTACAATTTCCATATCATGAAAATATTCAAAACGAAAAACTGGACAATATTAATAAACATTTATATCACTTTACTGTTTTTATTAAATCAACTAAGTATACTATATGTGATGGTTTGTATATTCTTACACCAGGGACTGGCACCATTTGGAGGTGTGGCCTTGTTGGAATAGATGTGACCTGGTTGAAATAGGTGTGTCACTGTGGGTGTGGGCTTAATACTCTCACACTAGTTGCCTGGAAGTCAGTCTTCCACTAGCAGCCTTTGGATGAAGATGGAGAACTCTCAGCTCTGCCTGAGCCATGCCTACCTGGATACTGCCATGCTCCCACCTTGATGATAATGGACTGAACCTCTGAACCTGTGAGCCAGCCCCAAATAAATTTTGTTTTTATAAGACTTGCCTTGGTCATTGTGTCTGTTCACAGCAGTAAAACCCTAACTAAGACACTATATTTAATTTTATGAATCTGAAACATTTTCTCTTTTTTCTCACGAATTCTCATCAACTAAAAACACATTTTATTTTATTTACTCGAAAAATAAAAATCCCATTGTTTAAAAATGAATGGTGTCCTCTTTTTATCCCTTTTTTTTCATGGCTATATGTTCAATGAAAATATATGTCATTCTAGTAGCATCATCATTTGTTGATCACTGTGCCTGTGACCCATGGCCACAGTGGCACTTGTAACTACTCCGCTCTACAGAAATAAAACAGATAGTTACAGTTAGAGAAACTAAGGAAAGATAATCTACATAACAGCAACATTTTACCATCCATCACATATTACCAAATGTAAAACTAGACAATCTTCTTTGGACCTCCATAGTAAGCTGCCTGTCCACCTGACTCATGCTCCTAGACACTTGGGCTTTGTTACAAATGGTTCAGTGTTTATTAATTTACCTGATTCCTGAATTGCAAACTGAAGAAATCCTGTCTAGAAGGTTGCAAAGCTGAATATGGAGAAATGTGGCTGCTCTGTGGGTTAAATGAGAGATGTTATTCTCAGGAGGTTAATTACTGCAAATTAGGAGCTTGTAGGCGTCTGGAAGCATCAGGGAAGAAATAGGAGATTAACACTGATAAAGTCTCATGGGCTTTAAAGGGAAGCATTTCATATTGGTGCTAATGAAAAAAATCAAAATCAGCCATGGTTCAGATGCTTAGAAATGGCTGTTTTCAGCATGTTTAGAATTCAAAGAAGACTCAAAAGAGCTTTAGGATTAGAATAATTGAGTGAAAGCAAGAGTCTTGGACATCAACCAAATTTAGGGGAAATCACTCTCTTAATGTACTTCTCAGAATAATTTTTTTTCCTTCTTAGAACATTGGTATTTTTACTCTTTATTAGTGTGTGTGTGTGTGTGTGTGTGTGTGTGTGTGTGTGTGTGTGTGTTTTAATTTCTGAGGTGCCTGCAGAGATCAGAAATTATAGAAACCTCTGAGCTGGAAACACAGGCAGTGTGCACTATGGCATGCAGGTTCTGGGAAGCAAACACCTGTCCTCCAATAGAGCACTAAGCCCAGTTGATCACAGAGCCATCTCTCTAGAAAATATCTTGTTTTATAAAGGTAAAAATACTATCATCATCTACATGGTGAATTCAATTACAGTGAGATGGAGAAGACTTTTCCTGCCAAAACAAATGTAAATAAAAATAAAAAAATAAGCATTGTTTGAGAAGTTGTTATAACTCTGTTCAACAGATGCTTATTTGTCTCTTCTGTTTTAGCTAACTACAAGTGTATGCAATATTTCTGTCATTCTGGGAAGGGTTTGCTTTTATTATCTATCCATCTCTCTCTACCATAAACTAAAGCAAGACAGTTCTTAAATCTTATTTCCTTACCTTGCTTAAAAAGATTATATATATATATATATATATATATATATATATATATATACATATATATATATATATATATATATATATATATTTACAGCATTTATGCTAATTATGAAATTTGTTGAAAGCCGAATAGTGGCAGGTAAACAGTCTTCATAAAAGAACACAACTCTTTTACAATCTTAATGCATATATATCTAGGCTTTATTATAATTCAATTTATAAGGAATAAAAGGCTTACTATTCTAAGTTAAAATTATGACCTAAAATAAATACTTTATGTTTTGAGAAAGAATGAAGAAATGATGAAACCAACAATGACAATAAGTATATTTAACAATAGTATAATTATCAAAAGAAAAACTTTCTTCTAATGCCTTTTAATAAGAAATCTGATTTTACGTTATTGGAGAAGATAAATTTGACATAAAAATAAAAATATTTGCCCATGATTTCAATAACTATGGCAAACAGTCTCAACTAAATACCAGTTTAATCATTTTATATACTTTCTACTACCAGTTGTTTTGGATTTATATTTTTATGCATACATATTTCCTTTTCTTTTATACTATATTTAGTTTACTATAGTGAACCTTATCTATGTAAAATTTTTTTCTAAAATTAATTACCAACTAATTAAATTATTTAAATACATTGAATTAATTGGCATGCTTTTCTGTTTAGCTTTTGTCTATCTTGATATTCATTTGAAATTAATCATTCTCACATCAGAATTAACATTCTCCTTTTACAAAGAAGAAATTTGAAGCTCAGTAGCAAATTGGGTTAACTGAAATCACAGAATCCAATGAGTCATAGTTCCATACTGGAGCATATTATGTAACATATTTGAAACTGCCAAATATTGTGACTATCTGAGATGCTTTAAGTCATATGTAAATACTTTCTGTTATCGGATCTTTGTTTACTACCAGTTTTACACAAAGGATAGTATGAATCCCACAATTTATTGATTTTTGTGGTAAATACATAAAGTAAATGTTAATAAAAGAATACACACACATTCAATCTTTTATGATGTTTGGGGTCACTTTGCAGCATATTCTGTGGAGTGTATTATGTATGAAATGTTATGCAATATCATTCAATAGGAAACATACTGCACAGAGAAAGGCTGTTTCTGTATTCTATCACAATAGTTAGTACCATAGTTAGCCCAACACTTATCATCTGTTATCTTGCTTTTCCAGTTTTAACTGAAGCATGATGTGGTCCTCTGGTACTCTACTGACCAAAGTGTTATAAACTCATGCAGTGTTTCAAACTTGGGGACAAAGTTAAAAGAAAAAAAAAACAAACAATAACAACAAAACAAAACAAAACAAAAATCAAAATAAGGCTGCTATTAGGATCCTTTCTACAACTGGATTGCCTCAGTCAGCATTAATATGAGAGGAGGTGCCCAGTGTTCCTAAAATTTGATATGCCATATTTTATACCCTTGAGAGACCTCCCCTTTTCTGAAGAACATCTGAGAATGAGAAAATCAGGGGAAGAAAGTAGTTGAAGATTGGGAAGTAGTATATAAGATAATAATAATAATAACATACCTATCTGATTTTACACATATATAAGTTAAAATAACCAAATTATGGCAAGTTGTGACTAATCATGTAAACCTTAATGATATCTCAGAAGTTGAGAGAGAGAGAAACAGAATATATTTGGTCACTCTATTTTTGTTCTTCTTTCAAATTCACCTATACTGTTGAATAACACACAAATTGCATTTGTGTGTGTGTGTTCACAACCACTTATTTACCTTAATTTGACATTATGAGACCTGCATGTTTATTTCACTACTACTTAATTACTGGACAAGTTCATTATTGATAAGTTGACTTTTTGCATGGTTTTATTAACATTTAGCTGTTAGAACATCAAATAGTTAACTCTTATTTTATTGATTATTCTTAATTTATTCATATTCATTGGGCATTTTTTAATAACTGTATGCTTATTCAATCTATAAAATATGTAGTAATCATTATAGATACCAAATGTAACTTTAATTCAGAAGTCATTTTCACACTTATATGAGAAATCTTTCAAATTACATTATAAAAGTAAATGTGTAGTAGATATGAAGATATTCTATAATTGGTCAAAAAACAAACCTCAACCAATACAAGAAGATTGAAATAATCCCATGCATCCTATCAGAGCACTGTGGCCTAAGGGTGAACATAAATACCAGCAAAAATGACAGAAAGCCCACATACACGTGGAAACTGAGTAACTCTCTACTCAATGATAACTTCATCAGGGAAGAAATAAAGAAATTAAAGATTTCCTGGAGTTTAAAGAAATTGTTGACATATCATACCCAAACATATGGGATACAGTGAAATCAGTGATAAGAGGAAATTCATAGCACTAAGTTCTGGGTAAAGAAACTAGAGAGATATTACACTAGCAACGTAACAGCACACCTAAGAGCCCTAGAACAAAAAGAAGCAAATACACCCAAGAGGAGTAGAGGGCAGAAAATAGTCAAACTCAGGGCTGAAATCAACAACATAGAAACAAAGAGAGCAAAACCAAAAGCTGGTACTTCGAGAAAATCAACAAGACAGATAAACACCTAGACAAACTAACTAAAGGTCAAAATTAGCAAAATGAGGAATGAAAAGGGACATATAACAACAGAAATGGAGGAAATTAAAAAAAAATCATCAGATCCTACTACAAAAGCCTATACTCAATAAAACTGTAAAATGTAGGTGAAATGGATGGTTTTCTACACAGAGGCCACACATGAAAGTTAAATCAAGAGCAGGTAAACTATCTAAACAGACCCATATCCCATAAGGAAATATTAGTCATTAAAAATCTTCCAACCAAGAAAAGCCCATAGTCAGATGGATTTAGTGCAGAATTCTACCAGACCCTCAAAGAAGACCTGATACCAGTATTTCCCAAACTATTCCATAAAATAGAAACAAAAGGAAAACTACCCAATTAATTTATGGAACCACAATTACTCTGATTACTCTGATACCTAAACCACACAAGAACCCAGCCAAAACAACAACAACAACAACAACAACAACAACAACAAAAAAAAACAAAAAAACAAAACAAAACAAAAAAAAAACTTCAGACCAAACTCACTTACACATATTGATGCAAAAATCCTCAATTTAATTCTTGAAGACCGAATCCAGGAACACATCAAAACCATGCAATGTTGGCTAAATATATGAAAATCCATTAACATAATTTACTTTATAAACAAACTCAACGAAAAAAAATCACATGATCATCTACTTAGATGGAGAAAAAGCATTTACCAAAATATAACAGCCCATGATGTTAAAAGTATTGGAGAGATCAGGAATTCAGTGGTCATAGCTAAAGATAATAAAAGCAATTTACTGCAAACCAACAGCCAATATCAAATTAAATATAGAGATACTTGAAGCAATCCCACTAAAATCAGGGACAAGGATGCCCACTCTCCCCAAATCTATTCAATATAGCACTTGAAGTGCTAGCTAGAAAATAAGACAACAAAAATAGATTAAGGTGATACAAATTGGAAAAGAATAAATAAAAATATCACTATTTTCAGATAATATTATACACAATATACCTCAAAAATTCTACAAGAGAACTTCTCCAGCTGATAAACAAATTCAGCAAAGTGGCTGGATACAAAATTAATTCAAATAAAACAGTTGCCTTCCTTGTGCAAATGGTAAACAGGCTAAGAAAGAAATCAGGGAAGCAACTCCATTCACAATAGCCACAAATAGTATAAAATATATTGGAGTAACTCTAACCAAACAAGTGAAAGATCTGTATAACAATAACTTCAAGTCTCTCAAGAAAGAAATCGAAGAAGGTCTTAAGAAATGGAGAGATCTCCCATGCTCATGGATTGGCAGAATTAGCATAGTAAAAATGGCCACCATATGAAAGGCCTAACCCTAACCCTAACCCTAACCCTAACCCTAACCCTAACCCTAACCCTAACCCCTGATTATAGATTCAATGCAATGTCCATCAAAATCCCAACACGATTCTTCAAAGACATGGAAAGAGCAATTCTCAAATTCATCTGGAAAGGCAAAAAACTAAGAATAGTGAAAATATAATTTTTTAGTTTTACTATATATTTTCTTTATTTACATTTCAAATGTTATCCACTTTCCTGGTCTCCATCTGAAAACGCCCTCCCTTATCCCATCTCCCCGCTCACCAACCCACCCACTCCTGCTTAATGGCCCTAGCATTCCCCTACACTGGGCCTCTCCTCCCATTGATGACTGACTAGTCCACCTACTGCTGTATATGTAGCTGGAGCCATGAGTTCCAGCATATGTATTCTTTGGCTGGGGGTTTAGTCCCTGGGAGCTCTGGGTTTACCAGTTAGTTCATATTGTTGTTCCTTCTGTGGAACTGTAAACACCTTCAACTCCTTGGAACCTTTCTCTAGCTCCTTCATTGGGGACCCTGTGCTCAGTTCAATGGGTGGCTGTTAGCATCTGTATTTGTCAGGCAATGGCAGAGCCTCTCAGGGGACAGCTATATCAGGCTCCTGTCAAAAACACTTGTTGGCTCTTACATGCGTTCTCACGACCAGCCAGGAAGAACACAACAAACCGGAATCTTCTGCGGCAAAACCTTTATTGCTTACATCTTCAGGAGCAAGAGAGCAAGACAGCAAGAACAAGAGAGAGAATGGCGAAACCTCGTCCCTTTTAAGGAGAATTATCCTCCGCCTAGGACGTGTCACTCCCTGATTGGCTGCAGCCCATCGGCCGAGTTGTTGTCACGGGGAAGGCAGAGCACATGGAGTGGAGAATTACCCTTGGCACATGCGCAGATTATTTGTTTACCACTTAGAACACAGGATGTCAGCGCCATCTTGTAACAGCGAATGTGAGGGCGGCTCCCCACAGTTGGCATTCACAATAGTGTCTGGGTTTGGTGATTGTATATGGGATGGGTCCCCAGGTGAAAATAATTCTTAACAATAAAAAAATGACTGGGGAACTCACTGTCCATGACCTCAAGCTGTACTACAGAGCAATAGTGATAAAAACTGTTTGGTATTGGTACAAAGACAGACACGTTGATCAATGGAATTGAATTGAAGACCCAGAAATAAAACCACATACTTACAGAAACTTGATCTAGAAACTTTGACCTTAACAAAGAAGGTAAAATATACAATGGAAAAAAAGAAATCATCTTCAATAAATGGTGCTGGTCTAATTGGCTGTCTGTATAAACACCCATGGAAGGAGTTACAGAGACAAAGTTTGGAGCTGTGACGAAAGGATGGACCATCTAGAGATTGCCATATCCGGGGATCCATACCATAATCAGGTTCCAAACGCTGACACCATTGCACACACTAGCAAGATTTTGCTGAAAGGACCCAGATAGAGCTCTCTCTTGTGAGACTATGCTGGGGCCTAGCAAACACAGAAGTGGATGCTCACAGTCAGCTATTGGATGGATCACAGGGCCCCCAATGAGGGAGCTAGAGAAAGTACCCAAGGAGCTAAAGGGATCTGCAACCCTGTAGGTGGAACAACATTATGAACTAAACAGTACCCCTGCGCTCTTGACTCTAGTTGCATATGTATCAAAAGATGGCTTAGTCGGCCATCACTGGGAAGAGAGGCCCATTGGACTTGCAAACTTTATATGCCCCAGTACAGGGGAATACCAGGGACAAAATGTGGGAGTGGGGGGAGGGTATGGGGGACTTTTGGTATAGCATTGGAAATGTAAATGAGGAAAATACCTAATAAAAAATATTTTAAAAAGAAAAAGACCCATGTTTGTCACCTTGCACAAAGTTCAGGTCCAAGTGGATCAAGGACCTCAACTGTTGGGAACAAAGTTTAAAAAGGGGCGGGGGCCCTGGAGGGGGGCCCGGGGAGAAGTAGGATAGGAAAAAGATGCTCACACCCCGCCAGAGTTTCCCTATTCTCTGGTCAGTCAGGTGTGGGAGGGCTGCTATCTACCCGATCCACTCATCCCTGGGTGGGCATTCCTCTATCCCACACTTCAGGGGGTGGTCAAGGGGCAGCCCTGCCTGGGGACCCCCACTCCCCAAAGCTACCTTGTTAAAGCCACTAGGGTTGTGGGAGAGAGGGAAGAGGGAAGAAGTTCCCAACACTGACCAGAGTGTGCTGCAGAACTTGAAGGAGCAGAGCAGAGACTCTATGGTTTTATAACTTTATTAGAGAAATGCAGGGGAAAGACTTCTGTAAAAAGGAGGGGGGAGAGAGAGAGGGGAGGGAGGGAGGGAGGGAGGAAGAGAGAGAGAGAGAGAGAGAGAGAGAGAGAGAGAGAGAGAGAAGAAGGAGAGGAGAGGAGAGGAGAGGAGAGGAGAGGAGAGGAGAGGAGAGGAGAGGAGAGGAGAGGAGAGGAGAGGAGAGGAGAGGAGAGGAGAGGAGAGGAGACAAAGAGAAAGGGAAGAGGAGAGAGAAGTGAGAGAAGAGGTGAGAGGACAAAGGAATAAGAGAGCGAGGGGCTGAGCATCCCTTTTTATGGTCTTCACTGTTGCTAGGTAACTGGGGAGGAGTTTAGCCTGAAGGTCAGAAGCTTAGGCCATTGCTTACATCTCTACTGACCCTGCTTCTGTTGTGGGGGCTGTGGGAGGTGGTACCTTAGGCAGGGGCTGAAGTTCCAGGAGCATGAGGGACCTTGTCATGTAGCTGAATTATGACCATCAGGCTTCAGACCTCAGCTTGACTGGAGACCAGCCTGCAATTCCCCACACTCAACATAAAACCAGATACACTGAATCCAATAGAAAAGAAAGTGGGAAAGAGACTTGAACTCATCGTCAAGGGGAAATTTCCTAAACAGAACTCCAATGTCTCATGGGCTACGGTAAAGAATTCATAAATGGGGCCTCGTGAAACTGAAATCAACTGGTCATCATTCCATCTTTATGAATTATTTTCTCCAGTAATGTAGTCACTACAATTAATGACCATTATCTAATACAAAGGTCTGTCCCATGCAGACTCTCCAGATGTCAATTCAGTCTCTGTGAGATCCTAGGTTTGTTGATTTTCTTGTGATGGTCTTGACCTCTGGTTCCTATAATCTTTCAGCCCCGTCTTCTTCAAAATATCTGAAGCTCTGACTAATGCCTGGCTGTGGGTTTCCATCAGTTGCTTTAAGAATCCTCTCTGATAACAACTGGGTCAGTATAGCAGAATATTATTAGGAATCACCTCATTGATGTGTGTGTGTGTGTGTGTGTGTGTGTGTGTGTGTGTGTGTGTGTGTGTGTTTGTGTGTGTGTGTGTGTAGCTTAGTGTTTTTGTGGCACTCTTAACAGGGAGCAAGGACTGTTTATGATGCCTTTGCTTGTTTTGGGGACGCTTCCATTCTTAAAATGGCTGGAGGTACCTAATCTATTTTTTTAATTGGATATTTTATATATTTACATTTCAAATGTTACACCCTTTCCTGGTTTCCCCTCAGGAAACACCATATCCCATCCTTCCTCCCCCTACCTCTATGAGAGTGTTCGCCTACCCACCCACCCAGGCATGTCTCTCTACCCTAGCATTCTCCTTCACTGGGGCATCCAGCCTTCACAGCAGGAAGGGCCTCTCCAATTAACATCCAACAAGGTCATCCTTGGTTACATAAGCAACTGGAGCCATGTGTCCCTCTTTTGTTGATGGTTTAGTCTCTGGAAGCTCTGGGGCAGGAGGGTATCTGGTTACCTGTTCTTTCTATGGGGTTGCAATCTACCTCAGCTCCTTCAGTCCTTCCCCTAACTCTTCCATAGGGGGTTCCCAGGCTCAGTCAGGTTGTATTTGCATACATCTTTCTTAGTCAGGTGGTGGCAGAACTTCTCAGAGAACAGCCATACCAGGCTCCGGTCTGCAAGTACTTCGTCCCATCAGCAATAAGGTCAGAGTTTGGGTGTCTGAAGATGGGATGGATCTCAAAGTGATTTGGTCTCTGGATGGCCTTTCCTTCAATCTCTGCTCCATTTTTTTTTTTAATTCATGCTTTTCCTTTAGACTGAAACAATTCTGGTTTAAAATTTTGAGATGGGTGGGTGGATCCATCCCTCCACTGGGGACTCTGTCTATCTACTGGAGGTGATCTCTTCATCAAGTTCTTCTATCTCCCTGCTATTGGGATCTTCTGCTAATGTCATCACTATTGGGTCCTGGGATATTCTTGCATCCCTTGCATCTGAGACTTTCTAGTGGTTCTCCAGTTCCCAACCAGAAATCTTTTTTTTTGGGGGGGGTTGGGATTCGAGACAGGGTTTCTCTGTGTAGCCCTGGCTGTCCTGGCACTCACTTTGTAGACCAGGCTGGCCTTGAACTCAGAAATCCGCCTGCCTCTGCCTCCCAAGTGCTGGAATTAAAGGCATGTGCCAACACTGCCCAGCCCAACCAGAAATCTTAATTTAGGTGATGAAGGTTGGCTGATCTCCCATGGTTATGGATCCAGACTGACTATGAAGGACAAGGAATACACAAGTGGCGCTCTGGTACTTATTTCTCTGTAACTGGATTATAGATATGATGTCACCAATCTGTATCAAGTCCCTGCTGCCTTGTTGTCTAACCATGACAGACTATAACACCAAACCAAAAGTCAAGCAAATCCTACCCCAATTCCTAGGTTACTCATAAATTTCAACACAATGTATTTGCTACATAAATTGTTAATATATTGTACAGTTTGGAGAATGTACCAACAATTCAGCCCATTATAATGACCATTTTGTTCTGATTATATGGGATGAATTGTAGATGTATATTCCATAACCAGGAAGGAAGAGTTACAGACAATGAGTTGCCCTTTATGACTGTATAAAAACATAGTTACTTATATGTGGTCTGTTTTTTTGGTAGACTGAGTGTGATGAACATAACAGCCTGATATAATGTTTCTCCAAACATCAAACCTTCCCTTCTTCTCCTGCTTTTAAAGAGATATTTTTGCTAAGGAGATTTTGTTTTTAAATTGTATTCTCATAACCTGATTGTCTAAGTATATCAAAAGGAGGTATCTATTTTGATGTTTATCACCAATATTGAGGATTTATATTTTCCATTCACGTTGCACTCAAGAAATGTTACAGGTTCAAAAATGTAAGACAGGATACATATCTTATGGTCTCTAATATACTTTTAAATTGAAAGTATTATTTTTCAAAGCCAAAATATATTTCTCTATTTAAAAAACATAAATCACTGTTGTGCATTACCAACATGCACTTTCTTTCTAGGTAGTAAAATTATGGAGGTATGAAATTGATTATAAAATTAGAAAATATTTAATATGGATTGACTGTGTGTGAGTGTGTGTATGTGTGCGTGCGCACACACATAATCTTGTTATTCTTGAAATATCATGTAACCAAACTAACTTGTCATAGAAAGTAGGGTAGAAAGAAAATGAAAAGTAAAGAACAACTAGTAAAAAAATAAAATACTGAATAATGGACTGCATGGTTAACAAGTACTGATTTTAAGAAAATACTCTCATATATACAAATTATCTGCACATATTACACATAGGGCAGAAGTTATACACATGATGTTCTTATATGAGATTTAATTCCTTATTAATTTATTCAGTGTTGTTTAGTTCCCCTCTTATAAACCCCATCTATCTCCTGTATTTTCATGGAATGTTCTGAGGAAAATACATGCCAAAAATTTGCTAGATATGTGTTTGACTTAGATATGTGTCTGAATAATATTACCAATTGAATTTCAATGTATCACAAGTTCATAGGAAAGTAGTCCAATTAAAAAAAATAAATAGCTGCTGGTATCGATATAATTTATTATAAGTTTAGACACTTTTTCCACTTGATTTCAATTTCTTAATGTTTTGAGATGACTTTTGGCAGGTAACATTTTATATGAAATATGTCTACTATGTATTTTCTGCTTCTCTTGATGGTAAATTAATACTATTTCATCTTCCACATGTATTCATTAATACATTAATTTAAATGAATAAGAAAGTGAAACATTTTCTTGTGCAACTTCACATTTCTAAATGTATGTTTAATTGCTATTTAAAATGAAAAAAAAAAACCTACAGCAAAATTGCTCTCTTAAATTTCTTTGGCTTAAAGCAAAAGCTTTCCTCTGCTGTTTTGGAATGATACCTTGATCCCCTACCAACCCTGAAATATGGAATCATCATTTCCACTAGAGAGAAAATAAATTTGGGGAGGGACCTTCCTTTAGATACAGGGATGAAGCCGAAGTATAAGTTATTCAGTCAATGTGTTGTGTCTAAAAAAAGAAAAGTTCAACTTCCTTACTAATACATATCATATGTGTTCCTATTCTTGATTTTCAACCCCATAAGTGAATATATTGACAGTCTTCACAAAGATCACACTTTCTTTCAGTCAAGGACCGATGGACGTATTTCCTGAGTCTCATGGCACTTTTATTCTCAAAGTGAATTCATTTTATACCACTCATCCCTCATAACTAACCAAAGGTTTTATATAAAATTAATTCTTTCTTCTCTTTTTATTTTCATTGTGTGTATATATGTAGCCTTTTATATCTGTGGATATTTTTCCTACTTTTACTCAATCATGTTCCTGGTGCTTTAGGGAATATGCAGTGTTTAAAAGAAGACAATCATTTGCTATATCTCTTTTATTTTTATTTGCATCTTTCATTCATGACACTCTTTATCCATTTAGCACCTGAACAAAAATTCCTCTTTGGCTTTATTTAACTAGTTAAAGGAAAATGAAATCTATGTCTCTAATGTTCTAGGAGAGCTGAGTGAAAAGACACGTGTTCAAGATTGAAATAAAAATAACCCACCCAGGAACCAGTAAAACAGCTTAGCTGGTGTATTAGTCAGGGTTCTCTAGAGTCACAGAACTTATGAATAGTCTCTAGTTAGTAAAGGAATCTATTGATGACTTACAGTCGGCAGCCCAATTCCCAACAATTGTCCAGTCGCAGCTGTGAATGGAAGTCCAAGGATCTAGCAGTTACTCAGTCTCACGCAGCAAGCAGGCGAAGGAGCAAGAGCTCGAGCTAGAGCTAGACTCCCTTCTTCCAATGTCCTTATATTGTCTCCAGCAGAAGGTGTAGCTCAGATTAAAGGTGTGTTTCGCCACACCTTTAATCCCAGATGAAAGGTGTAGCCCAGATTAAAGGTGTGTTCCTTAAACTCGGAGATTCAATCTTCTGGAATCCATAGCCACTGTGGCTCAAGATCTTCAAACCAAGATCCAGATAAGGATCTCCAAGCCTCCAGATAAGGGTCACTGGTGAGCCTTCCAATTCCAGATTGTAGTTCATTCCAAATATTGTCAAGTTGACAACCAGGAATAGCCACTACAGCTGGCAAAAACCAATTTACCATGAAAGCGTGATATAAGTTTAATCTCCAGATCTTAAGAAAAGGTGGTATAAGAGAACTGACACCACAATGATGTTCTCAGATATCAACATATGTGCCGTAGCACGCATGCCCACAGACAGGTGGAAAGACAGAAACAGACAGACAAATAGACACAGACACATACACACAAACACACACAGAAACACACGCAGACACAGACACACACACACACACACACAAACACAGACACACACTCCATGCATATGCTTAATAATACCATTAAAAGCAATAATTATAGTACTACTAATATGAGTAGTAGTGATAAAAATTCAAAATTGCATATAAAAGGGTTCATTTTAGCTAAATATTGGAGTGAATTGCCCACTTTTTTGTGAAATCTACTTGTCCAGGCTAATAATTTGTGCCCTGAAGTCACACAAGGATGAAAAATTAGACAGAAATTTCATCTTTCCTCCTCAGAGTTGTCTTTGAATAAAACTGCTTCAATCCACTAGCTTCTAACTTCTGGGATTTCAGTACAGTTCTATCAGCCTACTTCAGTAGAAGCTCTAGTCCAACAGAGTAAAAGGTAGCTTATTCTAAGTTTATGAGGAGTAACCATGCAGGAGCACATCGAATCAGGTTGTATTAATTAATATGTCCCACTGTGCAAGAGGTTACACAAAATTTTATGGAAGAAAATAAATGAATGCATTTATTCTTTATGTTGGTGAGAGTATGAGATAGGGCTTCTTTTGGCAACTTCAGTTCACAACTGGTATCCTGGTTCTGGTAAAACTTAGGTCAGTTTCTGGCTTACATTTGCTGTCACTAAATAAACTCCAATGTCAGAGGCATTGGCACCTGTACCATTTTGACTTATTAAAGTTCATTTTTCATCAGAAACACTCCATCTTATTTCAAGTTGTATTCATGTTGAGTATGAGATAATTTAAAACGGATTTGTGTTCTCCATCATTTTGGAAACCAAGTGTAATATTCTATTCACTCTCACTCTCTCTCTCAGGAGTCGGATTCTTCCTTTCCTCTCTCATCAATGTTTATTTTTTCTTTCCATGTTTCAACAGATAGAAGAGGGAAACTGAGAAACTACAGATGTGCCCTACCAGCCTAACCTACAGTTCCCAACTTCAATGGTTTTGTATTCATATAACATATAAGTTATTCTTAACCTATATTACATGATCAATGTGATTTGAAATTTGTTTAGTTTATACATGGGCTCTCCATCATCACCTGAAACTATGTTGTTAAGATATTCCTGTCGTTTTCCACAGCTACTTTAATAACTCTTACCTTTTTCACTGTGTAAGAATACCTTGCTCTTTTTTGTTGCCTTCCTAAAATATATTTCTCCCTTTCCATCATCTACTGGATAGGCACAGGAAAGCCTGCATCACTTAAAATGACTGTATTTTGCTTACTGATCAATATAGTAAAAACGGCAAACCAGTAGCCAACATCAAAGTAAATGGTGAGAAGCTGGAAGAAATCCCACTAAAATCAGGGACTAGACAAGACTGTCCACTCTCTCCCTACCTATTTAACATTGTACTTGAAGTCCTAGCCAGAGCAATTAGACAACAAAGGAGATCAAGGGGATACAAATTGGAAAGGAAGAAGTCAAAATATCACTTTTTGCAGATGATATGGTAGTATATATAAGTGACCCTAAAAATTCCTCCAGAGAACTCCTAAAACTGATAAACAGCTTCGGTGAAGTAGCTGGATATAAAATTAACTCAAACAAGTCAATGGCCTTTCTCTACACAAAGAATAAACAGGCTGAGAAAGAAATTAGGGAAACAACACCCTGCTCAATAGTCACAAATAGTATAAAATACCTTGGCAAGACTCTAACTAAGGAAGTGAAAGATCTGTATGAAAACTTTTCTTTTATATTGAAATATCTTTTAAGAATGAGAATGAACTGAGTTCTTTTTATTATTCACTATATGTTATTTGATGAAAGATGAAAATGTTGATATCCTAGGATTAGTGGAGATAATATTAGCCACTACTGTCTGTGACTAATAGAGTTCTGGTCGGGAAAATTATGATGGGCTAAAAGGAAGCTTTGTTAACAAGGAACACAATTACAGTTAGATATGCAAAATGACTTCCCTTGATCCATAGTTGGACACAGTGACTATAGTTAAGGAACCTGGATTGCACACTTCAGAAGATATTCATGAGAGGACTTGGAATGATGTCATCCATACAAATCGTCCAAAGTGAGAGATATTAAGGTGGTAGATTTGGTCATTGTCCTAATTTAAAACAATAATACAGGAAACAAAATAGAAGAGAGAAAGGATATATCTCCTTGGGAAAGCTGGAAGTATGGCTGAACCCTGGAATACGTTGAAGAAAAAGTCATGGCAGTGTGCAGTTACTAAGGGAGCTCTTGACTGGGAAGTGTCCCTTCGGCTTTCCTCATAGTTCTTAATGCGCCCCCTCTCATCTCTATGCTCATTTGTTTTGCTTCTGTTTCACTATTAATATACATTGTAATCCCCTCTCCTTTTCTTCTTTCTAAAATATTTTATGAAAGTTTATACTACCTTTGGATTTTGAAGTATCAACCTTTTAATCTTCTATTTGTCTTTTCAATAATAATTTTGTGTATCAAAGTTACGTTTTAAATGCATCCATGACCTTTCTTTTTTTTAATTTTTCTTTCTTTCTTTCTTTCTTTCTTTCTTTCTTTCTTTCTTTCTTTCTCTCCTTTCTTTCTCTTTCTTTCTTTCTTTCTTTCTCTCCTTTCTTTCTCTTTCTTTCTTTCTTTCTTTCTTTCTTTCTTTCTTTCTTTCTTTCTTTCTTTCTTTCTTTCTTTCAAGACAGAGTTTCTCTGTATAGCCCTGGCTGTCCTGGAACTCACTTTGTAGACCAGGCTGGCCTGGAACTCAGAAATCCGCCTGCTTCTGCCTCCTGAGTGCTGGTATTAAAGGTGTGTGCCACCATGCCCGGCTCATTTTAATTTTTTAAATCTGAGAATGTGTTACATAACACTTTCATCACATTCAGCAGTCCCCAATTTTCCCAATATCAACCCTCTTTTTCCTACACCCTACTTTGTGTCCTAGTGTTAAGTTCCCGAGTCCAGTTGGTGCTCTTTGTGTATCTGAGATACTTTTTCCGGTTTTTTATTTGTTTGTTTGATTTTAAGACTGATGATACCTTGTCTGAACAACTCTTGTTTCAGGTATCTTTTCTACGTTGTGTTGAGAGTCAGCATCATTACTTTGGGTAACCCACTAATTAAAATAGCACCCTGTCTCTAACAATGTGCCATTAATCTTTATAAAGTTTTAGCATTCTCATTTTTCTTTTCTTTTAATTTATACTTATCTACTTTATATACTTATCTATTTATATCCCAAAGACTGTCCTCCTCCTGGCACCCCCATCACAGGGACCCTCCGCCTTTCCCCATTCCTTTCTCCTCTGAGAGAGTTCCCCAAACCCTCTGTCATTCCACCTTGCAGCATCAAGTCTCTGCCAGAGTAGGCACATCTTCTCTCACTGAATCCAGACAAGGCAGCCTTGTTGGGGAAAAGATATCACAATTAAGCTATAGCTTTAGATAAAACCTCTGCTCCAGTTATGGGGGACACCCATGGAGACTAGGCTGTACATCTGTAACAACTGTGCCTGGGGTCTTCTTCCAGCTCATGTGTGCTTTTGCTTGGTGTCTTGGTATTTGAGAGCTCCCAAGGTTCAGGTTAGTTAACTCTGTTGGTCCTCCTGTGGGCTTCCCACCCTCTTTGGGGCCTCTAATCCTTCCATAAGGATTCCTGACCAATTCTTGGCTATGGTATCTGTGTCTGTTTCAGTCAGTTGCTAGATAGAGCCTCTCAGAGGACAATTATGCTAGTCTCCGGTTTATAAGCATAACAGAGTATCATTAGTAAAAATCAGGGTTTGGTGTTTGCCCATGGAATGAATTTCAAGTTGGGTTGTTTATTAGTTTTCCGTTCTTTAACTTTATGCTCAATCTTTGTCCCTGTATTTCTTTTGGACAGGACAATTTTTGAACGGAATGTTCTATGATTTTGTGTCTTTATCCTTCCAGTGGGAGTCCTGCCAGGCTACAGGAGGTAGACTCTTCAGGTTCAATGTCTCCACTATTAAGTATCTCAGCTAAGGACACCCACATTGACTCCTGGGAGCCTCTCCCATCTCAGGTCTCTGGGACGTTCTAATATCCTCGACCAACTCTCCCTACCCTGATAGCTGCAGATTGGGAGTTCATTCTCCTGAGGCTCTGTTTCTCTCATGTCTCTTATCACACATGACTCTGCCCACATTCCCTTCCCCCTCCACTCTCCCACCAATTTCTTTCCTCCCTCTGTCTCCTATGACTCCTTCGTTTTCCCTTCTAGGTATCATTCAAGCATCTCAGCTTGGGTCTTCCTTCTTGTTTAAAATTTTGAGGCCTATGCGGTATATCATGGTATTCTTAAGGCTAATATCAACTTATCAGTGAGTAAATACCATGCATATCCTTTTGGGACTAGGTTACCATATTCAGGATGGTATTTTCTAGTTCTATCCATTTGCCTGAAATATTCATAATGTCCTTTTTTAATAGATGAATTGTATTCCATTGTCTAAGTAAACCACATTTTCTGTATCCATTCTTCAGTTGATGAATATCTGGGTTGTTTCCAGCTTCAGGCTATTAAGTAAGAATAAACCTGCTATGAACATAGTGGAACACGTATCCATATGATATTGTGGAGCAAGTTTTGCATATATGTCCAGAAGCTGTATAGGTTTGTCTTCAGGTAAAATTATTTCCAATTTTCTGAGAAACCACCAGATTGATTTCCAGAGTGATTATATAATTTTGCAATTCCACCACAAATGGAGGAGTGTTTACCTTTCCCACATTCTTGCCAGTATGTTTTGTCCTTTGTGTTCTTTAACTTAGCCATTCCAATGCTATAAAGTAGAATTTCAGAGTCATTTTGATTTGCTTTGCTTTTAAAGCACATTTACAAAATTAAAATCTTAAAACTAAAATAGATTGTTTATATTCAGAACAATAAGGTCTGATATCCAAATGATATTTAAATATGTATACAGTTTTGTCCTATTTATACTTTAAGTGAAATGTTTTCTTTTTTTTTTTCCATTTTTTATTAGGTATTTAACTCATTTACATTTCCAATGCTATACCAAAAGTCCCCCATATCCACCCACCCCCACTCCCCTGCCCACCCACTCCCCCTTTTTGGCCCTGGTATTCCCCTGTACTGGGGCATATAAAGTTTGCAAGTCCAATGGGCCTCTCTGTGAAATGTTTTCTTTCACACCACCTCTATGTAAAATAAACCTGGCTAAAGTTTTCTCCACAGTAAGAAGTGTGGTAAATATCCAAATTTCTTTAAAGTTAAAATTGCTTTTATTTCTGTTTCTTGTATAATATAAGGGTGATTCCTGGTGGTGTGCACTTAGGTTTTTAATTTTTTTTCCTTAGTATAGTTATGGTTGTTTTGAAATTTTTAAACGTAAAGAAATGCATCTTAGGATGTTCCCCACAGAATACCAGGCTTCATTTCAGCATATGTCAAGTGGTATGATGTATTAATTGTTTAAATATCCAAATGCAAAAAATATTTCATAGAGATGAATCACAACAATTTATGTCTGCTTTATTTGCAAGTCTTCTAGAAATGAGTTTATCTAAATGGTTTTTATTAAACTGAAAACACAATGTCATAATAATATTTCCTAGGATGATGAGATCTATTTAGTTCATGGGCATATTACTTAAATTATCATATTAAAATGTTAACAAAACCATAATCAGCAGTTACTAATGTAATTTTCCTTACCCATTTAAGCACAGTCATTCAGTTAGAGCAATTGAATGAAAATTTAGGGATTATAAATTTCTACAAAGATAAAGGTTTGCAAATCTTTATTGAAAATGTATATCTAACAAAGTAAATTAATAAAGAATATTAAAATGTGATTAAATAATATGAAAAGAAAATGCTAAAATCTCAAAGATCCACTAAATTCCAATTTTGACTGATTCATGAGACAGTCTTTCTGTTCTCTCACTCAATAAAATAATCTTCAAAACTTGTAGGTAAGGCTGGTCAGGATGGGAAAGAAAGACAAAGAAGCATGCTGGGAAAAGTAAAATAAAGCCATCCAGCAGCCCAGATGACCATTTTCCCAACAACTACCTCTTCAGTTATGAAGGTACAGCTAAGACAAAGCTTAAGACATTTTTCTCCTATCTGTTCAATTACAGGTTTGTTCTTCTCCAGCTCATCAGAGCCATTTTTAACTTTTTACACTTTCTGACACTTACATCTACTCAAGTATCCTTTAACTACACTATATTTTTTGTACTGACCACTCAAAGTTCCTGATGTCAAACAGTCATTATTACTGGATGTCAAACAGTCTATTCTATTTTGTAACCATCTCGCTTTGGACACAGTGTGATCCAGCTAAACCAAGCACTTTCTCTCACAAAGAAATATCTCTATGCCTTAACTCCTCTCTCATTAACTTGTTGTTTAATAATTAAAGCTTCTAAAGTGTCTGGAAGGCAGATGACACTGCAGATTCTTGATAATAGGAATTCTTACTGCTTCCTCTGAATAACATTTTCATTTTGTTGTATATGGCATCTTGGAATTCTTTAGTTGCAAGAGTACTACTTGTGTCTTGTAGTAAATATGAGTAATCGCAATGCTTAACAATTGTATTCCTTTAAATCTAGTTATATTAAAGAAACAGGAAGGAAACAGCTTACTTCGGAAGAAAGCACTAAATCACTCCATTTTCACTATTTATGTAACAAAGCACACACAACTGTTTCATAACTCTGTGAACATCTATCTACAATCAAATTCCTGAAGGACACTGTATAGAAGTTGAAGAATATTATTCGACATGAAAGAAGAGTGTTTTATTTCTTTTGGTTTTACTATTTGATTTCTCACCCTAATCTTACAATGGAAGGTTAATATTTTTTACATTGAAATTCTGAAATTAGCTGAGATTTCATACTTGAATTCTATTACAATGAACAGACCCTTCTCATATATACGTTATTGTGTGTTTTGCTCACATGAAGGTTGATTGTTTCTAAATGTTATTTGTAAGTCTGCATCATTTAATCCATAAATCTTAACCAAGTTGTGAGAGTTCATGACCTGGCTAACTGAAGGCACGCTCACATTACGCCATGGAAAAAGTAAGGAAAATAATTATTCCTTTAACAAGATACTGTGCTTTTCCTTCTCTGAATGAATTTCTACTCTACTCTACATCTTTTCTTGCAGGGCTGCAGGCATGATGCCCCCTATCTCTGCCTGGTTCTCTGGATTGCTGGGAAAAGCACACTATTCATGTTCTTTTACCTAAATTATCGATTTGGTTTTTTTCTCATAAACACATCTGAATCTACCATATGATTGTCTGTTACCATGTGTTTGATGTGCATGCCAGAACAACATGGCCTTTTTAAACTTTCTTTGCTCCAACCTTTCCTCTGGGAAATTATCAACCTTATATTATGCATAATTCCATAGCCACTCAAATTTATGCTCATCAGCTCTAAAAAAATAAGCTTATGTAATTAGGTTTAAGTAATGGACTGATTGACAAGCATAGCCGTATATCATTAATTTTATTGCTATGTTCCTTTAACATAATAATAATAATAATAATAATAATAATAATAATAATAATAGTAATAATAACAATAACAGTATCTCTCATTTGGGAAAATTGGCATATCTAGTGTGAAGTTGTTGCCCTCTTCATCTCACTCAGGGATGAATTGTTTCTTATAGGGAGGCTTTAAATCCAAGTGATTGGCTACTCTCATAACATTTGTACCACTATTACACTAAAACAAAACAAAACAAAACAAAACAAACAAACAAACAAACAAAAAACAACCAGACACTATTGTGGGTACAACAAGAGCTTGCTGACAGGAGCCTGATATAGCTGTCTCCTGAGAGGCTCTGCCAGTGCCTGACAATTAGAAAAGTGGATGCTCACAGCAATCCATTGGACTGGGCACAGGGTTGCCAATGGAGGAGATAGAGAAAGGACCAAAGGAGCTGAAGGAGCGTGCAGCCCCATAAAAGGAACAACAATATGAACCAACCAGTACCCCCAAAATCCCAGGGACTAAACCACCAACCAAAGAGTACTCATGGAGGGACTCAAGGCTCTGGCTTCATATTTATCAGAGGATGGCCTTGTGGAACATTAATGAGAAGAGAGGCCCTAGGTCAAGGCCCCAGTGTAGAGGAATGCCTAGACAGGGAAACAGGAGTGGGTAGATTAGTAAGCAGGGGAGGAGGATTGGGATAGTGGGGTTTTTGGAGGGGAAATGAGGAAAGGGGATAAAATTTGAAATGTTAATAAAGAACTAATAATAATAAAAAGATATTATTGAAAAAAGTTTTAAAAAGAACATTTGTACCACTATTATACTATTGTGTCTTTCAGGCAGTTCACTGTTGTAGGTCATAGGATTTTTAAGTAGATAATATTGATAATTATTTGTTCTCCTCTTATACTGTTCAAAATACTTTCCCTCACTATAAATGCTCATCATTAAAAAAATCAAGTTTCTAGTCGGCATTAGTTAGATTTTCCCATATTCAATAATATACAATAGGACTTGAATTCCAGCTTATGAAGGGTAACTAATAACTTGGCAATGTCCCTAAGTAATAATTGTGGTATTAATTATTAGAAAATGCCTTTCAAAGATTATTAAGGCTCACTTGTTCAATAATGATTTAATATTAAGCATGATTCGATCTATGGAGTCAACACAAATGTATATGCACAAAAGAATTTGTTGAGTATCTAAGCTTCAGCGTCTATTCATACATGTGCACACACACACCTATAACAGCCAGAAAAAAAACCACAAATACGTATAAAAATGAAATTGATGGAGCCATATTTATCACTATTGTAGTGTGTACAGGTATTTTAATCTAACAAAATGGCTACTTAGACAAGGGATCACATCAAAAGATATTCTAGGTCTATATTACCTGGCCAGAATGCAGACATACCTTGGATTACATTATGATCTGGCTGGAATGAAGACATGCCCACAGTGTACATTTTAATGCCTAACAATAAAGGTTAGTTTGAAGAAAGAAACAAACATATTTGAAAGGGATATCTAATTAAGTGGTAAAAAAAAGTAATGATTAAAGAAAGCTTTGACAGAATGATTTAGAGATGTGATTCTCATGAGAACACCATAGGAAAGAGAGATTATTTAAGAGCAGGCTAGGAAAAGAGAATGATCTAGACACAGGTAGTGTGTGTGTGTGTGTGTGTGTGTGTGTGTGTGTGTGTGTGTGTGTTTGTGCCCATGAGTGGCAATTTTACTAGTACAGATTTATAGAAACAGGTTACTCAGAGAACAAGCTTGACTCAGGTGAAGACAGAATGAATCAACAAACTAGAGAATGAGAATGAGACAGAAGATTACAACATATTAACAAAATTACTATGAGACCAGGTACAGCAATTAAGTCAGAAGCTGAGGGAATTTGGTAGGGACAGTTTTTGATGCTAAGGTCATGTTCCTCAATTGATTCTTGATCTATAAGTAAAGAAAGCCATGGGCCAATTGCTGGGGAAGGTATTGACGGGACTATCGGGTCCCATAAAAAAAAAAAAGTGCAGAAGCAAGGAAGAAGAACAAAAGGAGTTTTTTTGGGGGGAAGGTTGTCATGTTTTGGAGGGAGAACACAGCAATAAGGTAAGGTCTCAGGAGGAATTGGGGCCTATGACCACTACTACAGGAGGGTGGCCAGAGATGTTTGACAGGGCCTAGGTGGGATTAGGCACTGAAGTTTAGGAAAGGTGGGTGGAGCAGAGATAAAACTATTACCAAGGACACATTTCTCCAGGTGGGAGATAGCAGTACCCAACAATTGTTTCCTAAGGCAAGTTGTAAAGGAACAAACTCTCTCTCTCTCTCTCTCTCTCTCTCTCTCTCTCTCTCTCCCTCTCCCTCTCCCTCTCCCTCTCCCTCTCTCTCTCTCTCTCTCTCTCTCTCTCTCTCTCTCTCTCTCTCTCTCTCTCTCTGTGTGTGTGTGTGTGTGTGTGTGTGTGTGTGTGTGTGTGTGGTGTGTGTGTGTATGTGTTTGTGTGTGTTTTGTCTGAGGAGTCAAGGGAAGCTGAGTTGGGGCAGGTTCTGTGGTTACCTCACAGAGCTAAAGGTGGGTAGAGCAATAGAAATATACATAACAAAGCTGGATTTACTCAGTTGGCTTGGAAGACTAGATTGCACAGAGGCTAGAAGGTTCCAGGCCCAGGTCTATGGTACATAAAACACAGAAGGAAAGACCAAGCGGTTTATTAATTTATATTGGGTATAGTTATCATTTAATCTACTCCTCTCAAAAAAAAGTATCATTTACTTTAGTGACAATGACAGGTATACACCTATTAATGTATATTTTATATATAAACATTTTATTTATATATTCATTATATAGACTTTGATAAATCTTTTAAAATTCGCATTTTCTTCTAATCTTTAAACATAAACTCTGAAGAAGCAAAAACAGTGTTGGCATCAGATTTACACATAAAAAGAAACATTGGTTTGTTAACATTTAAAATGAAATACTCTTAATAAGTATTTAGCTATACATTGAAATACTAATCTCTTTCCTTAACAAAGAAAATTGGGTCATATAGAACATATTTTCAAGTTTAAGAATGTAAGGAATAAAAGATTAATTCATATCTTATAATTTAAGAAATATAATCTCTGTTAAAAACTGATTTCTTGAAACTAAACAAAAATTATTTAGGTATCTAGATAATGTCCTCAGAAATATTCTGTTGGATTTGAGAAACCACTAAGTGACCTCAGTTACTTTCACCTTATGGAGGAAACTAGAACTCTGTTTTTAAATTCCATGAAAGTATAAGCTGAAATAAACCTACTCTTCACTCCCCCCCCAAAAAGATTTATTTATATGAGTGTGTCAGTGTTTTGTTTTGTTTTGTTTTTTGTTTTGTTTTGTTTTGTTTTTTCATATGTGTTTGTCTAGTTCATTTGATCAGGTACTGACAGAGATCAGAAGTCATTGGATCCCTAGAGCTTGAGTTACAGGTTTTTATAAATGAGTGGACATGAGAGTCGGTACCTTGGTTTAGGTTGTGTGGAAGAATACCAATAACTATTAACTGCAGAACCATCTTCATCCATTAATATTCATGTCTTACAAAGAATAAAAAACATGTATTTATAATTTAGGACACTTATTGAATATACAGTATATTAAAAAGCTAATTTTTGTATCAAAGTATAGTTGAAACATAGGAGTACATGAATACTTGGATATGGGACATTTCATATTTTATAATTTTCAGCAATTCATCATCCTTATTTAACCATAATGTGTCCTGCTACTGTAAAAGACATTATGAATATTCCTGTGTTATAAGGAATTACTCAACATCTGCTTCTACGTGATTTGTAGATCCAAGTGCTGTTTTTAGAACCCTAAACAGCATTTATTAAATTTGACATGTAATTATATTTACTCATAGTAATTTCAGTTCCATGTTGCGAATCAGCACAGGTGTGACTAGCAGTTATATTTCTTCATCCACAGAGCCCCTGCTGTACACAAAGCATCCAGTAGCAATTTTTGTTAATTCATTTAATTGCCTGGGGCAGCCTGAGCCACTCTTTTCTTCCAATTTGATGCTTTCTGTTGTGATCCATAGAAAACAGAATAGTCTGAAGAGGGGCCACTTGTAATTACAAGAATTGCAATGTGAGCACACTCATGTCTGAAGCACACTTGGAGTCCACTATGAAGAACTTAAAGAGAAATCGCTGAGATGAGATACAGCGATTCAAGACATGAAATCACTTGGAATGAGAGAGAAACATTTACAGGAAATCAACATGAATAATACAAATGTTGCTTTTAAAAAGATTATGAAGCCAGATTCCAATATTGTCATGCTAACCTACAAAACATCCTTATGACAATTTTTCTCTTGTACTTTTTAAAGACTTACTATTTTTTAATTCAATTCCTTCCTTTCTACTCTTTTTTAAAAATTAATCATGTCTTCATTTTTGTTATTGTTATACTCTCACTCTCTCCTCTTCTCTCTCTCACACAAATATATGTGTACATAAATGCATGTATATAATAACATATATATTTTATGTATAAACAAAACACACACACACACACATATATATATGTATATATATATATATATATGTATATATATATATATTCAAGCACATATACAACCTGCTATTCACTCTTATTTTATATTTGTTACATGTGTATGCATATGATTTCAGGGTTACAGTCTGGTGTTAGATATATTCTATTATATTACCAAATCTTCATGTCTGTTTCTGTGCTGTGTATGTGCAGATATACACATGTAAAAACACTCATATGAACTTTAGAAGGTAACATTCAGTACTTGGTTGTTACCTTCCACTGGATCTGGTAGTTCGGCTAAAATTGTTAAATCTCCACAGATCTGCATAGCAAGCACAGAAACTTGTTAAGCCATTCTACAGGCACATTGTTCTGCTTTATAAGTAAAATTAGATAGACTTTGTCTTCAGATATTTTATTAGGAATGTAAATTCTAGATTTTTGGACCCAACTGCCATCAAGTGTTTTACGAATTTGGTTTGAAACCTGTTTGTTGTTTTGTCTAAACAATGTGATATAACTATCACTAAGTTATCTTAATTATATTCTGCTTCTTGGATGCATATATCTTAAATAATGGGATAATTTAATACATAAGTAATACTGCCCATGCCATTAACATGCTGAAGATATGAGTTCCAATATATCTTCTGGTAGAATGATAGCTTTAAACATCAAAATTATTGAGATGGAAAAATTAATAAAAAATCAAAATTCATATGGATCTAACTAATTCAGTTCAATTGGGTTTCCATTAAATATAAATAAAATAAGGTAATACTTTATTTTTTGTTAAAACCAATATCTCAATATTCTATGAACAATTTTCATTCAAGAAAACAGTAGAAAGCTCAGTTGTCATGAAGAGCAAACCACTGATAATGAAGATACAGTTTGCCTCAGAGCAAAGCATATGACGCATAATTTGAAATCTGCTTTGCACCTGCATGTAAAAGGGATAACTTTTGATCAATCCATTAATCTCTGTCACTCATACAAACATGTGGGTATCGTGGAAAATTAAATGAGAAAAGAAACTTTGGTGGTTGGTAGATTGATGAGCATCTGGATAACAAAATGATTATTCTTATCAATTTATCTTTTTAACTGATCTGTTCAGATAATAGTCCACCATTTACAAAGACACTCAGCATACCCAGAGCACTGATGAACATACTTCATCAGTCCTTGTTTCAATAGTTGAAAATTCAACCTGGTCCATTACAAGAGCGTCTCTTCTAAGAATTCAAACATGCTTAGTGTTGAAGATTGAGAAAATTGAATTTTCCAATAAATTTTTAATTGTTGGGAACTGACAATTCTTCGATCATGGAATTTTTTTTGCCAGAAAATTACATGAAGATGTCATGATCTCCTGGTTGGTTGAGGAATAACACTGATTTGCTACATCTTTTACTGATTAACAATGATTAAAATGACAGATCCCTACAAAAGCAGCTACCTTGTTCACAAAGTTATTGTTGATCCCTCAGTTTCTAGGTCTCTGACATCATGAATTTCCTACATTCTTCTTAAGATTCAAACTTCTTTCTTAGATAATTTTATGTAACTTGATTATATTGTGGCTGTAAAAATTGTTTTCCTTCCCAAATAGCACTAAAAATATAAAATAATTGTAGTAAATTTAGTTCACTACTGCTATTTGATATTTTATATCAGCCTTTCTTCTGATTATGCCATAATTGGTTATTGCACTGTTTCATATTTGAGAATAGTTTTAAAACTAATTTTGTACATCTATAATTATTCTCTGTATGTTAATTATCAGTACCACATTACTTCACCAGAAACTAAGAATAGGTTTTGGTTTAAATATTTTGGTCAGGTTGTTTTTGGAGACAGAGGGGAAGAAAATGAAATTGGGTAAGGAGGGGGGATATTTTGGACTATCTGGATTAGTAGGAAAAAATGTGATCAAAATATATATGATGATTTTTTTACTGAAAAACAAATTAAAAGTAAGAGTATATGAAAACTTGCTTTACATATTAAACTTTACTCCTCATGAGATATTTATAATCCTCACAGAAACTGTAAGTCAATATCTTTATAAATTTATTATCAACTCAATATAATGTTCTGCCTTGGGTAGAAAAGTCATTCATTCATCTACTAACATAACTCATTTTCTCTGCAAAAATTGACATCATCAATGATGACTTGAATACAATTATATGTTTCAGAATGCTACACGAGGAAGAGAAATTGCAGGATCATAGGATTTTTCATGGAGTGTTTTGTCAAAGTGGATACTGAACCAGAATAAGTTAAATTGCTAGAAAAACATTTCCAACACTAAATAGGCAAGAGAAGGCAGAGCCAAGTCTGACCTCAGCAATACCTACGAGGCTTTTTTGACATGGTGAACTAGTTGAAAAGTCCTGGAGGATGTTGGGAAATTTGATCACATTCATGAGTTTACAGTGTTCTCTGAGATTAGCCTATGTTTGCTGATTGGCAACCCAGGATAGACTCACCGTGGAGTGTAACATATACATACATCACATCATGTAGACTAGAACCTGAGGATAGACTCTTCCATGCTTTGACCTTTCAGAGCTGTAGCTCTTAAATCCTTTATTATAGAATTCCTATATTCTGAACTGGCAAAGTGGCTACTAAGCCATTTATAACTCAAAGGTGCTATAAAAGAGTTTAGGAGAATATGTGTTTTAATGACAATGTGTTACAAAGAAGAGATCAGTAGGGCTAGAAAGACAGAAACAAAATGTGTCTGAAGATTAGTAAACTGGGACAGTTGTTATATGCTTTTACTTTTAAATCTGCATAAACCATTTTTTTCATGATTCGAAAAAGTAACCTTTTATGATTTCTTGGCTCCATCGCACCCTCTTCTATTTCTCCAAGCTATACCCTCAAAATCCAGACTCTTCCTCTTTTTTGTCCCTGTGTCATTCCCCCATTCTCCACTTTCATGGGAGACATATTTAATCATTGTAGTAACAGAATATGTGAAATATCCTGATAAACCCATGCCTGTTGAAGGTGATAAGCTGACTGGATGATTAAGATTTGACAATTAGGGACAGAAGAAATGTTACAGGGCCAGAACCAACTCTATTGAGCTGTTTAGCATCAGATTCATTATTTGCCAAATAACCATCTATCTCTCTAAGTTTCCTAATAGCTCTTTGACCAAAAGGTAAAAAGCAAAGAAAACTTATATCAACCAGAGATCTTTTTTATATTTATAGGACTATTTAAATAGTCTTCCTGATCTCTTCTTTTCTCTTTTTCTTTTAGATATTTTCTTTATTTAGATTTCAAATTTTATCCCATTTCCTGGTGTCCCCTCTGAAAACCCCATATCACACACACACACCCCAACTCACTAACACATCCACTTTTGCTTTCTGGTCCTGGCAATCCAGTACACTAGGGCATCAAGCCTACAACAGGACCTAAGTCCTCTCCTCCCATTGACAACCAACAAGGCCATCCTCTGCTACATAAGCAGCTGGAGCCATGGGTTTGTCCACTCTTCAGTTTGTTGTTTAATCCCTGGAGCTCTGGGGTTACTGGTTGGTTCATATTGTTGTTCCTCCTATGGAGCTGCAAGCTCCTTCGGCTCCTTCTGTCCTTTCTCTAGCTCCTCTATTGGAGACCTTGTGCTTAGTCCAATGGTTGGCTGAGAGCATCCACCTATGAATATGTCAGGCATTGGCAGAGCCTCTCAGGAGACAGCTATATCAGGCTCCTGTCAGCAAGCAATTGTTGGCATTCACAATAAATTCTGGGTTTGGTGATTGTAACCCCCTTTGTTTCCCCTTCTAAGAAGTATCCATAATTTAGTCTTCCTTCTTTTTGAGCTTCATTTGGTCTGTGAATTGTATGTTAGGTATTCTGAGATTCTGGGCTAATACCTACTTATTAGTGAGAGTATACTATGTGTTTTCTTTTGTGATTGGGTTACCTCACTCAGGATAACCGGGTATAGAGATGGGGTACAGAGAGGAATATCAGATGGCTGAGAAGCACCTAAAGAAATGTTCAGCACCCTTAGTCATCAGAGAAATGCAAATCAAGACAACCTTGATATTCCACCTCAAACCAGTCAGAATGGCTAAGATCAAAAATTCAGGTGACAGCAGATGCTGGCAAGGATGTGGAAAAAGAGGAATACTCCTCCATTGTTGGTATGATTGCAAGCTGGTACAACCACTCTGGAAATCAGTCTGGCAGTTCCGCAGAAAATTGGACATAGTATTACAGGAGGACCCAGCTATACCACTGCTGCACATATACCCAGAAGATGCTCCAACATGTCATAAGGACATTTGCTCCACAATGTTCATAGCAGCCTTATTTATAATATCCAGAAGCTGGAAAGAACACAGATGTCCCTCAACAGAGGGATGGATATAGAAAATGTGGTACATTTACACAATGGAATACTACTCAGGCACTAAAAACAACAAATTCATGAAATTTTTAGGCAAATGGGTGGAACTAGAAAATATCAACCAAAGATCGTAAAAGGACACTATATTGCATCTGGAACCTATTATATAGTTTTTTTTTCTCTCAGTTGGAGTTATCCCTTCTAACTTTATTATTTGATGCATTCACTTGTATATGATTGTTTTGTTTTGTTTTTTTCTTCTGTAACTATATGATCAACCATATCAGTAGTAGAATTGCTATTTAGTGAAAACTAAATCAATGTTCCCAGGCCAAGAACAATTAGCTCTCATTTCATGTATTAGTTTATTTCCTGTGGCTGTAATAAAATAGTACAATCCTAAGTAACTTACAGAAAAACAGTTCTTTGATATTTAGCTTCAGATATGTAGAGAGTTTCTAGTGTCAGTAAGACTTGTATGTTGGAAGACAAAAGAAGCAGATAAAGCAGCAATGAGATGGGATATTGCTGTAAATAGATCTGCAAAGCCTGTCCTCATGCTGTACTTTGTCTACCAGAGCTATATTGTTTAATGTTCCTGAAGCCTACATATAACATTGCCACCAACTAGAATCAGGTATTCAAATATAGGAGCCTATAGCATATATTTCTCATTCTAACCACCACCACTACATTCCCTGTGGCTCAAAAGATTATGTGGGAGATTAAAACAGCTATGACACATATCAATAAAATGCTTGAAAGAATGAAGCCAAATTAACATTGTTTAGGTTTCAAAGTAGTGAGTTGCCATAGAAAGAGTAAAGTGAACTGCCTGACTTCCTGAAATAGCAGCTTTATCCAGGGCATTCTTCTGTAGAAGGACATTTCACTCAGAACATAAAGTTTTGGGATTCAGATATTTTAGCATGGCAGGACAAAGTATGCTATGTGTTTTCTCAGAGAGGTTCTTAACTGCAGAGAACATCTCAATGACACCTAAGGCTTAATTCAGAAGAACTCTTCTTATCATTCTTACTCTTGGTAAAGATACAGGTAGGCTCTACACTCTCAATGCCATTTCTCTTGTCTAACAAATGTTTTTTATTCTGTGATTTTTATCTCTAATGAAGACATTCTAATAGGAGGTAGTAGTAATTATGCAAAGAATATTAAAGTCTATACTCTCTTGGTCCTTCCAATCTATTAAGCACAACATTACAGTCAATCTTCACATGATGCTGCTTTGAGTATATGTATTGGTACCTGACTACTTGGTAGGTACAATCATATGAGCGTCGATTCAAGGTCAAGGAAGTGGAGACCAATTTGGGCTACCTGAGAATCTTATTGAAACAAACAAACACACAAAAAAAACCCCTAAAAATAAATAAGAGCCCAGATTATTTACAAATATTGTTTTTGTATATATTTTTATTTATATGTGTAATATTTCAATTACTTATTTTTCTTATAGCTACTTTCACATTCTCTATTTGTAAATCATCAACTTTCTTGTTCTTGGCAAACATCAACACATTTCTTAGTAATTGCTTTTCTGTGAATGTTCTGTTGTATCTCTCCTCAAGGGGAAACATTCTGTTGTCTGTTCGTATACTTTCGTCATTTCTTTCAGTTAATTTAGTTGGCTTTGCTGCTATTCACTCTCAAGGTGAACTTCTTGCATGCAGAATGTTACTCACTTTTAAAAAGTGATATCAGGCAATGTTCAAAGTCTGCATGTAATAAAAAACACAGGTATTGTACTATTGTGATGTAAATTTATTATCTCTTATGGCAAATATAGGTTTTTCTTGTCCTTAAAGATTCGTCAACATGTTATATTTATTTCTATAGTTTTACTTTTTACAGTAATACCCTAAATACTTGTTGAAAGATTAAAAACAATATTCTTACATGACAGTTTATTTCCAATTTTCATTTTTATTAATAATTTCTAAAAACAACACAAAATTAGATAATTTTTGACAATAAACAAAGATGTGTCATAGAAATATTTGAGGTGTTTGAATGTCAATATTGTGAAATTAATCAACTCAAAGCAGAATATCTTAATTCTTAGTGTAGAGTCCATTTTAAATTAAGCTCATTTAGCTAGAACAATAAGACAACAAAAAGAGATCAAAAGGATACAAATTGGTAAAGATGAAATAAGGTATAACTCTTTGCAGGTGATATGATAGTATACATGAGAGATTCTAAAAATTCTACCAGAGAACTTCTATAGCTCATAAACAACTTCAGCTAAGGGGCCGGATATAAAATTAACACAAATAAATAAGTAAACTTCTTTTATACAAAGTATAAACAGGCTGAGAAATAAATTAGGGAAACAATTCTCTTCACAATAGCCACAAATAGTACAAAATATGTCGGGGCAACTCATGACAATAACTTCAAGTGTCTCAAGAAAGAAATAGAGGAAGTTCTCAGAAAATGGAGAGATTTCCCATGCTCATGGCAGAATTAATATAGTAAACATGGCCATACTACCAAAGGCAATCTATAGATTCAATGCAATCCCCATCAAAATTCCTACACCATTCTTCAAAGACATGGAAAGAGCAATTCTCAAATTCATCTGGAAAGGCAAAAAACAAACAATCAAAACAAAACAAAACAAAACAAAACAAAAAACAGAATAACCAAAACAATTCTTAACAATAAAAGAACAGCTGGGGCAATCACCATCCCTGTCCTCAAGCTCTACTACAGAGAAAAGGTGATAAAAACTGCATGGTATTGGCATAGAGACAGACAAGTTGATCATTGGACTATAATTGAAGACCAAGAAATAAAACTATACACTTAAAGTCACTTGATCTGTGACAAAGATGCCAAAGATATACAATGAAAAAAAGAAAGCATCTTCAGTAAATGGTGCTGGTGTAACTGTCTGTCTGTCTGTAGAAGAATGAAAAAAAAAAAAAAAGATCCATATCTGTCACCTTGTACAAAGCTCAAGTCTAAAGTGGATCAAAAACCTCAACATAAAACCAGATACACTGAATCTAATAGAAGAGAAAGTAGGAAAGAGCCTTGAACTCATGGGCACAGAGGAAATTTCCTAAACAAAACTCCAGTGGCTAATGCTCTAAGATCAAGAATTGATAAATGGGACCTCATGAAACTGAAAAGCTTCTGTAAGGCAAAGGACATAGTCAATAAGCCAAATCAGCAACCTACAGATTGGGAAAAAAAATCTTAACTAAACCCACATCCAATAATAGAGAGCTAGTATCCAAAATATAGAAAGAACTCAAGCAGTTTATAACCAAAAATACCAAGCAACCCAATCAAAAAATGGTGTATAGAATGAAACTGAGAATTCACAACTGAAGAATTTAGGATTGTTGTGAAGCATTAAAGGAACATTCAAAGTACTTAGTGATCAGAGAAATGCAAGTCAGAATGACCCTGAGATTCCACCTTACACCAGTGAGAATGGCTAAGACCAAAACCTCAGATAACAGCATATGTTGGTGAGGATATGGATATATGGAACATTACTCCATTGCTGGTGGGATTGCAAATTGATAAAACCATACTGGAAATCAATCTGGAGGTTCCTCAGAAAATTGGTAATAATCTACCTGAAGGCAAAGCCATACCAATATACCCAAAAGATGCCCCATTGTGGCACAGGGGCATGTGTTCCACTATGTTCATAGCAGCCTTATTTTTTATAGCCAGCAGCTGGGAACAACCCCGATGTCCCACAAGGTGAGAATGGTTCCTGAAAATGTAGTTCATTACAAAATGAAGTACTACTCATCTATTAAGAATGAGGACATCCAGAGTTTTGCAGGCAAATTGATGGAACTAGAAAATATGCTGAGTGAGGTAACACAGACCCAAAAGGACATGCCTGGTATGTCCTCACTAATAAGTAGATATTATTCATAAAAAGGACAGAATCCCCAAGATACAGCCCATTGAACTCAAAAAGGTCAAGGGCCCAAGTAAGAATCCCTCAGTCCCACTTGGAAGGGAGAAGAAAGGAACAACAAGGGGGGAGGGAGGACAGCACTTGGGAGGGAAAGTGGATGGGGGAGAGGGAAACCTGATCTGGTAATGGGTGGGGAAAAAGAAATGAAATCTTGAGAGCCAGGAGAAATAATGGAAACAGACAAGCTTGGAGGATAGGAGATTGGGTGGACCCTTCAGACTGTACCAGAGACATGGGAGTTGAGAGGCTCTCAGGATTCAAAGGGAGGGACCTTAGATGAAATTCCCTACAGTGGGGAGAGGTAACTTGTAGACCCCACCTTCAGCAGAAATGCAAGGCATGGAGTGAGGGATGGGATTGCCACCCCACAGCCATGTCTCTGATCCATATTTGTTCCTGAGTGAAAGAACTGCATGGATGGAAATGGAAAAGATCCTGAGAAAAAGAAGGTCCAGCAACAGGCCCAAAGTGGATCTAGCTCAAGGCTAGGGCCCAAGACCTGACACTATTACTGAGGCTATGGAGCACTCACAAAAAGGGACTTATCATGATTGCCCTCTGAAAGACCAAACAAGCAGCTGAAAGAGTCAGATGCAGATATTTATATTCAAACAACGTACAGAAGTTGCTCACTCCTGAGGTTGAATTAGAGGATATGTAAGAAGCTGAGGAGGTGGGCACCCCTGTAGGGAGACCAGCAGTCTCAATTAACCTGGATCCCTGTTATCTCTCTGACACTAGACCACCAACCAGACATAATACACCATCTAATATGAGGCCCCCAACACATAAACAACGGAGGACTGCCAGGTCTGTGTTTAGTCAGAGATGATGCACCTAATCCTCAAGAGACTGGAGGTCCCTAGGTGTTTTAGGTCTGGTGGGTTGGGGATGGAGGGTAGAGCCATCCTCATAGAGACAGGAGTCTGGGGAAGAGGTATGGGGTGGGGAATAGTCAGAGTATGGACCTGGAGAGGAATAAAATCTGGAGTTTAAAATAAATTTTAAAAAATACAGAGGCTAGATACTTTCAGGCCTATGGTTAGGGATAATTAGAACAGAGAAGGAAATTCATGTATTCATACAGGTTGGGTATGTCTTTCATATCAGATCATCTGAGAAAATAAAAGCAACATTTACATTACTTGTGAGTTGGTATTTTCCCTTTGTTCTATGATCATAAATTCACATAAATTCTATAAACTTTATATTTTTAATTAAATAAATCAGCAGAAACATAAATTAGGTTATTTTAAGGAAACTTTAAGCTACTTTTTGGGAACGAGGCATTATATGTACAATTTGGTTTGTTTTGGTTACCTAACTATACTACCTATACTAACTGTATATGCTTATGGCATGCAAACATTGAACACAAAGGTCACCTGCTTGTTACACATTATTTATCCAAAAAATTTTAAAAGAAAGAAAGAAAGAAAGAGAGAATGGAAGGGAGGGGGGAAGAAGGAAGGAAAGAAGGAAGGAAGGAAGGGAGGGAGGGAGGGAGGGAGGGAGGGAGGGAGAGAGGGAGGGAGGGAGGGGGAGGGGGAGGGAGGGAGGGAGGGAGGGAGGGAGGGAGGAAGGAAGGAAAGGAGGGAGGGAGGGAGGAAGGAAGGAAGGAAGGAAGGAAGGAAGGAAGGAAGGAAGGAAGGAAGGAAGGAACAAAGAAACAAAGAAAGAAAAAGAGAACAGCTTTCTTTAAGTATGTCTTCAGCCCCCTTTTTGCAAGATGAGACTGGACAAAAAGAACTTTTATATTATTTGGCTTGTTTTTGTATTCCTCATATATAATATCCTAAGCTAAGAAATTAACACAGAATTAAAATATGTTTTGTAAGCTCTATAGCTAGAGCAAATTACATAAATTACAAAGAAGTTCTTTAGTCAAACTAAATAATTATATATCCTTTCATGTAGTATCAAGTGGAAATAAAGAATATTAAATAAAAACATTATATAAGAAATCTAATAATTTAAGTAATTTTGGTGATGACATTAACAATCATTTAATATAGGACATTAATTATTTTGGCACCATGCTCCTGGGTATCTCAAAAATAAATTCTTATGTTCCCTTAGGGACATGCACTCAGCAGAGTTCAACTCTTCAGTTGCTGAGCTGGCACTCTGTGTCAAAATGTCACACTCTGAAATGGACCAAGATGTTAACAGAGAGAGATGGTCAGTCTTTGTGATTTTCTGGCTGTTAGATGACATCTAGAATGAGAGTTGACATTCAAAATTTCCCAAATTACATTTGACATGCAGAAAAGTCTTCCACAACAATGTTAGAGATTACCCAATCAGATCAGTATCCCAGGACTTCTTTTCTCTTGGTTAGTTTATAATTTATTTTTCTACCTTAGGAGTCTGCCTCTCTCTCAACCTCTTGTAGTCTCTCTGTTCTTTCTGTCTCATTCCATCCCTTTCTTTCTCATCTATTCATTCTATCCTGTTTTCAAGGGAGTTGTGCTTGCTTGTAGGCATGTTCCACACATATAAGCTTGGTGTACAAGAGTCTAGAAAATGGTGTTGAATGTCCTGGAATTGTAGACATGGGTGGTTTAAAGATGCAAGTGGTGCTGGAAACCAAACCGTAATATTGCAAGGAAATGTTCTTAACTGTTGTGTCATCTCTCTTGCTCCTGTCATCTACTTTAAAAATTATACTATTTATTAAGGAATAAGATGGAGGGACATATATGGGCCATAGTGTACATGTAGAAATCAGAGGACAACTTGTGAGAAAAGTTCTCTCCTTCAAACATTTGCATCACTGGGACAAAACTCAAGTTTTCTATTCTGATCAAAAATGCTTTTATATACTGAGCAGGTTCCTCTGGCTCTATAAAATGCTGTTGTTGCTGTTGTTTGTTTGTTTGTTTGTTTTTATTTCATTGGATTTAAAAATTATTTTATTTATTTATTCCAGATGTTGCCCCCTCTCAGTCCCCACTCCCAGAGCTCCTCATCCCATTCTTCCTCCGCTTTGCCTCTGAGAGGGTATTCTCCATCTCTTCCTTTCCAATAGGCATCCCCCTTCCCTCAAGTCTCTCAAGAGGCCCATCTTCTCTCACTGAGGTCAGACCAGGCAGTCCTCTGCTAAACATATGCTGTGGGTCTCGGACCAAGTCGTGCATGCTGCCTGGTTGGTGGCTCAGTCTCTGGGAACTCCCAGAAATCTGGGTAAGTTGCAACTGCTGACCTTCCTATGGGGTGGAGGCCCCCTGTCAGCACTTTCAATCCATCACCTAAATCCTTCATAGGATTCCCTGATGATTCCAATGGTTGGGTGTGCATTTCTCTCTATCAGCTGCTGGTAGGGCCTCTTCAAGCACATCATAACATCAGTAATAGTGTCAAGCCTTAGTGCTCCCCAATGAGATGGATCCTAAGTTTGTTAGGTCACTGGACAGCCTTTCCTTTACTCTCTTCTCCATTTTTGTTCCTGCAGGTCTTTTACACAGAACAATTCTGGGTCAGAATTTTTTTCTGTGGGTTGGTAATCTTTTCTCTCCATTTGGGGTCTGTCTATCTACTGGAGGTCCCTCAAAATATCACATTGGCAATGTTACATGGCAATATAACCAATATAATCCCTATCTCAAAAATCTTTGTTGAAAAATTAGCAAATCACTGCAACAAAGCTTCTTATTTATTTATTTATTTATTTATTTATTTATTTATTATATGTAAGTACATTGTAGCTGTCTTCAGAAACTCCAAAAGAGCATGTCATATCTTGTTAGGATGGTTGTGAGCCACCAAGTGGTTGCTGGGATTTGAACACAGGACCTTTGGAAGAGCAGTCGGTGCTCTTAACAGCTAAGCCATCTCTCCAGCCCCAAAGTTTCTTTTTCAGATTGTTTCCTACAGTTTTCATTAGCTAGATGTAGCTTTCATTAAACATTTTAATTTACCCAGAATAGCATTTCTACTAAATAAAATATTTTGTATATTATAATTATATTTATATTTGTGAAATTTATGAGTAGTACATTTTTAAGGCTACTTTAAGGCTACTTTCTAAAATACTTAATTCTAATTTTAGTACAGGACTCTGTCGCTCAGCTCAAAATAATTTATCATACTGCCTATCTGGAAACTCTGATGTCTATAGAAGAATTCTATAGTTTGTAAATACTGTAGTCTAATCAATACTCAGAATCCTTATGGAGATGATGCTCAGATGCGAGGCTACCATTGCTTCAAATTTTGTCTCAAAGCTGTGTCATCTGTACCTCTCTCTACTCTCTCATTATCTATTGACCGTAGCTTTATTGTCCCATATGTTTATCATTTCCTGCAATACTTTTTTTAATTGTATAGTTCTTCAGTCGGATCATATCTGATTCTCCCATAGACACACAGTAGAATAGTCCTGTTATTATGTTTGCTTCTACTTAAGGACCTCACTGTCACTGTTCTTCGTAAAATTTACAGAAGTACATACAGGGTCTCCTTATTGATAAGGGTTGACTATCTACTAAGGAAATACAGTCAGCTACAAGCAAGCACAAGATGTTGATTTACTACATAATCGATCTTCTACAAAATGATTCTCATTTTCATTCAGAAATGATGGAAATCCCCTTTGACTGAACATAAAGCATACATTGGTCTGAGTTATCTGACTAGAGAGCTAGCTACTTCTATCCATCTTAAAGCAATTTTCAAATTTATAGCCTTGCTTTCTGTGATGGTAACTTCCTTATCCTCTGTCTGTGACTGTTAATCCTTTTCTACTCTATGTCTTCACATCATAGACTACCCACACTGTCTGCCTCAAATTATTTCTTAAGTATAATTAATGCTAGTTGGTATTCAGCAGTAACATTTACTATAGCCACTTAACAATGGACTACCTATATGTATGCCTCTTAAATTATGATTGAGAGCAAGAACAATTTGACATTTCATTCATATCAAGAAATTTAATACATTTTATGCACATATATTGATAACTAATATATTTATATTTCAATAATAACTGAATTTATATTGTGAAGGTAACCAGATAAACCAAATAGAAAAAGTCACTAATTTAGATAAAGTTTTTTCTATACAAATAACAGTCATTCTCTTTTTATTTTCCTTTTAAGAGTTAATGCAGTTTCTGTGCTTTGGGAAAAAGAAAGGTATATGGATACTTTAGTCATGATTAACATTTCCTTAAAATTGTGCAGAAGCTTTGATTCAAAGTTTATGGACTTTTATTTCATTCGTACTTTATTTATTTACTTCACATACTGATAGAAGTCCTCATTCCCTCCTCTCCCCCCAATCTTACCTTCACAACCCCCCTATACCCATGCCCCTTCTCCTCAGAGAAGGATAGCCTCCTCCATGAGTATAGAGTTGCCCTGGCACATCAAGTCTCAGCAGGAATGTGTGCATCGTCCCCCACTGAGGCCATACAAGATATCTCAGCTAGGGGAAAATGATCCAAAGGAAGACAGCTGAGTCAGAGACAGCTCCTGCTCCAATTGTTAGGTGATTCATATGAACACCAAGCTGCACATCTGCTAGATATGTGTAGGGAACCTTAGTCCATCCTGTGCCTGTTCTTTGGTTGGTGGTTCTGTCTCTGTGAGCCTGTATGGGCCCATGTTAGTTGATGTTGTAAGTCTTATTGTAGCTTCCCTGAGCCTTCTGGTTGCCCCATTCCTTTCACCAACTCTTCTAAAAGACTCCATGAACTCTGCCTACCATTGGCCTGGGGGCCCTCTCTCTCTGCTTCCACCATCTGCTAGATGAAGCTCCTCAGGAAACAATTATGCTAGGCTCCTGTCTGCAAGCACAACAGAATATCATCAGTAGTGTTCGGGGTTGGTTCTTGTTCAAGGAAATGGTCTCAAAATAGGCCAGACATTAATTGTCCATTCGCTTGATTTCTGCTACATTTTTTATCCCTGCACATCTTGTAGGCAGAACAAAATTTTGGTTGAAGGTTTTGTGGTAGGTTGGTGTCCCACACCTGCTGCTAGGAGTCTTATCTAGGGTCACCCCATAGACTTCCAGGAGCTTTCCCCATCCCTGGTCTCTGTGTCATATAAGAGATGTTCCCTATGGATTTCCATTCTCTCTCCATGCCCTCTTCCCTGACTCTTGTTCCCCACACCTGGTCCCCACTCTAATTTCCCTCCCTGCCACAGATCCTCTTGGGTCCCTTGTCTGCTTAGGACTGGTCTCTAGTTGCAAATGGGCAAGAAGTCGGTGAATGACAGACAGACACAACACAAGAAGTTGTGTAGAATCTGAATGTAATTTGTCAAGTCGAGCATCGAACATTTTATACAGAACAATAACAAGAAACCAGGCGAGATACATCCACCGAATTACAGTGACACAATACAAAAGGAATGTATACATCAAAAGAAGGCAGGGACAAGGCCAGTGCCTGGAAAAAAGAAGGGAGCCAGGTGTATTGCTAGTTTATTGTTAAGCCCACCACCAGGGGTTCTTAGCAAATGCCTGATTTATGCTATTTCTTGGGGCCTAGTGAAGAAACCTGTCTTAGAGGGATTCCCTAACTCTTTCTTGGTAAACCCACCTATTCACTAGGTCATTGTGAATTTCCTTGTCTGGGTAAGACTGGCTATTGTCTCAAGTAAACACTCTGCAGACCAGCCCCTAGCAATTCCAGCTCCGTTCTTTGTAATGCCTAATTAGTTTCATTGTCTCTACTAAAAGTAAATTTGAATGTTACTGAATAGATAACCTCCTTACTGAATTCCAAGTTTGTCAGCTTCAAGGATTTTCTGGGACTTTGGAACACTGGCGAAGGCTTAGCTATGTCAGAATTCAATCTTAAAAGGCACTTATAATAAAATAATACTAAAAGAGAGCATGTGGATCCATACACCAGACTAACACAGGGATAGGGTATGAGTATACGGGTTATGAGAATACCAAATTTCCAGGAGGTGAGTTTCTGTGAAACTCTTTGCCTCATGAGTGCTCCCAGGCCTCTCGGCCTGCCAAGGAAACTTCACAGGAGTGTGTGTAGCACCTCCCCAGCCCTTGTGGCACTCTGCTCTGTCCCTCCATTGGAGGTGGATGAAAGCAAGCAAGACTTTTCTTAATGTTTAGAATTTTAAATACTATAATATGCTTAGTAGTCATACAATCTAGTCTTTAACAAAACTCTCCTAATATGCACATGAAATATTAAAATAAAATATTTTCAGTTTCTTAACATACATTTTTAAAAAGAACTAATTTTCAGTAAAATCTATAATACCAATTATATACAAAATAACAAACTGACTGATGTGTTTTATCAGTTTAAGTCCATGGAGAGAACTAAATCAACTAAAACACTTTGCTGTATAAATTGAAATTTGCCATAGAAAAAACTTGAGTCTAAGGTCATTTTGTTTTATCTTTTTCATGAAGTTATATCTTAAACATTTTCTATTAAAATTTCATTTTGTTAATTATGAGATACAATTGATTCTTATTAAGGAAATTAAAAATGTCCCATGCCTCTTGATCTGCTAAAGATTTAATGTGATCAGAATGTTAGACAAAAACAGCATCTGTGAGTATACAGATGATTAATAAATATTGAATCTCGGTAGAGAAAGCTACTAGCAACTTATATTTATGACATTGGAATGTTACAGATGACCTGAAAGATGTCCTGTCATGCATTCTGTGATATGATAGTATCCCAGAAAGTTTGTTGTCTATATGGTATCTGTTATGTTGGATCACCAAAATAGAAGATAGCATTTGTCATTACTAAAAGGAAATGACTCTGTGGGAAATATAGCTGTTCAATTCAAAGCAAGAAGAAATGTGAAAAAATAAAACAGTGTTGTGAGTATATCATTTCGTTTTGGTCTAACGGTTTTGTGGTTTTTCTGTTCCGTTGACATGTAGACATGTTTTTCTCTATAAAATATCCAGTTCATATCTCATCAGTTCTTACATTCCTTTACCTTACTTAACACCAAGAAACTGAGTCATGATAAAATAAAAGGACAATCACAAACTAGGATTTAATATAACAGTTAATATATGTTACTTTCGAGTTACTTATCACATTTTGTTTCTGTGCATTTGTATACTTAGGTACCATAAGTTCAAGTCTTGTTTGAGTGCCTTTAAATTTTGCATTAATTTTGTAAGCATTTTCGAGAGAATTGAATAAAGCCGATGCCAACATAGTCTTAAAGACAAATAGAATTATATGTGGTAATGATTTCAAAGCTCTATATAAATTTATTATTTTTTCTAAGTAAATCAACCCTTTCTTCTAGTTGATTTTTCCTTTTAGCCTGTATGAAAGCTGTATGCATTATTGACAGTTATTGAGTCAATTGTACAGCTTCTGGAATAGCATGGCTTGCTTTACAAAGTTTCAGTATACACATAGCTGACAATATGAAGTATGTCATTATAGGAAGTGTAAATGAGTTGCTCAAGTAAGGGTTAACAAAAATTGCTAATGTATGTAAGGATGAAAATGTATACAAGGAGGAACAGGAAGATTGCAAGTAATTAGACAGTCCTGGGTTGATTTCCTTCCTGTACCAAACAATCTAGATGATTTCTAAAATCTCCACAGCAAATTTGAACAAATTATGAGGCAGGAAATAATTAGTCAAACACATCTGCTGATGGACTGCAACACAAATTACCTTAAAGAAGTTGAGAGTGACCATAGCATAGACACAATATTAAGGCTACCAGAAAATCCGACAGGCTGAGATGAGGTGGCAGGTTTCATATTAATGATTGATCAGAATATCACATATTTAACTTTATGTAAATGAAATTATATACAGCAAAATATATCACCACATCAACTGAAAGTAAATTAAATTGAGCACAAGTTATTATTAACTAAGTAGCATACTGCTCTAGGTTTGCACTATTTATTTTTAAATTTCAGGAAACATCTGAAACTGTTAACATAATTTGTTTACAGTGTCAACTTAGAAGGATGATCTTAGAAATAGAGAAATAGCAAATAGACTCTGTTGTTGCTTAAATGTGAAATGCCCTTGCCAGGCTCCTATGTTTAAATACTTTCCCCCTTTGCTCTTGGTATTGTTTTGAAAGTTAGTATAATTTGTTCAGAGTTCAACTTTAATAGTAGGAAGAAAATAACAGAATGTGGGGCACTGATACCTATAACCCTGCTCTGCTTCTGGCTCAGGTTTTCTGCTTCCTGACTGTAGATATAATATGACCAAAAACAGACCAATCAGGTCATGATTCAATATTGTAATGGACATGACCCACATAATCATGAGATAAATTATATCTTTTTTTTTAACTACGTAGTTTAGGCAATATATTCTGATACATAAATTAGAATAGTAACTAATAGAGCAAGTAATTGCCTTTAAAGAAAATAAGTAAATATGTAGTTAGTCTTATATTGTAAAATAAATTTCTAGAAAAAATATTAAATTCTATAATTAATTTAAAGGGACAGGTTGTAGGAAATGTAAGTTTGGAGAGAATGACTGATATAATTGTTATATATTTATTTATGGAAGGTAATAAAGTATATTCTCATCTATAATTACTGAAACCACTGTTATTCTTCACAAAATGTTAATATCATGTATTTAAATGATTTCAATAAAAATATTAAAATTTAATTTCCATAGCCACCAAGTTGTGAAATCCTGCTTTTAGAGATTTATTCATTTACACGCCATTTAATTAATTAATTAATTAGTCATTTATTTATTTACTTGCATATTTATTTTGGTTTGGTTTGGAAATTTTGCCAGAATGCTGTGTATCATGTGAGTTTTTGAATTAGTGATTGTTTGGGAGGGCCCAGGCCATTGTCTATGGGCAACACCTAGTCTGGTCCAGGGTTCTTAACAAAGCTGGCCGAGCAAGTCGTAAAGAAAAAGCCAGTAAGCTACACTCTTCTATGGCCTCTTCATCAGTTCCTGCCTCCAGATTCTGGCTCTGTCCTGAATTCCTTTAATGATCATCAGTGAAATTAAATCACAAATCAAATAAACCCGTTCTTTCCCAAAATATTTTTTATCATGGTGTATTATTACAGCAATAGCAACTTTAACTAAGATAGGATTTAAACTTTAACTCCAACTACCAGATGTTAATTTTTCATAGCCAGATTTGACATGATGGTCATGAATCATTACATGAGGGAAAGTCTGCGTCTCCTGAAGTTTAGAACACTAAAGAAAGAACTTCTTGTGCCTCTTAATATACATTCAGAGTTTTATTTTATTTTCTTCATTTACTTTTTTTCTACGCGTATATGTGATCATTCTTGTGTGTGTGTGTGTGTGTGTGTAGATTCATATGTGTGTGCTAATGTGGATATATGCTCATTTGTGGAGGCAAGCAGATGGCATCTTTAAACATAATCTTTTATATGTGATTATGTGATATCTAATTGACTTTAGGGTCATCCTATAGCCTCCATAGCACTGAGATTAATCAACTCAAATCATGTTCCTGAAACAACTTTTCATCCTCAGAACTATTTTGCAAAGCATAACTCATTCATCCAAGATCCTCAACCTTTCGGCTCTCATTCAAAAATCTTATTTATGTGGAAACATTCAATATTAAAAAATACTGTCATCTTATTTTATTCTCTGATGATTTTTCCAATCAAGGTCCACAAATTAGCAGGTACACAATGAAAATGAACATTTTGAAGAAATTATAAATTGTCACCTCAGACTGTGTTCTTTCCATCAGATTGGTCTCCTGCAATATAAACACACTTTATTTTTGTGTACCTTTGTATGCACAGCATCAACATTCAATGTGAGAATTATTACAGTGAACATTTGTGTCATTATTCTGGAGTATATTTAACAGATAGCTGTAAAACGATATCTCCTCTTTAAGCCTCGGTGTCTGTATAGTGCTGATAATATTGAAACTGCAGTCAGTGTTGGAGCTAACCTTTGTTAATGAATATATATTTATTGAAGTCCTGGATTCTTTGTTTCCTTTTCCCCTGAAACCATGGCTTTAGGACAGTTTATGTAATATTTCAAAGGCCATTTGTGAAACATGACAAAAGTGTTTTAGATGGCCATGGTTACAGAGCATATGTGTGTGTGAGATCAGCTCTTTACAGTTATATCTTTTCCACAATTTCTTACTTTGAAACTTTGGCATTTATTGGAGCTTCATGCACATGAGGAATGATATTATTTTATGCTGTTTTTATATTTATTGTATGTGGGGAAATAACTAATAAGTAATTAGGTTTCTTCTTCCTTTGGCTTATTCTGAATATTAGAACAGTTTATTCTGAGCAGTAGTTTTTAGCTCAAGGCTGAGACTATTCAAGTTGAGATAGTTTATATAAAATAAAAGTATCTATTTTCTTTTTTTCTGACATTTTAAATTTTAATATCTCAATCCTTCATTATTTTCCAAAGCATGACACACAAATTTATAATTGCAAATCGAAATTTACAGTAGCAGCTAGCATGCCGAAAATGGGATCCTTTTTTTTTTTTAAATATTTTTTACATTTTTTTTCTTTTTTTTAATTAGGTATTTTCCTCGTTTACATTTCCAATGCAATCCCAAAAGTCCCCCATACCCACCCACCCCCAACAACCTACCCACCTACTCCCCCTTTTTGGCCCTGGCGTTCCCCTGTAAGGGGCATATAAAGTTTGCAAGTCCAAAGGGCCTCTCTTTCCAGTGATGGCTGACTAGGCCATCTTTTGATACATATGCAGCTAGAGACAAGAGCTCCGGGCTACTGGTTATTTCGTATTGTTGTTCCACCTATAAGGTTGCAGTTCCCTTTAGCTCCTTGGGTACTTTCTCTAGCTCCTCCATTGGGAGCCCCGTGATCCATCCATTAGCTGACTATGAGCATCCACTTCTGTGTTTGCTAGACCCTGGCATAGTCTCACAAGAGACAGCTATATCTGGGTCCTTTCAGCAAAATCTTGCTAGTGTATGCAATGGTGTCAGCGTTTGGCACAACTGGTGGTTATCATGTAGAAGATTGCGAATTGATCCATTTCTATCTCCTTGTACTAAGGTCAAATCTAAGTGGATTAAGTAACTCCACATAAAACCAGAGACACTGAAACTTATAGAGGAGAAAATAGGGAAAAGCCTCGAAGATATGGGTACAGTGGAAAAATTCCTGAATAGAACAGCAATGGCTTGTGCTGTAAGATCAAGAATTGACAAATGGGATCTCATGAAACTGCAAAGCTTCTGCAAGGCAAAATGCACTGTCAATAAGATAAAAAGACAACCAACAGATTGGGAAAGGATCTTTACCTATCCCAAATCAGATAGGGGACTAATATCCAATATATATAAAGAACTCAAGAAGGTGGACTTCAGAAAATCAAATAACCCCATTAAAAAATGGGGCTCAGAGCTGAACAAAGAATTCTCACCTGAGGAATACCGAATGGCTGAGAAGCACCTGAAAAAATGTTCAACATCCTTAATCATCAGGGAAATGCAAATCAAAACAACCCTGAGATTCCACCTCACACCAGTCAGAATGTCTAAGATCAAAAATTCAGGTGACAGCAGATGCTGGCGAGGATGTGGAGAAAGGGGAATACTCCTCCATTGTTGGTGGGACTGCAAGCTTGTACAACCACTCTGGAAATCAGTCTGGCGGTTCCTCAGAAAATTGGACATAGTACTACCGGAGGATCCCGCAATACCTCTCCTGGGCATATATCCAGAAGATGTCCTAACTGTTAAGAAGGACACATGCTCCACTATGTTCATAGCAGCCTTATTTATAATAGCCAGAAGCTGGAAAGAACGCAGATGCCCCTCAACAGAGGAATGGATACAGAAAATGTGGTACATTTACACAATGGAGTACTACTCAGCTATTAAAAAGAATGAATTTATGAAATTCCTAAGCAAATGGATGGACCTGGAGGGTATCATCCTGAGTGAGGTAACCCAATCACAAAGGAACTGGCACAATATGTACTCACTGATAAGTGGATATTAGCCCAAAACCTAGGATACCCAAGATATAAGATACAATTTGCTAAACGCATGAAACTCAAGAAGAACGAAGACCAAAGTGTGGACACTTTGCCCCTTCTTAGAAATGGGAACAACAACAACAAAAAAGAAATGGGAACAAAACACCCATGGAAGGAGTTACAGAGACAAAATTTGGAGCTGTGATGAAAGTATCTATATTCTTAAATAAGATGCTTTGATTAATTTTACTGAAAAGACATACATAAGCCAACATATGATTCGGTGTGTGTATGAGCTTATTTCTCTTCAAGAATAGAAGCTAGCTTCTTACCTTATTCACAAGTATGCCTATGAAAATCTCATATTGGGGACATTCCAGAAGAACCCTGTCCCTCCTCCCAGTAGCATTCAAGTGCTAATGACAGAGAAGGTTAAATCATCTGCTTCCTTATGCAGCACTGTTTTATCAAAGCGTAGAAGTGTGACCTGAGCATAGTCAATCAAAGTGCACTTCAGATTTTTTAGAGGAGTTAGACGGTGTGAAGTGTTTATTTCTAATGGAAATTATGTGACGAATAAGGCCCATCTATCAGTGCTGCATGAGGGAGGCTGAAATGGGAGAGGAGCTACTAATAGTTGGAAAAAAGATCTGCACTAGAGATACTACTGACAGCTTTGAAGAACCTGTTTAAACTCTCCACTGAGATCAGATTCTCAAATACCCTTTTTTGCTATTTGATTTTCAATACTGATAATACTTCTCACTCTTGCTCTTCCTTTGCTAAAATTAGGCTTCTTTACTTTCAAACTCAATATCAGAACTAAAAAGGAAGGTTTAACAACACCGATCAAATTTTATATAGAAAGAGAATTTAATGATCACACAGCTGCCCGTTGCCATGACCCTCAGTGTTGTGTTGTCCTGAAGCTAGACTGATATTGAACACACCAGAGGTCAAACCTAAATAACATCATGTTCTCACACCTAAATATAGTTTCCTTGTCTTTTACAAGTGGAGAAAACATCTACTCAAGAAGTGTTAGTGTTTGCAATTGTTTTTAGAGTTGATAGATATCTGGCATAGTGAGTTCTGGAAAATTCATGATAGGATTAAAAGAGCTATACACCAGAAAGGAAACTTAACATTTTGAGTCCTTGCTTTAATACAGAACTACAATCTTATAATAAAGAAACAAATAATCACCAATCTAAAATATTATATACAGTAAGTTGAAAATGCACATGTAGAAAATAAATATTTTAAAAAACTGACTTGAGAGAAGGCTCAGGGATCAACTTTGCTGTTCCACAGAATCCAAGTTCAGTTGTACACACCAAAGCTGGGTAGGATTAGAAATATATAAAATTACATAAAATATGCAAATATATACAAATAAGTAAAGTTACATATCCTATTATCAAAATGATATCATCATTATATGTTGCCTAAGTAGACAATAGTAAAGTACTAGATCTCAATTTATAATTTTTTGATCTGGATTATTTGTAACACATGCTTGATTAATGATGTAAAAACTTCTGGCATTTAATGAGGTTTTATTAATTTCTTCCTCACTACGACTAAATACCAGAAAATGCCCCCTGGAATTTTCCCATGTGAACTGAAAAGGTTTATTTTTTTCCATGATTCCATGTAGTTACTTCTGCTTGACTTGTCAATGGTTGCACAGCTAGTGGAATTAAAGGGTTTGGTTCTGTCTAGAATAGGTCATGTGTTAAAAGAAGCCTCAGATACTGGAAGTCAGCTCCTTTGTAACAATCCACTTACTGTTACTAACTTACATCCCAAATTTGCATTAATAATTTTTGCAAAGAGCTGTGTCATCATCTAGTGACCTTCAACCAACTCTTCACCCTAAAAAGCCACTTCCCTTTACTAAATCACATTTAAAGTCCCCACCCACAGCAACGAACCACCGGGGAATATCCCATATCTAATCTATTTTAAAAGGCCAAATATTACATGTAATCATGTTTTGTCCTTTATGCTTATATCATTTGCATTCAATTTTCATATCTTCAGCCAAAACTTTCTTATGGAATGATTTAGAACTCTCTTGTTAGACTTTGAAGGTGTGTTATACCCAATGAAACATACACTAGAGTGAGGCATTTTCCTGAAAAAAAAGAATATGTGTGTTAAAAGTTAAAGGACATTCCTTTAAACTGTGTTCAAATAATCATACAGGAAACATTTTACTAAGGCTCAAGGAGGTTTAAAGCATATAGAAAGAAGAAAATGTTATGTTTCAAGAAGCTTTTGTCTCCTCATTTCAAACCTATTTGACAGACTTGAGGTCTAACTCAGTGAAAGGACAGTGGCTGAACATGAATAAAATTTTATATAACTCTCTCACAGCCAAAGCATGTCCCAAAACAAGGATCGTTGTAAGTATTTCCTGAATTGTATTTTAAGAATGCATCCGTGGGCCATCACTGGGAAGAGAGGCCCCTTGGTATTGCAAACTTTATATGCTCCAGTACAGGGGAATGCCAGAGCCAAGAAACAGGAGTGAATGGGAAGGGGAGCAGGGTGGAGGGAGGGTATAAGGAACATTCGGGATAGCATTTGAAATGTGTATAAAGAAAATATCTAATAATAAAATAAATAAATAAAAAGAATGCACCCAAGTATCATTATTTTTAACTGAAATTACAGTAAGATAAAATAATAGACCAACACTTTTTTGCATAAAATTTGCAGCATTGTGAGAGTTCATGCTAACTACCAACTTCATTGAATTGATAAACCCCTTAAGAATGAATAAAACCCAATTTATGGAAATGTGTTGAAGTATGCCTGTTACCAGAGAGCATGGGACCTCTGACACACAGTCAGGTTAATGGAAGGTGAGGAACCTATGTAACGTAGGACCTTTTGTGGTTGTGTCTTTGAAGGACCTATTCTTTCCTAGGTAACTCTTATATGTGTCTTTATTTGTGCCCTAGTAACCATGCTTTAAACAGCCTCTGCAACATACTCCCACCACTATGATGTAACCCTTTACAACAGACCCAGAAGCAGGGATTTACATGGATATGAACAGAAACATCAGAAACATTGAGCTAGAATTACCCCTTGATTTTAAAACAGTTTCTTTTTGGTTTGTTTTTTGGTTTTTCCCATCATATTTATAGAAAATGACTTAGTCGGAATTGGTACCAGTGAATTGGAGCTACTTCTATAAATAAACCCACCTTGTCTCTTTATTAAGTCGTTTAAACTGGTTTCTGAGTGAATTTTGAAAATATTTGGAAATATGGCTGAGAGAAGCCCTGTAACGTTACAAGTGGAGTTTAATAGGTACGTCTTCCAGGAGCTAAGGAAGCAGGAATGTGTCGAGGCACTTGTAACATGGCTCCTCTCTTCTGCTTTTCTGCTTCTGGATTCCTGAATCAAGCAGATATGATCTACCAAATCCTTATCACCCGACAGATGGAACCCTATAAAGCGTTGAACATGAATACATTTTTCTCCCTGAAACTGTTCTTTCTGGTATTACAGGCACACTTATGGAAACAAACAAACAAACATCCCCTAAATATTGATTCCGCTGTGATAATTAAGTTTTCAGATATGATTTTCGTGATGTAGTTAATTCAGACCATGATACAGTTTCCTAATTTTTATTGTACTAAGATTTACAGTACCTATTTATGATTTATGTAGGTGAAAATTCAATACATAAATAATTATAAAGTATTTCTCTTTGAAAGAACTATTCCGAGCCAAGTGTTTAAATGTGTGTGTGTGTGTAGGAGTGTGTGTATATTATTTTAATTTAAAAGTTATGTATTCTTTATCTAAAATACTGAAGGGCTTTATGTCTACATATTAGTTATCTAGTCAGTCTAAATAGTTTTATAGATCTGATATACTTACTTTTAAACTGGGGGTTTCATAAACTTTATATTTTGCTATATCCTTGAAAACAAGGCTAATAACTGTACTACATATCCCCTTCAAATTTGTCAATTTGCTTTTCTAGAGGATAACTGAAATAACAAACATGTACTAACAACAGTAATAACTGTTAAACACAGTTAGAAATTCACAAGACAGCTTCTGAGTAATTACTACTAAAAAATGTTTCATAGGAGGGCAACTGGCTTAGACTGAGCTGAACTTGGATATTTGTGATCGTTAATTAACCTTTGTTAAATTGTAGTTAAGTACTAAGTGTAGAATTTTTAGAAATTTATAAATATAGATTATTTTTGCAGAGAATATGCAAACCTTCAGCATATTTATTATTATTATTATTTATTAGGTATTTTCTTCATTTACATTTCCAATGCTATCCCAAAAGTCCCCCATACTCCCCCACTCCCCTACCCATCCACTCCAACTTATTGGCACTGGCGTTCCCCTGTACTGAGGCATATAAAGTTTGCAAGACCAATGGGCCTCTCTTTCCATTATCAGCTAGATTCCACTAAGGTAGTTACTGTTTATTGGAGAGACAAATTCCTAATGTTTTACCATGTGCCAACTTCTCCAAATTCCTCCTCATTTTGACTTTAATTTTTCAAAACACTTTCATGAAGTCCTTTGAGTTTTAAATTATATACTTTGGGAAAATCTCACATATACACACATTCCTCAACAAACACTATTTTAGCACTACTCATATTCATAATAACACTTCATTTTAATGAAGATGAGATTTTCCTAATAAAACGTGAGATTAATTTAGTATCACAGTTTGTAACTAAATTCTTATATCCCATAGACTTTATTTTTCCTAAAACTTTCAGACATCTCCTTTTCTTCACTTATGAAAGGATAATATTTTGCACTGGAAAATTTTGATGAATCTAGAATTTATTTAATATCATGGTTGTGTTTGATTTCTTTCAGGTGTGCAGTTATATCTGTTTAGTTCAGTTAATTTTAAATTAACCAGTATGATTATATTTTAAAACATTAAGCCTCTTTTAAGGAATCTATAAATGAAAATATAAGTATAGTAAGTTTTATTTCCCTGGAACTATAAGCCAAAAAAAAAAATACTTCAATAATTTGCCTTGGGAACAATGATTTATCAGGGCAGAATACTAAATTATATGATATTTGGTTATGTGGTTAATATATTTTTAGTATTTTTGCATTTGTAATAATCATTTGCATACAAAGAATGAATCAATATGTATCACAGTACACTAGAAATATTTATGATGAACTTGTAACCAAGCATAATGTGCAATTAGTGAGGAGGGAAAAAATGCTTCATATATTTGATGGAACTAGTAACAATTTTAAATTTTAGGTATCAATCTCTTACTACAATGAAAAAATATTTCAATCTTATTTAAAGAATATTAGTGCTTCAAATAGAAAAGAAGTGACTGAGAAAGGATACTTTTTTCACTTCTTTGTTTATTAGATATTTTCTTCATTTACATTTCAAATGTTATCCCCAGAGTCCCCTATATCTTCCCCCGACCCTGCTCCCCAATGCACCCACTCCTGCTTCCTGGACCTGGCATCCTCCTGCACTGGGGCATATGATCTTCGCAAGACCAAGGGCCTCTCCTCCTATTGATGGCCAACTAGGCCATCCTCTGCTACATATGCAACTAGAGACACAGTTCTGTGGAATACTGGACAGTTCATATTGTTGGTTCTCCTATAGGGTTGACAACTTCTTTAGCTCCTTCGTTACTTTCTCTAGCTCCTTCTTTAGGGGACCAGTATTCCATCCAATAGATGACTGTGACCATCCACTTCTATATTTGCCAGGCACTGGCATAACCTCACAAGGGAGAACTATATCAGGGTCCTGTCAGCAAAATCTTGCTGGCATATGCAATATTGTTTGAGTTTGGTGGTTGTATATGGGATGGATCCCCAGGTGGGGCAGACTCTGGATGGTCCTTTCTACTGTCTTTGTCTCTGTAACTCTTTCCATGGCCATTTTGTTCCCCATTCTAAGAAGGAAAGAAGGATCCACATTTTGGTCTTCCTTCTTGAGTTTCATGTGTTTTGTAAATTGTATCTTGGGTAGCCTAAGTTTCTGGGCTACTATCCACTTATCAGTGAATGCATATCATGTGTGTTCTTTTGTGTTTGGGTTACCTCACTCAGGATGATATCCTCCAGATGCATCCATTTGCCTAAGAATTTCATTAATTTATTGATTTTAATTGCTGAGTAATACTCCATTGTTTAAATGTACCACACTTTCTGTATCCATTCCTCTGTTGAGGGACATCTGGGGTCTTTCCATCTTCTGGCTATTATAAATAAAGGTGCTATGAACACACTGGAACATGTGTCCTTATTACCAGTTGGAACACCTTCTGGGTATATGCCCAGGAGAAGTATTGCTGGATCTTCCCATAGTACTATGTCCAATTTTCTGAGGAACTGCCAGACTTATTTCCAGAATGGTTGTACCAGCTTGCAAACCCACCAGCAATGGAGGAGTGTTCCTCTTTCTCCACATCCTCACCAGCATCTGCTGTCACTTGAAATTTTGATCTTAGCCATTCTGACTGGTGTGAGGTAGAGTCTCAGGGTTGTTTTGATTTGCATTTCCCTGATGATTAAGGTTGTTGAACATTTTTTCAGGTGCTTCTCAGCTCTTCAGTATTCCTCATTTGAAAATTGTTTGTTTAGCTCTATACCCCATTTTTAAATAGGGTTATTTGATTTTCTGGAATCCATCTTCGTGAGTTCTTTATATATATTGGATATTAGTTCCCTATCTGATTTAGGATTGGTAAAGATCCTTTCCCAGTCTGTTGGTGGCCTTTTTGTCTTATTGACAGTATCTTTTGCCTTACCGAAGCTTTGCAATTTTATGAGGTCCCATTTGTCAGTTCTTGATCTTACAGCACAAGCCATTGCTGTCTTATTTAGGATTTTTTTTCCCTTGTGCCCATATCTTCAAGGGTTTTCCACACTTTCTCCACTATAAGTTTCAGAGTCTCTGGTTTTATATGAAGTTCCTTGATCCACTTAGACTTGAGCATTGTACAAGGAGATAAGAAAGGATCAAATCACTTTATTCTACTGCCAATTTACCCAGCACCATTTGTTGAGGATGCTGTGTCCCCCCTCCCCCACTGGATGGTTTCAGCTCCTTTGTCAAAGATTAAGTGACCATAGGTGTGCAGGTTCATTTCTGGGTCTTCAATTCTATTCCATTGATCTAAATTTCTTTCACTGTACCAGTACCATGCAGTTTATTATCACAATTGCTCTGTAGTACAGCTTGAGGTCAGGCATGGTGATTCCACCAGAGGTTCTTTTATTGTTGTGAATAGTTTTTGCAATCCTAGGTTCCTTTGTTATTCCAAATGAACTTACAATTTGCTCTTTCTGACTCTGTGAAGATTTGAGTTGGAATCTTGATGGGGATTGCATTGAATCTGTAGATTGCTTTCACCAAGATAGCCATTTTGACAATATTGATCCAACCAATCTATGAGCATGGGAGATCTTTCCATCATCTGAGATCTTCTTTGATTTCTTTGTTCAGTGACTTGAAGTTCTTATCATACAGATCTTTCACTTCCTTAGTTAGAGTCACACCAAGGTATTTTATGTTATTTGTGACATTTGTGAAGTGTGTTGCTTCCCTAATTTCTTTCTCAGCCTGTTTATCCTCTGTGTAGAGAAAGGCCATTAACTTGTTTGAGTTAATTTTATATCTAGCTACTTCACTGAAGCTGTTTATCAGGTGTAGGGCTTCCCTGGTGGAATTTTTAGGGTCACTTACATATACTATCATATCATCTGCAAATGGTGATATTTTGACTTCTTCCTTTCCAATTTGTATCCCCTTGATTTCCTTTTGTTGTCTAATTGCTCTAGCTAGGACTTCGAGTACTATATTGAATAGGTAGGGAGAAAGTAGGCAGCCTTGTCTAGCCCCTGATTTTAGTGGGATTGCTTCAAGTTTCTCTCCATTTAGTTTGGTGTTGGCTACTGATTTGCTGTATATTGCTTTTATTATGTTTAGGTATGGGCCTTAAATTCCTCATCTTTCCAAGTCTTTTATCATGAATGGGTGTTAGATTTTGTCAAATGTTTCCTCAGCATCTAACAAGATGATCATGTGTTTTTTGTCTTTGAGTTTGTTTATATAGTGGATTACTTTGATGGATTTCTGTATATTAAATCATCCCTGCATCCCTGGAATGAAGCCTACTTGATCATAATGTATGATTGTTTTGATGTGTTACTGGATTCGGTTAGCGAGAATTTTATTGAGTATTTTTGCATCGAAATTCATAAGGGAAATTAGTTTGAAATTCTCTTTCTTTGTTGGGTCTTTACGTGGTTTAGGTATCAGAGTAATTGTGCCCTCATAGAATGAATTGTGTAGAGTACCTTCTGTTTCTGTTTTTTGGAATAGTTTGATGAGAATTGGAATTAGGTCTTCTTTGATGGTCTGATAGAACTCTGCACTAAACCCATCTGGTCCTGGGCATTTTTTGGTTGGGAGACTATTAATGACTACTTCTATTTCTTTAGGGGATATGGTACGGTTTAGATCATAAACTGATCCTGATTTAATTTTGGTACTTAGTATCTGTCTAGGAATTTGTCCATTCATCCATGTTTTCCAGTTTTCTTGCATACAGCCCATTGTAGTAGGATCTGATGATGTTTTGGATTTCCTTGTGTTTTGTTGTTATGTCACTCTTTTCATTTCTGATTTTATTAATTAGGATACTGTCCCTGTGGCCTCTACTTAGTGTGGCTAAGGTTTATCTATCTTCTTGATTTTCTCAAAGAACCAGCTCTTGTTTGGTTGATTCTTTGAACAGTCCATTTTGTTTCCACTTGGTTGAGTTCAGCCTTGAGTTTGATTATTTCCTGCCTACTACGCCTATTTGGTGAATTTGCTTCCGTTTGTTCTAGAGCTTTTAGGTGTGCTAGTGTATGCTCTCTCTAGTTTCTTTTTGGAAGTACTTGGAGTTATGAGTTTTCCTCTCAGGAATGCTTTCATTTTGCTCCATAAGTCTGGGTATGTGGTGGCTTCATTTTCATTAAACTCTAAAAAGTCTTTAACTTTTTCTTTATTTCTTCCTTGACCAAGATATCATTGAGTAGAGTGTTGTTCATCTTCCAAGTGAATGTTGGTTTTATATTATTTATGTTGTAATTGAAGAACAGCCTTAGTCTGTGGTGATCTGAAAGGATGCATGGGACAATTTCAATATTTTTGTATCTATTGAGGCCTGTTTTGTGACCAATTATATGGTCAGTTTTGGAGAAGGTACCATGCACTTCTGAGAAGAAGGTATATCCTTTTGTTTTAGGATAAAATGTTGTGTAGATATCTTTTAAATCCATTTCTTTCATAACTTCTGTTAGTTTCAAATTGTCTCTGTTTAGTTTCTGTTTCCAGGATCTGTCCATGAATGAGAGTGGAGTGTTGAAGTCTCCTACTATTATTGTGTGAGGTAAAATGTGTGCTTCGAGCTTTACCAAAGTCTCTTTAATGAATGTGGCTGCCCTTGCATTTGGAGCATAGATATTCTGAATTGAGATTTCATTTGCAAGATTACCTTTGATGCGTATGAAGTGCCCCTGCTTGTCTCTTTTGATAACTTTGGGTTGGAAGTCAATTTTATTCAATATTAGAATGGCTACACCAGTTTGTTTCTTCTGTTCATTTGCTTGGAAAATTGTTTTTCAGCCTTTCACTCTCAGGTAGTGTCTGTCTTTTTCCCTGAGTTGGGTTTCCTGTAAGCAGCAAAAAGTTGGGTCCTGTTTGTATAGCCAGTCTGTTAATCTATGTCTTTTTACTGGGGAATTGAGTCCATTGATGTTGAGATATTAAGGATAAGTAATTGTTGCTTCTTATTATTTTTGTTGTTAGAGCTGGGATTCTGTTCTTGTGGCTCTCTTCATTTAGGTTTGTTGAAGGATTACTTTCTTTCTTTTCCTAGGGTGTAGTTTCCATCTTTGTGTTGGTGTTTTCCCTTTATTATCCTTTGAAGGGCTGGATTCATGGAAGGATATTGTGTGAATTTGGTTTTGTCATGGAATACTTTGGTTTCTACATCTATGGTTATTGAGAGTTTTGCTGGGTATAGTAGCCTGGGCTGGCATTTGTGTTCTCTTAGGGTCTGTATAACATCTGTCTAGGATTTTCTGGCTTTCATAGTCTTTGGTGAGAATTCTGGTGTAATTCTAATAGGCCTGCCTTTATATGTTACTTGACACTTAAAATAAAATCTCTTACTGCTTTTAATATTCTATATTTATTTAGTACATTTGTTGTTGTGATTATTATGTGTGAGGAGGAATTTCCTTTCTGGTCCAGTCTATTTGGAATTCTCTAGGCTTCTGGTATGTTCATGGGCATCTTTTTTTTTAGGTTAGGGAAGTTTATTCTATAATTTTGTTAAAGATATTTACTGGTACTTTAAGTTGAAAATCTTCATTTTCATCCTAATCTATTATTCTTAGGTTTGAACTTCTCATTGTGTCCTGGATTTCCTGGATGTTTTGAGTTAGGATCTTTTTGCATTTTGCATTTTCTTTGATTGTTGTGTCCATGTTTTCTATGGAATCTTCTGCACCTGAGATTCTCTCTTCCATTTCTTGTACCCTGTTGCTGATGCTCGCGTCTATGGTTCCTGATTTCTTTCCTAGGATTTCTATCTCCATAGTTGTCTCCCTTTGTGATTTCTTTATTGTTTCTACTTCCATTTTTAGATCCTGGATGGTTTTGTTCAAATCATTCACCTGTTTCGTAGTGTTTTCCTGTAACTCGCTAAGGGATTTTTGTGTTTCCTCTTTAAGGGCTTTAGCTGTTTACCTGTGTTTTCCTGTATTTCCTTCTTAAAGTCCTCCATCATCATCATGAGAAGTGATTTTAGATCCATGTCTTGCTTTTCTGGTGTGGTGGTGTATCCAGGACTTGCTATGGTAGGAGAATTTGGTTCTGATGATGCCAAGTAACCTCCGTTTCTGTTGCTTTTTTTCTTATGCTTGCCTCCTGCCATCTGATTATATCAAGGGCTTGCCGCCTTCAATATATCTGATTGGAGCCTGTCCTTCCTATAATCCCAGTTGATTTAGGGCTCCTCAGAATACAGCTTTCTCTGTGATCCTTTGATTGCAGGCTCCTGGGAACCTGAAATTCTGGGTGTGTCAGAGTTCTTGTCAATCAAGCTTCCTCTGAGACCCTGAAATCCTGGTGTGACCAAGCTCCTGTTATCCTCTATCCTGTAATCCTATGATCCTAGGTGCGTTACAGTGTCTGGAAGTGGTGTCTCCTTTGAGGACTGTGGAGCTGTCTGGTCTCTTTGAAACCAATGTAAACCAGTACTGATTAGAAGGAACCAGAGTCTCTGGCCAGGCAGGGCTTCCGTGTCCTTGCTCCTGCTGTCACAGGCCTGTCACACTTGGTTTGGAACAGATGTTGTGTTCCACTGATCCTAAGATCTTGTGGAGAGTCCTCTGCAGACCGTGGGGTTGTCTGTCAACTTCCGCCAAAGTGACCCAGTGCTGGAGCTGACTGGAAGGGACTTGTGTCCCAGATCAGGCAGGTTTTCTGATCCCCTGCTGCTGACTCAGGTCTTGTGCGATTGGATTGGAACCGATGTTGTGTTTCACTCACCAGTGATCCAAAGATGGCCTGGAGAGTCCAGTGGGAGACCTTGGAGGTGTCTGCGCACAGGGTGACTCGGAGCTGGTGCCTACCAGAAGCAGATACTTTTTATAAATAGAATATTTTAAATATTATTTAGGGAAAAGGAAAAAAGAACACAGGACCTACTCAGTGTAAATTATTTAAATTAGATGTTGCTGTATCACAATATTCAACACTAGAAAAAATAAAGCACAGGTTGACTTTGAGGCCATTGCATAACATCAATAATTTTTATTATGCTATCTTTCTGATAAGTATGTTTTGAATAGTCAAAGTTTCTATATCCTTTTAAACTTGTAGATTTTATACTTTTATTTGCAAGTATGTAATAAACGAGAAAGTATAGATTTCACCTCTCTGGATGAATTTGGTTTTCACATACTGAAAGTGACATAAAAATATTTTTGTCTGTATTATAGGAAAGAGCACTTTGTACATTGCAATCATAATATAAACACATTATATCATATATTGATATATGTTCTTTATAAGATAAAGACTAAGATACTATGAGACCAGTAAATAAATTATTTTTTCTAGTTAGTAATCATGTTTATCTAAACTTACTACTGATATCTTTATCATAATTCTGAAAAATTCTGACGCATTAAAATTCTTCTTAGAGGAAATAATTCTTGCAATGTCACAGTGTTCAAATTCAAAACTCAATTATGAAACACTTTTACTTTTACACAGAACTACCAGAACTCTCCAAGACTTGTCTTTCAGAGCTCCTTTTGTCAACATGCACTTTCATTAATATATCTTATGGAATATAAATAATAATAGTTTAATTATGTGCTGAAAGAGCATTACTAGGTGAGATATTTCTTTAGAACCTTGGCTTTGTATAAACGATTGCAATTATAATTATTAGCATTATATAGCCCCTTTGGGGAAAGAATGGCTCTCACTAGTTGATCTTCATCCTAATTTATTATTATTATGTTATATTGTGCAGAGGACAATGCATTTATCTATGTGCCTTATTCCTTGAATTACTAGGGCATTCCTGGAGAGACTAGAATTACATCTTATTAATGTTTCTTTATTTCCTGCCAAGGGTTAGGGCAGTGTCTAAGAGCTACCATTCAAAAAGAAGTTCAATAATTTTCCTTTCAAATAAAATAAAATTCAAAGTGTGAGTACTGAGAGTTCTTGTATGAAGAATGATTTTGCTCTTTTTACAATCGAATACTCTACCATAGAAACAACAAGAATGGCATAGACACAGGCAAGCTAGAATTGCAAATATGATTCTCTTCCTGTCCTTTACAGATTGTAAGTTTAAGGCTATTCTACAAAGTATTCCTACATATTTCAAAATGTTATATGTTGCAACTCTCTGCAATATTAGAATTAGAGCTCTCAATTCTTTAAGTTCAGAATTCTATACCACACAGGATTTCTTATGCACATTGGACAAAAAGTAACTTGTTCGTATAGAACAATGGTATTAGGTTGACACAACAAAATGCATTCTACATCTATTAGTATTCATAATTGTATTTCATAGCTTAATGAATGTTATTGAATGTTTACAAGTAGAGCAAATAATGCCTGATCTTTTGCATTTTTAAATATGGGCAGAAATGGCAGAGTTTTCGGAAAATCATGTACTAAAAAATTAAATATTATATGATTAAGGTATGAAAAATCAACCCAGACATGGTGCCTGCGGAAGTTAGCTACCTTTCAACTCTTCAGTAGCAAAATCTATTCATATATTGTGTGTGCATGGCATCAGTATTGAAATGAAATGAATCTACAAGCATAACATTCATATACGAATTAGAAAACTAAGATGTCTTGTTTTTAATTTTACCGTTATAACTTACATTATACAAGAAAATAGTTTAGATTAAATATCTTCAGTGTAAAGAAAGTTTTTCGCATGCTTAAAATGTGAGTACTGGGACCCAACATTTTGCTGCTTACAGGAAACCCATTTCAGGGAAAAAGATAGACACCACCTCAGAATGAAAGGCTAGAAAACAATTTTCCAAGCAAATGGTCTGAAGAAACAAGCTGGAGTAGCCATTCTAATATCTAATAAAATCGACTTCCAACCCAAAGTCATCAAAAAAGACAAGAAGGGGCACTTCATACACATCAAAGGTAAAATCTTCCAAGAGGAACTCTCAATTCTGAATATCCATGCTCCAAATACAAGGGCAGCCACATTCATTAAAGAAACTTTAGTAAAGCTCAAAGCACACATTGAAACTCACACAATAATAATGGGAGACTTCAACACACCACTTTCACCAATGGACAGATCATAGAAACAGAAACTAAACAGGGACACAGTGAAACTAACAGAAGTTATGAAACAAATGAATCTAACAGATATCTATAGAACATTTTGTCCTAAAACAAAAGGATATACCTTCTTCTCAGCACCTCATGGTACCTTCTCCAAAACTGACCACATAATTGGTCACAAAACAAGCCTCAACAGATACAAAAATATTGAAATTGTCCCATGCATCCTATCAGACCACCATGGACTAAGGTTGATCTTCAATTACAAAATAAATAATAGAAAACCAATATTCACTTGGAAACTGAACCACACTCCTCTCAATGATACCTTGGTCAAGGAAGGAATAAAGAAAGAAATTAAGGACTTTTTGGAGTTTAATGAAAATGAAGCCACAACATACCCAATCTTATGGGAAACAGTGAAAGCATTTCTAAGAGGAAAACTCATAGCTCTGGGTGCCTCCAAAAAGAAACTAGAGAGAGCACACATTAACAGCTTGACAACACAACTAAAAGCTCTAGAACAAAAGGAAGCAAATTCACTCAAGAGAAGTATAAGGCAGGAAATAATCAAACTAAGGGGCAAAATAAACCAAGTGGAAACAAGAAGAACTATTCAAAGAATCAACCAAATGAGGAGCTGGTTCTTTGAGAAAATCAACAAGATAGATAAACCCTTAGCCATACTCACTAGAGGGCACAGGGAAAGCATCCTAATTAACAAAATCAGAAATGAAAAGGGAGACATAACAACAGATCCTGAAGGAATCCAAAACACCATCAGATCCTTCAACAAAAGGCTATACTCAACAAAACTCGAGAACCTGTATGAAATGGACAAGTTTCTAAACAGATACCAGGTACAAAAGTTAAATCAAGATCAGGTCAATGATCTAAACAGTCCTATATCCCATAAAGAAATAGAAGCAGTCATTAATAGTCTCCCAACCAAAAAGATCCCAGGACCAGATGGGTTTAGTGCAGAGTTCTATCAGACCTTCAAAGAAGATCTAATCCCAGTTCTTCACAAACTATTCCACAAAATAGAAACAAAATGTCCTCTACCCAACTCATCCTATGAAGCCACAATTACTCTGATACCTAAACCACAGAAAGATCCAACAAAGATAGAGAACTTCAAATGAATTTCCCTTATGAATATCGATGCAAAAACCCTCAATAAAGTTCTCGCTAACCAAATCCAAGAACACATAAAAACAATCATCTATCCTGACTAAGTAGGTTTCATCCCAGGAATGCAGGGATGTTTCAATATACGGAAATCCATCAATGTAATCCAGCATATAAACAAACTCAAAGACAAAAACCACATGATCATCTCCTTAGATGCTGAGAAAGCATTTGACAAAATCCAACATCCATTCATGATAAAAGTCTTGGAAAGATCAGGAATTCAGGGCCCATACTTAAACATGATAAAAGCAATCTACAACAAACCAGTAGTCAACATCAAAGTAAATGGTGAGAAACTGGAAGCAATGCCACTAAAATCAGGGACTAGTCAAGGCTGCCCACTTTCTACCAACCTATTCAACATTGAACTTGAAGTCCTAGCCAGAGCAATTCGACAACAAAAGGAGATCAAGGGGATACAAATTGGAAAGGAAGAAGTCAAAATATCACTTTTTGCAGATGATATGATAGTATATATAAGTGACCCTAAAAATTCTACCAGAGAATGCCTACAGCTGATAAACAGTTTCAATGAAATAACTGGATATAAAATTAACACAAACAATTCTTCTGTACACAAAGAATAAACAGGCTGAGAAAGAAATTAGGGAAACAACACCATTCTCAATAGTCACAAATAATGTAAAATAATGTCTATAAAATATCTGTATGATAAGAACTTCAAGTCTCTGAAGAAAGAAATTAAAGATCTCAGAAGATGGAAAGATCTCCCATGCTCATGGATTGGCAGGATCAATATAGTAAAAATGGTTATCTTGCCAAAAGCAATCTACAGATTCAATGCAATCCCCATCAAAATTCCAACTCAATTCTTCAACGAATTATAAAGGACAATCAGCAAATTCATGTGGAATAACAAAAACCCTAGGATAGCAAAAACTCTTCTCAAGGATAACAGAACCTCTGGTGGAATCACCATGCCTGACCTAAAGCTATACTACAGAGCAATTGTGATAAAAACTGCATGGTATTGGTATAGCGACAGACAAGTAGACCAATGGAATAGAATTGAAGACCCAGAAATGAATCCACACACCTATGGTCTCTTGATCTTTGACAAGGGAGCAAAAACCATCCAGTGGAAAAGAGACAGTATTCTCAACAAATGGTGCTGGCACAACTGGTGGTTATCATGTAGAAGAATGCGAATTGATCTATTCCTATCTCCTTGTACTAAGGTCAAATCTAAGTGGATTAAGGAACTCCACATAAAACCAGAGACACTGAAAGTTATAGAGGAGAAAGTAGAGAAAAACCTCGAAGATATGGGTACAGGGGGAAAATTCCTGAATAGAACAGCAATGGCTTTTGCTGTAAGATCAAGAATCGACAAGTGGGACCTCATAAAATTGCAAAGCTTCTGCAAGGCAAAACACATTGTCAATAAGACAAAAAGGCCACCAACAGATTGGGAAAGGATTTTTACCTATCCTAAATCAGATAGAGGACTAATATCCAATATATATAAAGAACTCAAGAAGGTGGACTCCAGAAAATAAAAAAAAAAATACATTAAAAAATGGGGCTCAGAGCTAAACAAAAAATTCTCACCTGAGGAATACCAAATGGCTGAGAAGCACCTGAAAAAAATGTTCAACATCCTTAATCACCAGGGATATTCAAATCAAAACAGCTCTGAGATTCCACCTCACACCAGTCAGAATGGCTAAGATCAAAAATTCAGTTAACAGTAGATGCTGGCAAGGATGTGGAGAAAGAGGAACACTCCTCCATTGTTGGTGGGATTGCAAGCTTGTACAACCACTCTGGAAGTCAGTCTGGAGGTTCCTCAGAAAATTGGACATAGTACTACCAGAGGACCCCGCAATACCTCTCCTGGGCATATATCCAGAAGATGTTCCAACTGGTAAGAAGGACACATGCTCCACTATGTTCATAGCAGCCTTATTTCCAGCCAGAAGCTGGAAAGAACCCAGATGCCCCTCAACAGAGGAATGGATACAGAAAATGTGGTACATTTACACAATGGAGTACTACTCGGCTATTAAAAAGAATGAATTTATGAAATTCCTAGGCAAATGGATGGACCTGGAGGGCATCATCCTGAGTGAGGTAACACAATCACAAAGGAACTCGCACAATATGTACTCACTGATAAGTGGATATTAACCCAGAAACTTAGGATACCCAAGATATAAGATACAATTTGCTAAACGCATGAAACTCAAGAAGAACTAAGACCAAAGCGTGGACATTTTCCCCCTTCTTAGATTTGGGAACAAAACACCCATGGAAGGAGTTACAGTGACAAAGTTTGGAGCTGTGGTGAAAGGATGGACCATCTAGAGACTGCCATATCCGGGGATCCATCCCATAAGCAGCTTCCAAATGCTGACACCATTGCATACACTAGCAAGATTTTGCTGAAAGGACCCAGATATGGCTGTCTCTTAGGAGACTATACTAGGGCCTGGCAAACACAAAAGTGGATGCTCACAGTCAGCTATTGGATGGATCAAAGTGCCCCCAATATAGGTGCTAGAGTACGTACTCAAGGATCTGAAGGGATCTGCAGTCCTATAGGTGGAACAACAATATGAACTAACCAATATCCTCCAACCCCCATGCACGGAGCTCGAATCTCTAGCTGCATATGAATTAGAAGATGGCCTAGTCAGCCATCAGTGGAAAGAGAGGCACATTGGTTGTGCAAACTTTATATGCCTCAGTACAGGGGAATGTCAGGGCCAAGAAGTGGGAGTGGGTGTGTAGGGGTTTGTGTGTGGGGAGCGTCTGGGTGTCTTTTGGGATAGCATTGGAAATGTAAATGAAATAAATACCCAATTAAAAAATGTGAGTACTGTACTGAATATATATGAAGAGTGTGGGCAGCCCTGGGTGTTCTGTTCTGGGGAACATTTCTTGAACAGAACACCAATGGCTTGTTTTCTAAAATCAACAATAGACAACATATAAGAAGGACACATCCTCCACTATGTTCATAGCAGCCTTATCTATAATAGCCAGAAGCTGGAAAGAACCCAGATGTCCCTCAACAGAGGAATAAGTACAGAAAATGTATACATTTGAGTACTACTCTGCTATTAAAAACAATGACTTCTTTTTTTAACTTTAATCTTTATTTTACACTCCAGGTTTATCCCCTTCCCAGTCCTCCCACTGACTCTTCCATGTCCCATACTTCCTCCCTGCCTCATCTCCATGAGGATGTCCTCCCCCCGCCCCTACCTCTCATCCTAGTAGACCTCTGCACTCTCTGGGGCCTCCAGTCTCTGGAGAGTTAGGTGCATCTTATCTGACTGAATGCAGACATGGCAGTCCTCTGCTATATATGTGTTGGGGACCTCATGTTAGCTAGCTTGTATATGCTTCCTGGTTGGTGGTCCAGTATAGCAGAGAGCTTGAGGGTCCAGGGTAATTGAGACTACTAGCCCTACTACAGAGTTGCCCTCCTCCTCAGCTTCTTCCTATATTGAACTACTCTAGCATCCTTGGGATGAAGTTAAACTGATTGTGGTGAATGATGGTTTTGATATACTTTTGGATTCAGTTTGTGAGTGTTTTATTGATTTTTTTTTACATCAATGCTCATAAGGAAAATTGGTCTGAAATTCCCTTTCTTTGTTGAGTGTTTGCATGGTTTAGGTATCAGGGTGACTATGGTCTCATAGGATGAGTTTGGCAATATCCCTTCTGTTTCTATTTTTTGGAGTATTTGTTCGAGGAGTATTGGTATTATCACTTCTTTGAAAGTCTGGTGAAATGTTTTGTAGATATCTCATAGGCCCATTTGGTTCGTGTTCTCTACTAGTATCATTACTTCTTTGCTTAGTTTCAGTCTTTATGACCTTTCCATTTGAGGTCAGGTAGTGAAGTTTCCCATTATTGAGTGGGGTTTGATTTGTGAGTTAAGCTTTAGTAATGTTTCTTAATGAATATGGGTGCCCTTGAATTTGGTGCATAGATGTTCAGAATTGAGACATCTTGGTATGTATTTACTTTAAAGAGTATGAACCGTCCTTCCCTATGTTTTTGGTTAACTTTTGGTTGAAAGTCAATTTTATTAGATATTAGAATGGCTACTCCAGATTGTTTCTTGGGTCCATTTGCTTGATAAGTCTTTTATCAGCTCTTTATTCTGAGGTAATGTCTATCTATGTTACTGAAGTATGTTTCTTATATGCATCAGAATGATGAATCCTGTTTTGTGTTATGTGTCCACTCTGTTAGCCTGTGTCTTTTTGTTTGGGGATTAAGTCCAGTGATGTTAAGAGATATTAATGACCAGTGACTGTTAGTTCCAGTTATTTTTGTGTTGGTGCTAGTAGTGTGTGTGCAGGTGCACTTGTGTGTGTGTGTGTGTGTGTGTGTGTGTGTGTGTGTGTGTGAGAAATTCTTTTCTTTTAATTTTAGTAGTGTGGAATTATTTATTTCTTGTGTTTTCTTTGGTGTAGCTCAAGTTTTCCTTCTAGAATCCTCTGTAGGGTTGGATTAGTAGAAAGTTATTGTTTAAATTTGGTTTTATCATGGAATATGTTGGTTTTTCCATCTATGCTTAGTAAAAGTTTTGCTGGGTAGAGTAGTCTGGGCTGGCACCTGCAGTCACTTACCGTCCCCAAGACATCTGCCCAGACCTGTCTGTCTTCTGTAGTCTCTGTAGAGAAGTCAGGTATGTAGACGACTGGGGCATGAATATCTCACAGGGTTGACCCAGGTGGCAATAGGCTTCCAGGAACTCAGGCAAAGCTGTGGAAAATTGAGGGCAAAGGGAATCTGGCAGAACCTGCTGGTACCATGTTTGCCTGGGGATGCTGGCAGGCAGGAAATTGTGGTAGTAGTTTTACCTGGTAGTCCCTGTTGACTGCAGGTGTTTGGGATTGCAGGTAGAAGTGTGTTTTATTAAAATCATATAATAAATAATTAAAACAAAACAAAACATGTTTTTCCTATCAGTTTTACCAGTTAAAATTTTTTATATTTTTAAGTTTAATTTTTTACTTAATTTTTATTTTTGAGAATTTAAACATGACTACTTTGTATGTATATATACAATTAAAATTTCTGTCACTCCTTCTGCTCTTCCTCCAGACTCCCCTAACAAATGCATATGAGTTCTACAATTTAACACACACACACACACACACACACACACACACACACAAATACACACACACACAAATACACACACACACAATAGTACAATGAACACTTTGTGTTCTCCCTGTGTGAAAAGTTTAGTGGTGAGCATTGTCACTTAGACAGCTATCTTTGCATTTCTTTCTAAGGACTTTATTCTCTAAGAAATCATTATTTATCTTAACTCTTCAACTATGGGTTGGGCCTTCTGAGTTTTCTCCATCTGTGTTGTCAAATTCACTGTTATAGTGTTGTCAAGTTCTTCCTTACACAGCAATGTTGTTGGGAAATTATTAGTACATCCCTGTTTTGTCCAAAAGAAAAATATCTCATAGTAGTAATCTTGGTTCTGTGGCTCTTACACATTGCCTATGCAGTCTTCTGGATGTCCCATGAGTCATACATACATTATAGGGACTCTGTTGGTCAATGGATGACCCCCCACCCCCCTTCTTTACTTGCTTTTGTACAATTATTTGTTTTGGGCTTAAGTGGTTTGCTATTTTGCTACTTTATTTCTGGTGATTCAGATATATTTGAAAATTTCTCATGTTATGATAGGTTATCTAGCTTACTATTGTACAGATTTTTAATGTATTCCCTTATAGGATTTCAGGTTCCATTTTTGCCCATTGTAATTTCCCCCTCTTTGTTTATAATTTTGTTAATTTTGGTTTCTGCTTTCTTTTGGTTAATTCAAGTAAAGTTTTGTATTTAAAAATAATAAGGCTCCTGACTTCATTGATCATTTTCATTGCTTTGTTTCTTTCTTGATCATTAATTTCAGGCCTGGTTTTTATTATTTCCTTTTGTCTACCGTTTTGTGGTATAGTTTGATTGTTTATTTTTTGAAACCCTTAATTTCATCAATAACACAGGAATGTGGCTTCAGACAGGGACTAGATTTGGAAAGCTGACCTGGACAAACTGTTCAGGCAGCTGAACCAAGGAATATCAGGAATAAGGGTCCAGGTAGACACGGGCCTTTTCATGATTGTAGAAAATTTTCCCAGTACTGCAGCCGGGGTTCCATCGTAAAATGCTTACATTTACAAGTTCAAGGGCCTGAGTTTGATCACAAGACCCACATATAAATAGTAGGCATGGTGGGTAGAGTGTTGGTCTAAGTTATAGTGATGCAGAGACAGGCTGATATCTGGAGCTCCTTGCTCAGCTTACAAGCCATACTTGATGTGACCCATGCCTGTGAAAGATGCTATCTTAAAAGTGGTAAGGGACACCTAAAACTGACACAATAATTGTCCTTTTGCTTCCCTGTGACATGTAGATGCATATACCTATACCATATGAATAAGCATACACAAAAGGTTATAACATCTCATAAGCATGTTTACCTTAATATGTACTTATAAAAATCCACTATACATTTATGGATAATGTGAATATTTGAAGTCAATTAATATGCATTATTAATGACATTGTGAGGAAGTAATAACATTATAATCTATTTTTCCCTTTGCTCTCTGTTTCACAAGACTTTTACACACCAGCATCTAATAGATACTATTTTCTAAGTATTTATTGAAGAGTTTGTGTTGTAGTGATCCTTCTTAAATATTGGGTTTGTTAAAGTTGTACTGAGTACTATGAAATTCCTCTTCTTACATGCAAATTGTTTTCTGATACAGGACACTGTCAACTATTCCAGATTCTTCTGGTGGATTTTAGCCACTTTTCTTGGATAGATTAAAAGGTTATTGATTTCTAATGGAATGAGAAGCAAGTTTTCCACTTTTGAGACACTTTACAATCTTCAGGGGAGTCATAGCTGTATTTGATTAGTTTACCACTCCAATTTTTTTTTTTTAGTTCACCACACCATTTTTCTTTATTGCGTTCAAATTAAATTTGACTCCATTGCATTGGATTGCTAAATAAAATCAACCCTCTCTTTAAGATATCCATAGGAATATTTTTAGCTTTATGATGTATGCACTAGTTTTAAAAACATCGGTTACCTATATTTAAACTATAGTCATAGCTGATATACTTCACCTAAGGAAAAAATACACTGTAAAATTATTCTCTGCAAGTCTTTATGATAGTGACAGATTTTATGGATAAGTATTTATTACATACCTAAGCTTACTTGGACTTGAATGAGCACAATAGTTTAGGTCATTATGGACAGGAAATAAAACATAAAATGGAAGCTTATATGACACAATAAATTCACATAAAAGTGTGAAGAGTGTTTGGCACATTCTAAAAATGGTACAAAAAGGAGATAAAAAATGACTGGGAAAATAGGAGGAAATACCTTGGCAATGTTTTGAGAGATAACTAACTTGCAGGTTATGTGAAATTTCCAGAACATAATACAATCTTACTTGACTCTTTCTCAGTATAACAATGTGTTGGAGAATTATAGAGCGATTAAGAGAAAGAACAATTGAAAGAACCAGATGGAGGGTGGTGCTGAAGAGTCAGACATTCTCATGTTGGAAAACCAGGACATCCTAGAAGGCCTCATTAAATGGAGAAGATGGGACTATGAACTTAGATGTGGAGCATTTTAAGTTTAGTAATCAATTTACTTAAAATAAATATAATATATAAGAGAATGTATCAGGTACACAGCTAGTGTATGAACATATTGCATAGACTGTGTATTAGTCAAGGTTTTCTAGGGTAACAGAACTTATAGAATGATTTCCCTTATATGTATAGGAAGGAGGATTTATTAGAATGACTTAAAGGCTGTGGTCTGGCTAACGCAATAATCGTTGCACATTTGAAAAAAAAAAATCCAGGAGTTTTTCCAGATCATGAGGTTAGAAGGAACTCTAGGATTTAATATACTTTCTCCCACTGACTCCAGACAAATCAGTCCAGTTAGGATAGCAGGATGCATAAGCAAGCAACAGAATCAAGGAAATTCCCTGCATCAATTTTTGAGGAACCTGCTTGAAACCAAGCTGTACACATTCTACTTATGTGCAGTGCAGTGGTTTGGATAGGAGGCCTATGTCCAGCCCTCGTGTTCTCTTTGGTTGGTAGTTCAGTTTCTGGGAGGCCCCAACTGTTGGTTTTTTTTTTTTTTTTTTTTTTGGTTTTTTGAGTCAGGGTTTCTCTGTGTAGCCCTGGCTGTCCTGGAACTCACTCGGTAGACCAGGCTGGCCTCGAACTCAGAAATCCTCCTGCCTCTGCCTCCCAAGTGCTGGGATTAAAGGAATGCGCCTCTTGATCTTCTTATGGAGACCCTATCCCCTCTGAGTTACACAATCCTTCCCCCAATTCTTCCACAAGACTTTCATCTAATGTTTGGCTGTTGGTCTCTGCATATGTTTCATTCAGTTGCTGGACTAGAGCCTATAAGGGGACAAGCATAATTATGTACATTTAAGAGATAAAATTAAACCTCAGAAATAGGAGTTAAATAACTTGTTCAAATTTGTGAACCATTTACTAAGCGGATGAGTTTAAATTGTCATTTATATTAACTCACAAATATCTTGTTACAATATGTATTTGCAGGTGTTTGCTACTTACAAATTATAGGGAATTATATATTTTCTACTTTTACAAAACTTATTTGTTCATATTTCAGGAGTTAAAGGCTAAATGAAGAATCATCATAAAGAGACTATATTTGTCTTTCAAAATCAAAATAAGTTTATTCTTCCTCACTTTTAAATAAGAGTACTAGTATTTGTTGCATTCTGTTTATTTACCATTATTCATTTTCAAAACATACTATGTTTGTAAAAAGAATTACTTTGTACTCTTTACATGCAGATAGTGTTTATTTTCTGTAGGTGAAAGTAATTAACTCAATAAGAAATATTTTATTATTAATATGCATAAATGTTACATAATTATTGCAGTCGTTAAAATTTTTATCCCAGTCCTCCTGTATAATATTTTATCTTTAAAGATATTGGTTTATTTGTAATAGTATATGCTTTAAAATTAGTTTTCATTAAAGCTATCTTATTGTAGTTAATCCCTTATTTATATGTTTATTTTCTATTTTATCAGTTAACAAAGAATACTGATGCTAATATAAATCTCAATGCATTTTTCACTTTGTATGAGTTCTAACTCATAAAGACTAGTGGCTGAGTACAATATCGCATGTGAAGATTAATTTATAGGCCTAAGTATCTTTGATAAATGCTTCAAACTACCTTGTATATATGTATATATGTGTGTGTGTGTGAGGAAGAAAGAAAATGTATGTTTTTATAGACCGATGAAGCCTTGTCTTGGCTACATTAGAATTGGGATTTAGAATGAATTTAAAAGGACAACAATATCAAAACTCTTGAAAGGCGATACAATATTATGAACATGCCACTACGATTTTTTTCCACAAAATCAAACTTCATCTCTATATTCTTGTTAAAGATGATCATGTAAAGTCAATTCTGTCTATGTGTTTACACCCTCCAAGAGAGTCACACAATAAATAACATCAAAGAGTTAAACTGGCTCATGATGAAAAGAGAAATGAAAGTTGATCTGTTGGTATAAGTGCTAATGATCATAATAATAGATAAAGGATGGCATCAAAACACAGAATACAATTAGACACTAATCTTAGTGATTATACATTTATTTGTCATGAATCATAGACCACTATAGTATAAATATATTAAAAATATATTTTATAATATATTTTATAATATAATATAGTAAAAAATATATATATATCTAAATATTTTGATAAAATTTGTGATGTAGAAACTCAGACATAGTCATTCCAATCATAAATTGCTTCCATTACAAGGCAGATAACACTTTTGATTGAGATTTAGTATGAAAGAGAGTAAGTTTTATCTTTATTAAAACTTTAATGACACAGTATAAACCATGAAAAACTAGGTATTTACCAATCTTTTAGAAAATATTTCTTTAGTATACTTGAATCATCATGGAATTTATACACATCAACAATTCTTTTATCTACTCTATACTTGATTCTAGAAAAAAGACCAAGAAGCCAAATTTCTAACATGAATAGGTTTGCTTAAATAGTGCCTTGAATTGCCTTGAATTGTGTGACGTACAAAACTTGCAGAGGGGTGAAGTAATTGGTAAGTTCTCACACTGGAGACAATATGAAAATTTCAGTAAGAGGGCTTTTGGGTTTAATCTAGGAATGAGAAATAATTAGAAATGAAATTAAAACCTAATAAATTAGTACAAATAAAGTCAGACACATTTTAATTTTTTTATTTATTCTTTAATCTTTTTTGACAGTCCACATTTTAAGCCCCTCCCAGTCCACCCTCTGACTGTTCCACATCCCACACCTCCTCCTACCCACCCCAGCCTCCAAGAGGATGTCCCTACTCCCCCCATCCCCACCCTACAAGATCTCCCCACTCCCTGGGTTCTCAAGTCTCTTGAGGGTTAGGTGCATCTTCTCTTACTGAGGCCAGATCCAGGAGTGCTCTGCTGTGTATGTGTTGGTGGGGCTCATATAAGCTGGTTATGCTGTGTGGTTGGTGGCTTATTGTCTGAGAGATCTCAGGGATCCAGGTTAGTTGACGCTGCTGCTCTTCTTATAGGGTTGCCCTCCTCTTCACCTTCTTTCAGCCTTTACCTCATTCAACCACAGGGATCACCAGCAGACACATTTTTAATAGGCATGTTTAATGATATGTACTCAGAAAAAAATGGACTGAAAACAGTGATAGTTTATATTAGAAAGGAAGCATGGATAAAAATTGAGGATCATGAAGATGTGAAAACGATATAGTTATATTCTTAATGTTGAATCTAATAAAAAAGTGTCATTTTGCAATAAATGAAATATTTGTTAGATATTCTGTAGAATAAGTAACAAACAAATAGGAAATGGTTGTGAGGACACATGCTGCTACATCTATTAATGAAATCAGGGAATGTATGTGAAACTAAGGAAAAGGTCCTGATATTTCTGTATCTGTCAGTCTGCTCCCTTATAGAACTGACACATTTGAACAATAAACTATCATTGATTATTCCTAAGTCAGTACAAAAATGAAATACTCTGAAGATTACATTCTCCATTTCCATAGAATTACCAACATAAAAAAACTCTTTGTACATTCACATTTAAAACTCTTGTAAATTTGGGAGATTCCAAAAATCACTTAGTCTGTGCCTTGACCAAGGTTCAAGGTTCAATTGATTCGTTGTGATTAATACTACAATCCAACAACCTGGTAAGTTAAACATGGGGGGGCGGTTAGCTTCACTCATACTTCAAATTCATGGTTCAGGGCCTACATCTGTTAATTATCTTCTTGCTATTAAAGCCCTAAATCAGTGTGAGGACAGGCCAGGTGTATACTGAGTACTGCTTCAACTTTTCTTATAATGCCATCTTTAGTTTTGTTAGTAGATTTGTCTAGGTGTTTCAATAATGGTATCCTACCTGATTAATTTCAGCCTAGAAATATCTTAAATGTTCCATCTGAAAATACCATTATTACATAAAGTTTCCAACTCTTATGACTGAGCATTGGCTTTTAGATTTCAACATGAGTTTTCAGAGGGACAGAACTATATTTACACTAAATAACCCAAAGGCAGTTACTTCTGCAAAGCCGAGTGTTTTAAGAATTTTGAGATCATCTTCCAGGTAATAAAGGTAAAGGCTAAAACTTTTAATAAGCAGTTAGTTCTTACTGACTTAGCTTGCATTTATTTCTCATGGCTTTAGTGCACAGTACTGTAAATTGAGTGACTCAAAATAGCTTTTCATTATGATTCACAATTGAGAGCTCTATGTCTAAAATTAAGTCAATTGAACTTAATTTTGAATGGTCCCTCATATGGAATTAGAAGAAAATTTGACCTTTAAGTAGCTCAGTGATTCTGATATGCTAAGACATATTTGGGATTTATAGATGATCATATTTTGCTTATTTCTTTGTATATAATCTTTTAAAAATCATCTATCTATCTATTTATTTATTTATTTATTTATTTTAAACTTCTGATTTTTATTCCCCCGCCTCAATCCATTCTGATTGTTCCCCATCTATATGCATATTAACACATACAAATTTCCTCTTTCAAAATCCTCTGACAATTTTCTAACAATCCAGTTATCTTTTTTTTTTCTTAAAAAATAAAGGAAAAGCAAAAGCAAAATTAAAAGTTTACCGACTCTGTTTTTTTTATGATCTCTACTTCTTAGAATGGGGAATTCCCTGAAGTGTAGTTTATGTATCCAGCAGTGTGTATATTACCTTATAAATCTATGGATGCCACCTATTATGCATAGATTTCAGTTGAACTAAGCATTAAGTTTAGTATCAACTATATTTCCCTACATTATTGATTATGTTTTTGTAGTGTCTTTAAGTGTATGTCCTTACTCTCAAGTTGTGGAAGGTAAGCAGTGTCATTGGCAATAGCCTGTAACATTCAGAGGTTTCATAGGACCCTACTTGCCAACAAGTTAAAGAAATGTAACCAACTTCTGGTATTAATAGGTTTATTTGATAGAATATTGCATCTCACTGGAACATTATCTCCACCGTTATACGGTGATTCAATTTAAATTGATTTTTATATGTATATGCATTAGAAATCATTTTTTTGTTATTTATTATGTATTTTCCTCAATTACATTTCCAATGCAATCACAAAAGTCCCCCATAACCTCCCCCCACTTCCCTACCCACCCATTCCCATTTTTTTCGCCTGGCGTTCCCCTGTACTGGGGCATATAAAGTTTGCAAATCCAATGGGCCTCTCTTTCCAGTGATGGCCGACTAGGCCATCTTTTGATACATATGCAGCTAGAGTCAAGAGCTCCGGAGTACTGGTTAGTTTATAATGTTGTTCCACCTGTAGGGTTGCAGATCCCTTTAGCTCCTTGGGTACTTTCTCTAGCTCCTCCATTGGGAGCCCTGAGATCCATCCATTAGCTGACTGTGAGCATCCACTTCTGTGTTTGCTAGGCCCCGGCATAGTCTCACAAGAGACAGCTACATCTGGGTCCTTTCAGCAAAATCTTACTAGTGTATGCAATGGTATCAGCGTTTGGAAGCTGATTATGGGGTGGATCCCTGGATATGGCAGTCTCTAGATGGTCCATCCTTTCGTCACAGCTCAAAACTTTTTCTCTGTAACTCCTTCCATGGGTGTTTTGTTCCCAATTCTAAGAAGGGGAACAGTATCCAAACTTTGGTCTTCATTCTTCTTGAGTTTCATGCGTTTAGCAAATTGTATCTTATATCTTGGGTATCCTAAGTTTATCAGTGAGTACATATTGTGTGAGTTCCTTTGTGATTGTGTTCCCTCAATCAGGATGATGCCCTCCAGGTCCATTTGCCTAGAGATTTCATAAATTCATTCTTTTTAATAGCTGAGTAGTACTCTATTGTGTAAATGTACCACATTTTCTGTATCCATTCCTCTGTTGAGGGGCATCTGGGTTCTTTCCAGCTTCTGGCTATTAAAAATAAGGCTGCTATGAACATAGTGGAGCATGTTTCCTCCATACAGGTTGGGATATCTTCTGGATATATGCCCTGGAGAGGTATTGCTGGATCCTCCAGTCGTACTATGTCCAATTTTCTAAGGAACCACCAGGCTGATTTCTAGAGTGGTTGTACAAGCTTGCAATCCCTCCAACAATGGAGGAGTGTTCCTCTTTCTCCACATCCTCGCCAGCATCTGCTGTCACCTGAATTTTTCATCTTAGTCATTCTGACTGATGTGAGGTAGAATCTCAGGGTTGTTTTGATTTGCATTTCCCTGATGATTAAGGATGTTGAACATTTTTTCAAGTGCTTCTCTGCCATGCAGTATTCCTCAGGTGAGAATTCATTGTTCAGTTCTGAGCCCCATTTTTTTAATGGGGTTATTTGATTTTCTGGAGTCCACCTTCTTGAGTTCTTTATATATATTGGATATTAGGCCCCTATCTGATTTAGGATAGGTAAAGATCCTTTCCCAATCTATTGGTGGTCTTTTTGTCTTATTGACGGTGTCTTTTGCCTTGCAGAAGCTTTGCAGTTTCATGAGGTCCCATTTGTCAAATCTCGATCTTACAGCACAAGCCATTGCTGTTCTATTCAGGAATTTTTCCCCTGTGCCCATATCTTCAAGGCTTTTCCACACTTTCTCCTCTATAAGTTTCAGTGTCTGTGGTTTTATGTGAAGTTCCTTGATCCACTTAGATTTGACCTTAGTACAAGGAGATAGGAATGGATCGATTTGCATTCTTCTACATGATAACAACCAGTTGTGGCAGCACCATTTGTTGAAAATGCTATCTTTCTTCCACTGGATGGTTTTAGGTCCCTTGTCGAAGATCATATTAACATAGGTGTGTGGGTTCCTTTCTGGGTCTTCAATTCTATTCCATTGGTCTACTTGTCTGTCACTATACCAGTACCATGCAGTTTTTATCACAATTGCTCTGTAGTAAAGCTTTAGGTCAGGCATGGTGATTCCACCAGGGGTTCTTTTATCATTGAGAAGAGTTTTTGCTATCATAGGTTTTTTGTTATTCCAGATGAATTTAAAGATTGCTCTTTCTAATTCGTTGAAGAATTGAGTTGGAAATTTGATGGGGATTGCATTGAATCTGTCAATTGCTTTTGGCAAGATAGCCATTTTTACAATGTTGATCCTGCCAATCCATGAGTATGGGAGATCTTTCCATCTTCTGAGATCTTCTTTAATTTCTTTCTTCAGAGACTTGAAGTTCTTATCATACAGATCTTTCATCTCCTTTGTTAGAGTCATGCCAAGGTATTTTATATTATTTGTGACTTTTGAGAAGTGTGTTGTTTCCCTAATTTCTTTCTGAGCCTGTTTATTCTTTGGGTAGAGAAAGGCCATTGACTTGTTTTAGTTAATTTTATATCCAGCTACTTCACTGAAGCTGTTTATCAGGTTTAGGAGTTCTCTGGTGGAATTTTTAGGGTCACTTATATATACTATCATATCATCTGCAAAAAGTGATATTTTGACTTCCTCTTTTCCAATTTGTATCCCCTTGATCTCCTTTTGTTGTCGAATTGCTCTGGATAGGACTTCAAGTACAATGTTGAATATGTATGGAGAGAGTGGACATCCTTGTCTAGTCCCTGATTTTAGTGGGATTGCTTCAAGCTTCTCACCATTTACTTTGATGTTGGCAACTGGTTTGCTGTAGATTGCTTTTATCATGGTTAGGTATGGGCCTTGAATTCCTGATCTTTCCAATACTTTTATCATGAATTGGTGTTGGATCTTGTCGAATGCTTTTTCCTCATCTAAGGAGATGATCATGTGGTTTTTGTCTTTGAGTTTGTTTATATAATGGATTACATTGATGGATTTTCGTATATTAAACCATCCCTGCATCCCTGGAATAAAACCTACCTGGTCAGGATGGATGATTGCTTTAATGTGTTCTTGGATTCAGTTAGCGAGAATTTTATTGAGGATTTTTGCATCTATATTCTTAAGGTAAATTGGTCTGAAGTTCTCTATCTTTGTTGGATCTTTCCGTGGTTTAGGTATCAGAGTAATTGTGGCTTCATAGAAGGAGTTGAGTAGAGTTCCTTCTACTTCTATTTTGTGGAATAGTTTGTGCAGAACTGGAATTAGATCTTCTTTGAGGGTCTGGTAGAACTCTGCACTAAACCCATCTGGTCCTGGGCTTTTTTTGGATGGGAGACTATTAATGACTACTTCTATTTCTTTAGGGGATATGGGACTGTTTAGATCGTTAATTTGGTCCTGATTTAACTTTGGTACCTGATAGCTGTCTAGATATTTGTCCATTTCATCCAGGTTTTCCAGTTTTGTTGAGTATAGCCTTTTGTAGAAGGAACTGATTGTGTTTTGGATTTCTTCAGGATCTGTGGTTATGTCTTCCTTTTCTTTTCTGATTTTGCTAATTAGGATGTTGTCCCTGTGCCCTCTAGTGAGTTTAGCTAAGGGTTTATCTATCTTGTTGATTTTCCCAAGAACCAACTCCTTGTTTGGTTAATTCTTTGAATATTTCTTCTTGTTTCCACTTGGTTGATTTCACCCCTGAGTTTGATTATTTCCTGCCATCTACTCCACTTGGGTGAATTTGCTTCCTTTTTTTCGAGAGCTTTTAGATGTGTTGTCAAGCTGCTAGTATGTCCTCTCTCCCGTTTCTTCTTGGAGGCACTCAGAGCTATGAGTTTCCCTCTTAGAAATGCTTTCATTGTGTCCCATAGATTTGGGTATGTTATTTTCATTAAACTCTAAAAAGTCTTTAATTTCTTTATTCCTACATTGACCAAGGTACCATTGAGAAGAGTGTTGTTCAGTTTCCATGTGAATGTTGGCTTTCCATTATTTATGCTGTTATTGATGATCAGCCTTAGTCCATAGTGGTCTGACAGGATGCATGGGACAATTTCAATATTTTTGTATCTGTTGAGACCTGTTTTGTGACCAATTATATGATCAATTTTGGAGAAGGTCCTATGAGGTGCTGAGAAGAAGGTACATCCTTTTGTTTTAGGATAAAATGTTCTGTAGATATCTGTTAAGTCCATTTGTTTCATAACTTCTGTTAGTTTCACTGTTTCCCTGTTTAGTTTCTGTTTCCATGATTTGTCCATTGATGAAAGTGTTGTGTTGAAGTCTCCCATTATTATTGTGTGAGGTGCATTGTATGCTTTGAGCTTTACTAAAGTGTCTTTAATAAATGTGGCTGCCCTTGCATTTCGAGCAAAGATATTCAGAATTGAGAGTTCCTCTTGGATGATTTTACCTTTGATGAGAATGAAGTGTCCCTCCTTGTCTTTTTTGATAACTTTGGGTTTGAAGTCAATTTTATTCGATATTAGAATGGCTACTCCAGCTTGTTTCTTCAGACCATTTGCTAGGAAAATTGTTTTCCAGCCTTTCACTCTGAGGTAGTTTCTGGCTTTTTCCCTGAGATGGGTTTCCTGTAAGCAGCAGAATGTTGGGTCCTGTTTATGTAGCCAGTCTGTTAGTCTATGTCTTTTTATTGGGGAATTGAGTCCATTGATATTAAGAGATATTAAGGAAAAGTAATTGTTGCTTCCTTTTATTTATTTATTTTTTTAGAGTTGGCATTCTGTTCTAGTTGCTGTCTTCTTTTTGGTTTGTTGAGGGATTACTTTCTTGCTTTTTCTAGGGCGTGATTTCCATCCTTGTATTGGTTTTTTTCTGTTATTATCCTTTTAAGGGCTGGATTCTTGGAAAGATAATGTGTGACTTTGGTTTTGTCTTGGAATACTTTGGTTTCTCCATCTTTGGTAATTGAGAGTTCGGTCGGGTATAGTAGCCTGGGCTGGCATTTGTGTTCTCTTAGTGTCTGTATCATCTGCCCAGGCTCTTCTGGCTTTCATAGTCTCTGGTGAAAAGTCTGGTGTAATTCTGATAGGCCTTCCTTTATATGTTACTTGACCTTTCTCCCTTACTGCTTTTAATATTCTATCTTTATTTAGTGCATTTGTTGTTCTGATTATTATGTGTCGGGAGGAATTTCTTTTCTGGTCCAGTCTATTTGGAGTTCTGTAGGCTTCTTGTATGTTCATGGGCATCTCTTTCTTTAGGTTTGGGAAGTTTTCTTCTATAATTTTGTTTAATATATTTGCTGGCCCTTTAAGTTGAAAATCTTCATTCTCATCAACTCCTGTTATCAGTAGGTTTCGTCTTCTCATTGTGTCCTGTATTTCCTGGATGTTTTGAGTTAGGACCCTTTTGCATTTTGTATTTTCTTTGATTGTTGTGCCGATGTTCTCTATGGAATCTTCTGCACCTGCAATTCTCTCTTCCATCTCTTGTATTCTGTTGCTGATGCTCACATCTATGTTTCCAGATATCTCTCCTAGGGTTTCTATCTCCAGGGTTGACTCACTTTGGGTTTTCTTTCTGTCTACTTCCCTTTTTAGGTCTTGGATGGTTTTATTTAATTCCATCACCTGTTTGGATGTGTTTTCCTGTTTTTCTTTAAGGACTTGTAACTCTTTAGCAGTGTTCTCCTGTATTTCTTTAAATGAGTTATTAAAGTCCTTCTTGATGTCCTCTACCATCATCATGAGATATGCTTTTAAATCCGGGTCTAGCTTTTTTTTGTGTGTTGGGGTGCCCTGGACTAGGTGAGGTGGGAGTGCTGCTTTCTGATGTTGGTGAGTGGTCTTGATTTCTGTTAGTAGGGTTCTTACATTTGCCTTTTGCCATCTGGTATTCTCTGGAGCTAGTTGTTATAGTTGTCTCTGATTAGAGCTTGTTCCTCAGGTGATTCTGTTAGCCTCTATCAGCAGACCTGGGAGACCAGCTCTTTCCTCTGAGTTTCAGTCATCAGAGCACTCTCTGCAGGCAAGCTCTCCTCTTACAGGAAAGGTGCACCGATATCTGGCCTTAGGATCTCCCTCCTGTCCGAAGCTGAATTGCTTTGGCCTGTCCCAGAAGCTGTTAGCTTCTTTATTCTACACTCTCACCTGTGCAGAATACTCTTGGAGGAGTCCTGGAACCAAGATGTCTGCAGCTGATGCTCAGGCAAAGTGTTCCTGGGCCTGGCAGATCCCTATCCTCTGGCCACGAAAGTGGCCAGCTGTGGGGCCCGAAAAGGGGGCTGCCTTAGAAGCTCTGTGGCTCCTGCCTGTCCTAGAAGCTTTTAGCGTCTGTATTCCGTACTCTCACCTGTGCAGAATACACTTGGCAGGGTCCCGGAACCAAGATGTCTGCTGCTGATGCTCAGGCAAAGAGCTCCTGCGCCGGGTGGACTCCTTTCCTCTGGCTAGGAATGTGGCCGGATGTCTGGGGCCTATGCAGAATCTATATATCATTTATAGTAGTAAGTTTTCATGTGGCTTTTCAAAAGGACTTTTGTGTTAAATTTCTACCCCCATATTCCTTCCTCTAACCTGTGTTACTATCAATCATCTCCTTTGGTCCTATTTTAATGTTTCCCTTATTGCTCTGTAACATAGTCTTTGCTAATGTTTTATTTCTGTAAAGAGATACCATGATGACAGGCTGATTTACAGTTCAGAGGTTTAGTCAATTATAATCATGGTGAGAAATGTGTCAGGATGCAGAAAGACAGGGTGCCAGAGAAGGTAGTGAGATTTCTATATCTTGTTTAGCATGAAGGAGTAAAATACTGTCCCATTAGGTCTAGCTTGAGAATATGGAGACCTCAAAACCTGCTTCCACAATGACACACTTTTCCTACAACACTGTTCCTCTTAATGATGTCATTGCCTGTGGACCAGTAACTCAAACACATGACCCTATTTGTAGCATTCATATTCAAACCACCACAAACAGTACAGTCCACCTTGTTTTAACTTCATTAGTTCCATATGACTTTTTTTTTTTCAAATCATATAACCTGCTTGGAGTAAGGATTTCAAGATATTTTTTCTAAAGAGATGCAATTCAACTTCAATGATATGTTTCAATTACAGTATGAATGAATGTGTATAAAATATCTAAGAAAATATAAAATAGAGCAAAATTAAGGTTTCAGAATTGAACCAACCCTTAGTGGCTGAAGCCTCTGGAATAGAACTATGATATGAATCAAGAGAAAGTAACAATTATGGGCATCTAAACATAACATAAGAACAAACAAAGCTCGCAGAAATTATAAGTTCTCAAATCTCTGATGGTAGTAGATTGTCCTGGAAAAAATACCTATGGGTCGATTGATCACACAATGGTGAGCCCACCCGATCCAGTGGAGATCTATTATACGGCTAAGTCTGTTTTTTACTACATATATACACCAGAAACTCCAAGCATTATCCATCTAGTACCTAACTATAGGAATCTATGTAGTAGGAAAGTTATTATGTGAATATACAATAGCAAGTTCCTTGGATATGAACAATAAAGTTGAATATTTTTCAAATATAAAATTAGATAAATTTGTCTACTAAATGCTAGAAATTTGCTTATTAATCGGTTATAATGTTCCACATTTTATCAAATTTAAATTTGAAGAAATATATAATATACATGAAGTTTTAGGATAACATTTTACCGTATAGGAAAACATTTTTATTTCCATTTAGAATGTGTAATATATATATTTCCTAAACAATTATTTCATGGCTTTTACAAAATGACATTCTGAAAGCCAAAGCTAGTATTGTCTTTGAATGTTCATGTATTATTTCCTTAAGCAAAGAAGAGTTACATGAAATCAGCCTGTCATTCTGCTATGCAGAAAATAGCAGATAGGAATTTAGTAAGCTGTGATATCACAATCTCTCACTGTATGGGCTTTCTGGAATTTAGGAGTCACACTGAATGACAATCTTCTGAGCATTTATAATTTTTAATTATTTATGAGAGGTGTGTGTGTGTGTGTGTCATTATACTTTTACAGAAAGATTAAGACATGATTTTTGAGTGAACATTTTAGAGGGCAGAGGCAGAGTAGGCATGGCTCAGACTAAAAATTAGCCACTTCTCATTGATAATCAAGCACATCAAGAAGAATAATCAGGCATCAGACAAAATCCTTCCTGTGGAGAAAAGTGAATGATTAAGAAAAGATTCTGAGAAAAAAGCCTGAATCAGTGTATCTATTAAGACAGGCTTTTTATGTGAACTCTTTTGTTAATCTTCAAGGAGTCAATGTTCACTTAGCAATGAAGGCTTAGAGTAAGAATGATATCCTATAATTAACACAAAGGTGAGAACTATTGAGATATAGTCTGTGCTAATAAAGAGGTGAATTCATCTAAAGTATGCAACAAATTTAATGTAAACAATCTATCAAGAGTGATAAAGACATGCAAATATTTGCATGGAGATTCATAACAAATTAAAGTAGGAGAAAATGTATATAAACCTTTTCAACAGTGAGATATTAAACCAAAAAACAAAGCTGTCAAAAACTATATTCTCATGAGGGTAGAAGGTGATTACAAGTTCCCAGGGCTACAAAGTGAACCAAATAAATAATATTGTGTTATTTGGTTGCTGTGAAATAAGTCTTCCTAGAAGAACAGGAAATTGTCTTTCCATTTGTAAATGCTACCTTCATTTTATTTATTAGAAACAGCTGCTGGGAAACAATGAAATTTGGTGCTGAGTGGAAGATAACAGATTTTTATTGTGCAAAATTTATTTGCATATACCCGAAGAGCAGACACACGAGGGAAATTGGTGAACTAGAAAAAGATTGAATAAAAAGCACTGTATGTATAGACTAGACAGCCCCGGGGATGTTCAATTGTAGGTGTGACACTGCTCCATCATTACTAACGCATTGCTAATAAAAGGATTCAGTTTAACTCTGCATTTTCAAATTAGATGACTAAGTTGCCTGAGCTGCTTTTTTTCCCTCTCATTACTCCAAAAGGGAAAGATGACCTTCCCTTTCCACATCTGGTGATCGATGTGACTATGATTTTCTCAAGTGCACATTTCCATGTGGCATTTAATGCAAAGACATGCCTATGCCAGTTTGATCATTCCCAAACAATAGACAATATTTCAATGCTTAAGTAAAATAGATCTAAGTGCTAAACAAGATTTCAAGGAACTAAACTTCATTTTAATCACAAACAAGCCGCCAGGCAATTTTCAATTACAGCAAGCTTTTTTATTTTTCTCCAGCTGTGTGTCCCTGCTGATTCCTGAAATTACATGTAAGTTGTCCCAGATTTTCAAGTGGTGTACCTACGGAGGTTTTTCTTTTGTTGGTTGATGAAGTATCTGTGATTAGAACTTAAATAAATTGGCATTTATAAGATTCATCGCCCCACCCTGTAAATTTCAGGACATGATGATGGAGCATCAAGATATTTGGAGATATCCCCAGTGACAGCATGCAGCCTAATTAGGCTGCTGGTGCTTCAAGACCTCACCTCCACTACAGGAACATCAAAAGATAATGTGAGAGCTAAGCCCTAGAAAAAAGGAATCTGTTGGGTTTTAAGCAATCAGGTCAATAACGGATTGTATTTTTAAAGTTCTACATAGTCCCTGCTTTTAGGAAAGTTTGCAGCTGTTTGTTTCCCTTAACAATTGTTTTCATATAAAGCCTGAGTGTTGGCAGAATTGAAATGAATGCATTTACATTTCGATGGCTCAGGGAATAGCTTGCACTTACAGGAAGCCCTGCATCATTCTCTGAAAAGTAAGAGAGCAGTGTTAATACCATACAAAGAAGAAGAGCAATATTTATGTCAAGATTTCCTTTGCTTCATTGACAAATCTAATAACTATTGCTTTGCCTCTCCCTGGTCCTTTAGTTTTGAATGGTCACCTAGTAACAAAATGGAATTGTCAGTTCTTATTTGAAAGGCTCCTTTACTACTTTGGAAAAAAATACTGATAAGGAACCCCAAAGGTGAAAGCAGTGTCAAGAGGAGGTATGAAAATCAAGAATGCACTACAGACAAAATACATAAAAGAACTCAAGTAGAAACAAAAGATATTTTAGATCACTTAAAAGGGATTTCTTTCCTCATTTTTGTAAAGAAGAGGTGTCAGTGACTCACTACAAAATTGAAAAACTAACATATGTAAACAAAAAGAAACAGAAAACACAATTGATTTTCAAGTATAAAAATTACTTCAAGTTTCTTTTTGGGAGACTGAGAAGTCAGTTTATAACAGCAAAAGATTGTATTTTCTTGGCCAAAAACTAGAGTCATTAAAAAAGCCTTAAGCAAAAGAGCATTCTGTTACCCACAAAAGTATTTGAAGAACAGTGCACAGAATAGGAGTTAGAGCAAAGAGAGAGAACACTTTCACTGGGTCCTCTGGAAGGAATTCAGGGTGTTTAAATGGCTGCTGTAGGTTTGGCCTTTTGATGTAGTGAGTTTTTAGATGGTTACTATGAAATTGGAGGAAACAGGTTGAAAATTAATGTTGTTTAAAGACACTGAACAAGAAAAACATGTTGGAAGATAGAGAAAAATAAAAACTAAACTAGGTATAACTGTAGTATGAAGCTAAGAATCTAAAATGGTAATTATTTTCATTTTTATCAATTGTTTTAAACAAAGATTATTAATTAGGGAGCAAATGAAAGCATGAAGGATACTGTAAGGCATATATGTATTTCACAAGATAAAAGGTGATTTCATATATATATTATAATATATGAATATGATATATTATAATATAGCATAATATATTATGTGTATAATATATATAATATAAATAATATATATAATATAAATAATATATATTATACATATATAAAATTTTTTTGGATAATAGGTGTTTTCACTGTTAAATTTCTACCTTCCAGTTGTAGTAGGTACAACAACAGTGTAAGAGTTACTTCTAAAACACAGATTTCAATATTCTGTGACCATATATAAATTCTAAGAAGAATTCAACCATAATGTAGCCCTATTCATTTTGAAATGCTGTGAGTTTTAATTAATATCAAGAATTCCATTCTTACAAGTCCTCTCACATGTTTCATTTGCTTCTATTTTCACATGAGTATCCCTTTTTCAAAACAAAATTTTAGCACATACATGTGTGTGTTATATGTATTGGCATATCTGTAATCTCATATTTTATTGTCTTCTGAGGGTTTGTTTCTAAACATCATTTCTAGTATTATATGATCATTTTGAGGTACAAAGTATTAGCAGTTATACCTTTGAAATAGATTTTTTCCTCTAAATAAAACCATATACATTTAGGTATATTTCTAGAGCATGTGTATATTATAAGTTGATATGCAGTTAAGTTTAAATTCTGACAACATAAAGCAATGCATAATGGAAAGGAGAAAATAATTCCCTACACACTTTTAAGTGTGTTTTAGTTGTTTCATAAACAACTGGGTGCTATTAGAGTTGTAAGATTCTAGTAGCTTGCCTGAGCGTGTATACCAGAACACTGGAGTATGTGTGCTCCTGCACAGGCCTCATCCTTAAGGAAATGCCTCTCCTGACTATCTCTACTCCACAGCCATCACCTGTATGACAGCTCAGCTAGAGTGAGCTACACAAAAGCATCTCCCTACTTATGCTGGAAATATAACATGGTTCACTGTCTATAGATTTTTTTAAAGTTAATTAAAGCTTCTGTGGTTCCATACATACAACCACCACATTGTACTCTAATGATGGTCAAAAGACGAAGTTTCATATGACTCCTCCCAGCTTTCTGTATCTTTACATTTTGCCTGCCCACTCATTTCTGATGGTTATTAAACCTTTAGTGGACAAGGACAGTAGAGCTATTCCCTGTGGAGCTTACCCAAATGGTCAACATGCTGAGAATTAGGGGCTTTCCAATAACCACTGGGTACTTACGATACAAGGAAGCTTATCTGATTCAGGTATCAACATTTAAATATTTTAGTTAAATAGAGTATATTTAAGAAAAGTATTTTTTTCTGTTCTAGGTCTCTTTACATCCTTTTTGTCTTCTAAGACTTTTAATTAAAAAAAAAAAAAACCTCACAGTTCCCACAATATAATTCAGATTTGAGGTATATGTAAGTTCAGTATAATGTAAAACATTGTAACTAACACTTTCTGATTCATAAAATAGTATTTATGGATCAATTTTTTTCTAAAAGGTCACCCTTTCATATAACTTCATGAATGTTGTGTATTTATTTTAAGGAAAATACAACTAAGTAATTATTCACACTGTACATCCAAAAGAAAACTCAAAAAAGATAATAAAATGTTTTAATAAAATAATTGTACTTCAATTGGATTATAAATTCTTTTTATTAGATATGTGTTTTTCTCCTTTTTTTTTACTTATTACTGCTTAAATATCTACTTCCTAAAAGTCTTCCAAATACAAAATTATTGTAATACTATAGATAGAAAAGTTAATTTTTGTGCCTATATGTATGTGTAATCAATCAGAAAATAGGTTTAGTCTGACTATCAATTTATTCTATTTTAGAAATTCATATTTCACTGACAGAACTATTCTGTCAGTGAATATTTTAGTAGTGCATGTTAATAACTGCCAGTTTAATACTCATTTCTGGCATTAAAATACTCATTAGAGACAGACTGAATAATGAATAACCTGAGTTGTAAATTAGCTTCCATTAGATCACAGTAATTTGTAAAGTAGGCAAGAAATACTAGTTTTGACTACTTTATTATGATATTCATATTCTAAAAATGTAAAAGTAAAACAAAACTTTAATGAAGATACTATTGTAATGAGTTTTATAATTTAATAAGAAAATACAAATAAACATTTTCAAGTATCAGTATCCTTTTATGTTCATTTTAATGTTGGTAATCAAGAGAATATATCTGTCCTTTGATTAAATGTAGAATGACTTAGGATAGATGATAAGGTTAATATTATTATATTTATCATTGCACATTATACAGAAGTTTTAATATACAGATAAATTTACAAAAATAAATATTAGTATTATAAAGGAATTAAATGGGTTGGTGAGGATATTAAGCACACTCAAAATTCAAAGAATAGCTTGGAAAAACGAACTGAGTAATTTGGCCATAGTGGAACATACAAATAGTATCAAAATCAAAGTATAAAAGCTGTAAATGGCTGTGGAAGGTGTTTTCGGAGGGGAAATCAGGAAATGGGACAAGGTTTGAAATGTAAATAAAGTAAATATCTAATGAGAAATGCTTATTGAAAAAAACATCATCACCAACAATTACCACCCTGCTTTTTTAACTATTCCATTATTCCTGGTAATTCAAACTATTGCCTTAAGAATCATTTTATCTAGGAGGAATAATTTATTAGTCTAGCCTAGAAAATATATACATAGACAGATTACCCAATGACGTATATCATTGCTTGTAGAAAGCATATTCTAGCAAGACAATGTTAGATAGTCTATGTGCTAAATAATGAGACCCTAAGGAGTAAGAAAAACTCACATTTAATTTGAGAAATACGACTGCTACATTGGCTTTCAATATAATACTAAACTAGGAAAGCAGATCAAAATTTGCTGACCTATTCCTTAACTTAATCATAAACCATAGATCTTAACCACAGCTTCATGAATGGGTGGGTACAAGACAAAGAAGCTTTGTACCATGAATCTGAAGTTTACTTAAAGGAGAACACCATGAATAGTTGAAACATGCACCTTATAGTTACATCAAAGATAGATATACTGTAATTCCTCTTCTATGTAATAGGTAACATCACAGTATATACATGTTTCCTTTTGAAATTCTAGAAAAATCCATTAAACCTACTTTCACCAATCATTTTAAGAAATAATAAAAGATATGAAAGAATTCCCATTATAAGAAATTGATACCAGACAGAATGGCTAAGATCAAAAACTCAGGTGACACCAGATGCTGGCAAGGATGTGGAGAAAGAGGAACACTCCTCCATTGTTGGTGGGATTGCAAGCTTGTACAACCACTCTGGAAATCAGTTTGGCAGTTCCTCAGAAATTTGGACATAGTACTACCAGAAGATTCAGCAATACCTCTCCTGGGCATGTACCCAGAAGATTTTCCAACTTGTAATAAGGACACATGCTCCATTATGTTCATAACAGCCTTATTTATAATAGCCAGAAGATGGATAGAAACCCAGATGTCCCTCAACAGAAAAATGGGAACAGAAAATGTGATGCATTTACACAGTGGAGTACTACTCAGCTATTAAAAACAACGAATTTATGACATTCTTATGCAAATGGATGTATCTGGAGGATATTAAATTGAGTGAGGCAATCCAATCACAAAAGAACACACATGATATGCACTCACTGATAAGTGGATATTAGCCCAGAAATTTAGACTACCCAAGATACAATTTGCAAAAAACATGAAACTCAGGAAGAAGGAAGGCCGAAGTGTGGACACTTCATTCCTTCTTAGAATGGGGAACAAAATACCCATGGAAGGAGTTACAGAGACAAAGTATGGAGCAGAGCATGAAGGAATGACCATCCAGAGACTGCCCTACTTATCCACCCCATAAACAACCACCAAACCCAGATACTAGGCAGGTGCCAACAAGAGTCTGCTGACAGGAGCCTGATATAGTTGTCTCCTGCGTGGCTCTGTCAGTGCCTGGCAAATACAGAAGTGGATGCTCACAGTCATCCATTGAACAGAGCACAAATTCCTCAATGAAGGAGCCAGAGAAATACCCAGGGAGCTGAAGGGGACTGAAGCCCCATAGAAGGAACATCAGTATGAGCTAACCCATACCCTCAGAACTCCTTGGAACTATATCACCATCAAAGAAAACACATGGTGGAACTTGTGGCTCTAGCTATATAGAGGATGGCCTAGTCGTGCATCAATGTGAGGAGAGGCCCTTGGACCTGTGAATGCTCTATGCCCCAGTATAGGGGAATGCCAGGACTAGAAATGGGAGTGGGTGGGTTGGGGTGCAGGGGGAAGGGGGAGAGGATAGGAGATTTTCGGAGGGAAAACTAGGAAAGGGGATAACACTTGAAATGTAAATAAAGAAAATATCTAATAAAAAATATCTGAAAAAAAGTGGGAAGCAGGTTTACAATGGAAAAATTGATATAAATATTGCCTGTAAAGTGAAATATCAAAATTGTGATATTATCTGAAAGAGACCTTAAATTCAACTGTGATTAATATGATAGGGAATCAATTAAATGACAGTGAATGTAAAGATGAAGAGAAAGATTATGTGAGCAAAAATGTGGAAGTTTGAAACAAAAATCCATGCACAGAGCGAATGAGTGAGCAAGCGAGAGAAAGACAGAGAGAGAGAGAGAGAGAGAGAGAGAGAGAGAGAGAGAGAGAGAGAGAGAGAAGGAAGAGGAGGAGGAGGAGGAAGAGGAGGAGGAGGAGGAGAGAGGGGAGAGAGAAGGGAGGGAGAGATATAGAGACAGAGAATTAATCTAAAATTAAAGTTAAACAAATACATAAAATATAATGACTCCTCACACCAATATTGATTATAATTGTTATAATCCTTTTCTTTGTAAATAAGAGATGGATTTATTTGAATATTTTTTATATTTACTTTTTTATTTTGGGCTATGGTGAGGAGCTTCACATGCTACAATATATATGCTTTATTTTGTGTTTCTGTGTGTGTGTGTGTGCGTGTGTGTGTTCAGATCACTTGAGGGAGGGAAATCTCTGCTTTTATCCTGGAGAATCTGGGGATTAAATTCAATAGGTGAGGACTGTGGTCAAAAAAGCCTTTATCATATTTGTCTTAGATTGGTTTTATTGGTTGCTTTGGGTTTAATTTGAAGTGGGTCTAAAGCTAGTTACACTGAAGTCATAGGTATCTGCTGGAGGTTCTGTTTAGTGGAGGCTGGATTATGAATACACTGATTTATTGAATGGATTAATCCATTGATAATTTCATAGGCGAGAATTGTACTAGAACATTCAGCATCATAGAAAAGTGAGAAACTACAGCCATGCATTTAAGAACTATATCTAACTTTTATACTTTCCTTACTCTGTATCTCTTTATACTTCTCATGGTTCTAGAAATTTCACTGGGTGTGCTCTACCATGAAGACTTGGCCTTTCCTCAGGATTCAGAGCAATGAAGCCATATGGACATAAATTTAACCTAAGAAGAGCAGGGGTCAAAACAAATCTTTGCTCCATTATTATTTTGCCAAGAATTGGGGTCACAACAAAGTAAGGCAAGATAACACAATACTTTGAATAAAAGATTTTGACTTCACTTAACCCTTTGAGTATCATAATACCTACAATACCTATCTAGCATTTCAAATTTCATTAATTTCATGTGCTTACAAGATTCACCCAATGTTAGCTCACTTTTTTCCCCAGGAACTAAATTATATATTTTGGCACAATGCTAGCACATGGATCACATGGAAGTTGTTAACCTTCATCTTACTTCTTAGTCTTAAAATATAAATGGGATTGCAAGCTGTTACAGCCACTCATGAAATCAGTCTGGCATTTCCTCAGAAAATTAGACATAGTATACTACCTGAGGACCCAGCTCTACCACTCCTGGGCATATACCCAAAAGATGATCCAACATATAACAAGGACACATATCACCCTTATTTATAATAGCCAGAGCTGGAAAGAACGCAGATGTCCCTCAGCAGAGGAATGGATACAGAAAATGTGGTGCATTTACCCAGTGGAGTACTACTCAGCTATTTAAAAACAATAACTTCATGAAATTCTTAGATAAATGGATGGAACTTCAAAATATCCTGAGTTAGAGAACCTAGTCACAAAAGAACACACATGATATGTACTCACCAATAAGTAGATATTAGCCAAAAAGCTCAGAATGCCCAAGATATAATTCACAGGCCAAATGAAGTTCAAGAAGGAAGATTTAAGTGTGGATGTTTCAGTCCTTCTTATAAGAGAAATAAAATATCCATGGGAGGAAATATGGAGACAAAGTGGAAATCAGAGACTGATGAAAAGGCCATCCAGAGACTGCCCCACCTGGGGATCCAACCCATATATAAACACCAAACCCAGACACTATTGTGGATGCCAAGAAGTGCTGTGCTAAAGGGAGCCTGATATAGCTGTCTCCTGAGAGGCTCTGATAGAGACTGACAAATAGAGAGGCAGATGCTGGCAGCCAATCATTGGACTGAGCAGTGGGACCCCAATAGAGGAGTGAGGGAAAGGACTGAAGGAGCTGAAGAGGTTTGCAACCCCATAGGAAGAACAGCAATATCAACCAAGCAGACCCCCCAGAGATCCTAGGGACTAAACCACCAACCAAAGAGTACACATGGAGGGACTCCTGGCTCCTGCATCATATGTAGCAGAGGATGGACTGATCTGACATGGGTAGGTCCTTGGTCCTGTTAAGGTTTGATGCCCCAGTATATGGGAATGCTAGGGCAGTGAGGTGGGAGTGGGTGGGTACCTGGGGAGCACCCTCATAGAAGCAGGGGTAGGGGAGTGTGATAGGGGGTTTCTGGAGGACAAACCAGAAAAGGGGAAAACATTTGAAATATAAATAAATAAAATATCCAAAAAATAAAATTTATGCACACACACACACACATGCATACACACTCACACACATATATTTGTATCTTAGCTAATGTTTCCATATAGATTGAAATATATTTCTAATATAAATTTCAATATATTTCCATATATATATCATATATACATATTCATATATATTTCATATATATATATATGAAACACTACATAATTTAAAGCTTACAATATTTTGAAATAACAAAAGAATGTTTTCCAAAACTAAAATGTTACAAAGTTAAAATTAATTAAATAAATAAATAAATAAATGTATAGATTCATTTGTAGTAGAGAACATTTGGAGAATTCTCCAATTTTCATTTTAAAAATTAGTACTAATATGCTTGGATTCTGTTTTGCCACAATTTCAGTCATACTAGATACAAGCTATTAAAGTTAAGAAGTATTGGACCAGCAATTTGGAAAGAATATGTCTCCAGGAAAATGTGTTTGTCACTATTTTAGTTGACCCCAGTTCAATCCCTGATACTCATATGATGTAAGTTAGAGCGAATGCTTGAAAATTGTCCTCAAACCACAGCATGCACAAAATAATATTTGCATGTGCAGACATGTCTGTTTATGTGTCTAGGTGTGAGTCCATAGACAATAAATAATTAATGAAATAAATACAAAATCAAAACTAAATTACAAAGAGAATATTAGTTTTTAAATATAAGCTGTACACTCGCCAGTGTGAATGCCTATATGTAAGCAGAGCAAGGACAATGGACAAGGTTCAGAGACACTTAGGTAGGTCTCCAGAACCCTCACCCTACACACACACACACACACACACACACACACACACAAATAAAATAAAGGCAACTAAGGACTTCCTAGAGGAGAAGAAATTAGTCATTCCCAACTAAGATTATATCACTGGGTATCAAATACTAAGTTGCCATCTTTGAAAACATAAGAAAGGAACATTAAAGAGATTGAGCAGGATAGATAGATAGATAGATAGATAGATAGATAGATAGATAGATAGATAGATATGGAAGTAACAAAATTAATGGAAGAAGAAGTCTTGAATTTGTAGAAAAAGAGCAATGAGGGCATACATCAGAGGATTTGGAAGAAGGAAAGGAAGGAGAAATTATGTAATTCTAATTTTTAAAAATAGTAGAAATAGTCAAAATGATAATAGAAAATTACATATAAATGTAACCATTATATTGGACAGATTATTTTCCCAACTGTCTTCTGTTTTACATACTAAATGTATTTTGAAATGAATAACACCCATATAAAGAGCATTATGTATGTGCTGATAATATAACAGCTAAAATTGCTGGGTTTACCAGCTTTTTCATTTATGACATGTAATTTTGAAGTGATTCATGCAAATGGAATAAAAATATGACCGTTGTAACTACAAGTAATTAATAAGATATAGGCCATTTAGTAAGGAGATTACTTTACTGTGTATCATTAATACTTTTCTAAGTAGCCTCCAAAGCATTTCATCCTTGTTTGATGTGCAAAAATTCTCCTGACTTTTAAAAATAGAAGCTCTACTATTCTTGGAAGTACTAAAATGTTGAGAAACCGTTTAAATGTGTAAGCGTTATTCCCTGAAAGACACTGACTGAAGGGCTTTGTTCAGAATGATCTCTCCAGTGTAGGATCTTTATCTAAAATGTATGTGTAAGCCTTTTTGCGTTCAAAAGAATGTTAATATTCTAATTGATCTACCATTTAAAGAATTGTTCAGTCAATGTTAGCTGTCAGTTTACAGCAGTTGCATCAAAAGCTGAAGCTGAATTTCCTGAAACAAAACAACAAAAAGGTGGGGGGTGGGGGGGATTCAAAGCAAAGAAGTTAATACAACTCCAAATACATTGTACATATGACTTTAACTGTTGATTATTTTGAATATTTTCCCATTTAAATGTTTATTTTAGGTACATTTCTTATTTCTGTATTAAACTGTTTTCTGAAATTGGCTTTCAGGTACATTTTAATATATGGCAGGTAATTTTGAGGTGACTCACACAACCGTAATAAAAATATGACTAGTGTAGCTAATAGTAATTAATTAATTCAGCCCATAATTAGAGAGAGTGACATGTAACAAACACAGTGTTGCTTGGAAATACATTTAACTTTTGAGACCATTAACAAGGAACATTGAACTGACATATAATTAAATCGATTAACTGCTATGTCCTTGAATTTACTCAATTCTAAATATGTACCAACCTTTTATACATAGTTGGAAGTTTCTATACATTCATTTATAAATGTTTTCTGTACACTTCGTAATAAACATTGACTTAATCATTTATTGGAAATATTTATAAGAACCAAAGAAATGGCATGGTTTCTGGTATTACAGTTTTTATTTTTATTACTGAAAATCAGTAAGTAAATGTCATAGAGATAAATAATGAAATCAGCTGTAACCCCATAACTATTTTATAGACTTTCCTTGGCTTTTCTCTGAATCACTTTTGCATCAAAGGTTTGCCCAAATCAGCCGTACAATTGTAGCCTATTAACTTCTAGCTCCAATATAATTATATATTGTACCCATTTCAGCTCAAACAAAATTGTTACTTTAAATGGCTCCACTAACTTTAAAAAAAAAAAAAAACTACATATGAATTTTGGCATGGAAGTTTGCTTATGCAGTACTAAGGAGGTTGTAGTTGGAGGATGGCTGGGAGTTCAAGGATGGCTTGACCTACAATGAAGCCCTGTCTGAAAAGAAAGTAAATGTTGCTGGCACTCACGGGGGTGTGGGAGGTGGAGTTACAAAATTTTATTTTTTTAACTATCAGGCATAGTTATAGTACCATCACTTCCAGTTATGGGAAGCATTTGGCAAGTTTACAATTTCCTTTTCTAGAAATAATAGAGGTATGTTCTCAAATTCATCACAAAGGTTTACATGAAACAATTTGATCAAGAAGAGAGAATGGTAAGCTGTGCAGGATTTTAGAGGGGCGGTTGGAGTAAGGGTACAGAAAACAGAAGATGACCGTTTAAATAGTCCACTCATGAGAACTAGGAGAAGATCCCTAAAGGGGTTGGAAAACTTAGGAGCCTTAGCTTTATTCCTCAAACAGTTTAACACTCTGGCATGAAGACAGAACAGACCGTAACGTATTTTAAGTCAGTGGCTAACACCGGACTATTTGTTTAACTAGGAAAATCAGTAAGAAAGTGTCATGAAAATAAATAATGAAATCAGCTGTAATCCCATAACTATTTTATAGACTTAGTTAACATTTGAATGCTTACTCCTCTACAGATTTTTCTAATCAGACCATGAACACATTTCCTGGAATTTCACAAACACTTTAGCAATCTGTGGCTACAGTTTGATTCGAATCATTTCACTGATTTCTCACTGACCAGTTTTAAAAGAAGTTTAATGTTGCTCTTAAAAGTCTTCTTGTTGGAAGACAATGCACACTTTGAGATTCCTGCAGATCTGTGTTTTATGGAGGAGAGAACAACACTAATTTCAGAAAAAAACAACAGTTCCGTGTGATAGTAGCTCACTGTGTTAATCAACTGATTTATTTTAAAAACTCTACCTAAGTAATCTGATTTGGGATATTTTTAAGGAAATGTTAGTGACTCCTAAGGAGTCTACTAAACAGAAGATACAAGTCTGCTCTTCTGAAACCATATTGATGAGGCATGCTATGGACTAAGATCAAGTTTCAGATGACATTCTGCCACATTTATCAGAAAGAGAGACTAACGTGCTCCATATATACAAACATTCAGTTGTATAAATTTTACACTCCTGGGAAAGTCTGTTATCTTTGCTTGTTAGGCAACTGTGTAAAGTGCCTCCTTTAAAAGTCTCTTTGGGGAGTTAATAATCTATTGAATAAGATCAAATGACAAACTATTTCTTATTTCCAACAAGTAAAGATAGAATCCTGCTTGTACAAGCTCCATTCTAAACAAGTTTATTGGATTCATGAGGTAACCTTACCTCATTAAGAAAAATGGTTGTATAAGCAAGATTTTGGTTTTGTTTGTTTGTTTGTTTGTTTGTTTGTTTTGTTTTGTTTTGTTTTTGTATATTACCAGTGTCTGGTATTAAAGAACAATCATTTCAATGATTGATTATACTTATTTTCAGATTCCTTAAAGGTGAGTGATTATAAATTCATTATATCAGTAACTTTTAGACTTGTGAATTTCTCTCTTTCTCTGTCTTTTTCTGTCTCAGTCTCTCTCTCCCTTTCTCTTTCTCTCTCTCCCCCTCTCTCTCCCCCTCTCTCTTCTCCTCTCTCTTCCCCTCTCTCTCCCCCTCTCTCTCCCTCTCTTTCTCTCCCCCCTCTCTTTGTGTGTGTGTATATGTGTGTGTGTTGTGTACTTCATGTGCACATGTACAGGCAAGAAGTGAACATTGGTGTTTCCTATTATTGCTCTCTACTTTTCTTTGAGTAAGGGTCTCTTGTTGACTTGAGATCACTATTTTAACTAGACACTCTGGTCAGTAGTTCCTCCTGATCCACTTGTCTTTATTTTCCTAGAACTGAATTAAGAATGTGCACCACCATGACTAACATTTATGTGAGTGCTTTGGATAGGATTTCAGGCCCTCATATTTCGAGGCATCCACTTTGACCACTGAGTCATCTGACTAAAACGAGAGTTACATTTCTCATAGGATGTTTACAGTTTAGTGACTACTACTTAGTGGGTGTGTGTGATATAGTTAAATATGGGTATGTTCATTTCATATTGTGTGCATGCTATGATACCAAGCAGAGAGAAATTATAGGGCATTGTTACTTACTTTCCACTGAGGTTTCTTTGTGATGCACTTAGGTCATCAGGTTTGTTCAGCAATTGCTTTTACATGATAAATTATTTCACTGGAACTATGAAATGCCTTTTGAAAATGCCAAATCAGACTTCTACTAAGATTATTGAGATTGTATTAATACCTGAATCTGTATTACTTATATAATCAGCATCTATTTTGTCTGTATTTATCATATTGACAGAGAAATGTCTTTATATGAAGTGCTTAATTGAATTATAAACAGTGGTATAAAACTGGTAATTTGAGTCTTTTTATGTCAGTTGACACATTTCAAAAAAAGTCACTGTTATTATAAAACACACATACACACAAACTAAGTACCTAATTACTGGTTTAATTTAGCTTTTTGCTTTAAGAGGATTAGAGTCCATGATGGTTTCAAGAACCGCTGAGACATTACCTCTTGATCAACAAGAATGAGGCAGAGAACTAACTCAAAATGGGGATAGTCTTTTTAAAACAGAAAACCTATATCCAGTGCCTTGCTTCATCCATCAAGATCAGACCTCCTAATTCGCCATAAACAACCAGTAACTGAAAGTAAGGATTCTAACATACAAGCCTATGGGACACATTATCGCTCAAATTATCATACACTTCAATTCACAGATTTGAAACACTATATGGTCTCTTTCTATATATTAATAACTCTGTGTATGCTTGTTTATATTTTTTCTTTGGAGATGAAGTCAAAATTTGAAAGTTAAGTTGTGAAATTTTAATTCTACATTTCATAGTGTTAACACTTTACAATGTAATGTAACTTTTTCTAATCAGGGATGTAATTTCTTACTTAAAGACACTATGTACGCTTTATTTATATTTTATTTTTAAATAGTTTTTAATTGTATGAAAGTTAAATAACTCTATTTTAGATTTTCATGTTATTAAATATCGGAACTAGAATAAACTAGGAGGCTATGTTAAATCAAGTCATAGCAAGAGACTTAAGTAGCAATACAAGTAAAATAATTATTCCTAAATGAGGTAAAATAATCTTGAAACACTGGAGTACATATTTTTACAAGTACAACAGACTTTAACAGATGTCTTTTTTTTTCTTGAAGTGAGGTAATAACCTAGTGGTATTAGCACTTCCAAAAATAGAGAAAATCATTATAAATCTTAAAATACTCCTATGTGTCAATCATTGTCTTTGACATGTGACATTCTTAACAGAATTGAGGTATTTAATATTTTAACTAAAGAAAAGGAAGAGAAATTGCTGAGTATACAACTTTACACCAACCCATTATATGCATAATTTTCAGCAAAACTACTTGGCTAACATTTTGTTCTTACAACAAAGTTATCCCTCTTGTACTTTTATTTTCCTATGGAAAATTTTATATACGATATATAATAAATGAAATACACAGGTCAGTTTTACAGTGAATAGTAATATTATTATACATCAGAACCTACACACTAAGAAGAACAAGAAAATCATCATGTCCTTAAACAGAATCAATGACACAAGAACATTTTGTTCACCTGAGGCTGATGGTACACAAATGTAGTAACCTTAATCATAGGGGCTGAAATGTAAACTGGACAGAGCAATCATTAAATCTCTTAGATCTCAAATATGTTTTTGTTTCCCTAGTATAGTAAATTAATGTATGAGAAATTTAAAAACGAGAAGGCACGGTTGTTTAGCACGCCCTCAAGAGGCAGAGGCAGACAGATCTTAGATTTCAAGTTCCAAAACAACAGGGGTTACAGAGAGAAACAGCCTCAAATAAACAAACACCAAGAAAGGAAATTTAGAAATGAAATAACCTTAATTATTTGAGTCATAGTAGAAGATATCTTAAATTACTCTATAATCAAACACACACACACACACAAAGATAGCAATTTTTGTATTCCCAGAATTAAATTTAAAATAAGAGCCTTATTTGCTTAGACAAATCATTTAAGGAAAGATAAATTTATTTTAGCTCCCAATTCAGTGTCAACCATTGCAGGAGAGCTGAGACAACATAATCTTGAAGTAGCTGGTCCCAGGACATCTACAATCAGAAAACAGATAAGGATAAATGCATGTGGCTGCTCAGGTCTCTACCTCCACTTAATGAGTCTAGGATTCCAGCCAGGGAAGGCAATGGAGCCATCCACAACAGGATGAGCTCTTTCCAACTCAAAGAATGCAGCCAAGATGCTCTCACACCATTATACACAGAGGTTCAACTCAGAAGTGATCTTGGGAAATTCTGAAAAGATGACAATATTAGCCGTCAAAAGGAGTTACTTTCTACCAAAGAGTATCTTTGTGTTTAGAAAATGACAAAATAAATTTAATTAAGGTATTTGTATTCGTGTATTCAAACATATGTAAACTTGTATGGAATACAACCCTTTCTGAAATCACATCATAGAGTTGTGAAAGAAATTAATGGTTGTCAAGCACTATTCAGATTCATCATGTGATTCTTGAATTACTTGATTGATTTCAACATATGAGAGAATATACTAGAGTACTGGTGGAAAATATTTGAGTAAAGTACAAGGTTCTGTGATTCCTCAAAGAATGATGCCCTAGACACAAATAGTATGCAAAAGCTAAGAGCTTTTTATTCTGCAGAGGTCCAGCATGATGAGAGTCTACATTTGCCAATATGGAGATGCAGGCTTGATCTCCTAGGCTCAATTTAAAGCACATTAGGGAAATTCCAGGGAGGGTTAGGTGACCTTTATCTTAATTGGTTTGCTTGATCTCTAGGGGTGTAGGTGTCTTTGGGATTGATTTGGGCTCTGGGGACATTCCAGAACCATTGCTAGGGCTGGGAGGCTGGAAACTGTTGTCTGAGGCCAGGTGACAGGTCAGCTTCTGATGGCGTCTGATTGCTGGCAGCTTGGTCTTTTTGTTTGTTTGTTTGTTTGTTTTTTTCCCCAGTAACTGACTAGACTGGACTTAGTTCTGGGAAATAGAGCTCTAAGCCTAGACGCCTGAACTGCCAATTTAAAGCCTGTTATGGAGTCAACCTGTCTAAGTACTCTCCAAAGATGTAGGGATAGTATACCCCCACACATACTGTACCAACTGTCCATGAAGGTGTGTCCCTCTAAATTCAATTGCAGGAGCCAGCAGGATGTGTGGAATTATTATTTCTATAGCCTACATTATCCTCATTCTATAAGGAAAAGTTTATGGGGTCCTCACTTGCCTCAGAAGATTATTCTCTGAGATTATCTTGCTAAACTCAACTTGCCTTGGGGAAGGTGACATATCTCTCAATGTGGCCTAACAACAGCACTCGAGGAAGCTGTGCAGTCTCTCCCAATGTGAGAAAGGAATGTGGCTTTTGATAAAAAGCTTGTAGCTAGAGCTGGGGCAGAAACACAGGGAAGTTCACAAGGGCAGAGGAAGGGATGAGAATGAGAAGCAGAGTCTGGAGTTAGAACAGGTGAGGATGTAGTAGCAGAGAATTTGGGTTGAGTCTGGAGGACTAGTGGAGAGACTGCCAGAGCAAACCGGCCTCCAGCCTTATATTATACAGCTTTTTTAAAATCTCTTTTCTGTTTGTTTGTTGTTTTTTTTTTTTCTTTATTATTAAACCCCAAGCACAAACTCAAAAAAGCTGATAAAATAGAAAGAACTTACTGGATATGGACTAAATGACATTGCCATCCCAATTATAAAAATTGAGAAACACCTGAGTACTGAGTACATACAGGTCAGGTTTTTAAGGGAGATGAAGAAAGCGCTGATTTCCCTGCATGAGTGTGCTCATTCTCACTACCAGTAACAACAGTCCTGGAGGTTACATCACTCTTGCCTAGATAGTTATAGATGTTGGCGATATTCTAAAGACCATTTTTCTTAAAGCTTTTACATAGAAGATGGGGAGAAGAGAACAATTATTTGTGATTGAGATTGTACATATGCATATCCAGCTGATCTGTGTGTCTGTATGTATGTGTATTGAAAAATATACAGAGCCTAACAACATGCTAAGCTTTCTCTCTGACAGTACTCTGCAGTTCAGTGTGCATTTTTCAAGTTATAAAGCTCCTGTCAGTGTTTTCAGTCTTTTCTGTTTGCTTTAAAATTCCCTATCGTTGTTGTTTAGCATAGACCTCACTTCGTAGAGCTGCAGAAGAAAAACTGTTTGCATAGATTGCTGCTGTTAGTCTCCTATGACTGAGACTGAAAGGTCTAACAGAAACAGGTTGATGGAGGAAAGATGTGTTTGGTTCAAGATTTTACATGTTGTAGTTCATCATGATAGAGAAGGTATGGAGAATTGGAGTGCCAGTGGGAGTAAAAAAGAAAGTAGATAGTGGCTAGAAATAGAAGCCAGGCTATAACTGTAAAATTCTTTACTTAACTTCATTTATCTATGTGTCTGCTTTTGTGAGAGCAACATTCTGTTTTTATTACACTTTCTCCATCATGTACTTTGAAGTCAGGTATAGTACAACTCTAGCATAATGCCTTTTTCTGAGATCTGCTGTAATGATTCTGAGTATTTTACATTTACATATGTATTTAAGATTGTGATTTATTATTTCTGTTAAAAACGATGTTGGGGTTGCGGTACACATTTTTAACCCCAGCACTCAGGAAACAGAGGCAGATGGATCTCTGAATACAAGGCCAGCCTGATCTATAGACTGAGGAGTCCCAGGAAAGCCAGTGCTACCCAAAGAACCCCTGTCTTACAAAAACAAACAAACAAACAAACAAACAAAACAAAACAAAAAACCCAATAGCTTGAAAACAAACAAACAAACAAACAAAAACAGACCCAAAACATTTTTTAGGCTATTTTGAATAGTACAATTTGCATGGTTTCCTTTTCAGTATTTTTCTCATTGGTCCAATGATAGTTTTCTGTTAATTTTTGTATCCCAACACATTGTTGAAAGTGTTTATCTGTGTGTGCTGGACCTGATGATGTTTTGGGAAGATAATAAAAACAGTTTGTAACTTTAGGCTAGAAAAAACATTTAATGTTCAGACCTGGATGAACTATTTTGGAAACATAAGGAAGATTATACTAAAAGCTGCAGAGACAATGGATCCTGCCGTCTGAAATTTCAGAGAGAAGATATACTATCCAGAAAACTGAATATTTTCAATCAATAATCTGTGGATCTTGTTAGCTGAGATTGAAGAATCTGCTGTGATAAACAAGAGACCAGAAATATTAAGTGAAAACTTTCATTTAATGGGACTTATAATAATGATTCACTGGGACTGATGAGTCAGCTATGATTCAGAAGAAAATAGCATGTTTTAGACAAAATCTCTTGTAAAATATTTCCTCTGGGTCAGAAAATTGAAATATAGTCCAGAGGTTGCCCAGGCTGTACTTTGTGTTTGTTGTGTGAAATTTTCCCACATAGTCTATTTTTGAGGTCTGAAGGACTTGTGGAGAGACGTTGAAGCTTGGTACCATGAGAAACCAGGAAGAACTATTGCTTAAAATCCAGACTCCATTGAAATAGAAGCCATAAGATTGAAGGATGCTGTGAGATAATTTTAGATTTGGCACCATATGGTTGTGTCAAAGTCCCTAAAGGGCTCCCAAGAAAGGCTATGTATCAAGGTACAATCCAATTGCAGTGAAGATTCCAATGAGTTATTCATCCAATGGGATGATTACAAGGGATCACCAGGTATCAGAGGAGGTAGGTAGCCTGAGCCTATGGAACAAACATATGTGGTTGGCACAGATACAGAACTGGAGCTAGTGAGTCCCTTTGTACACCAGAAAATTTTAAATCCTAGAAAACTTAGACTATGATAGACCTCAGGTTTGCTTTTATTTGAATGTAACTATTTCCTGGTTCTTTCTTAGAGTATGAAGTAGTACTTTTTATATTTATTTATTTATTGATTAATTGATTGATTGATTGATTATTTAACACGAGTCTACAGTTGAGAGATTTTTGGACACTTGAGAGACTTTTTTTTTTACATATTTTAGAGATTTTCAGAAATTTGAAATCTTTGTTTTCAGCAAACAACTTTTGAAAGTATTTACTATAAAGCCTGCAGGATTTTTAAAGCTATAATAGGTTTAGACTGAGAAATTAATATGAGATCTTTTGGATGAATGAGAAAGGAAAGTTAATGGTTAAATCAGTGATGTGTTTGTGTATTAAACTGGCCATTGGATTTGTGTTGCTTGCTTTTTGTCAACTTGACACAAACTTAGACATGACTGGGAAGATGAAATCTTAATTGAGAGATTTTTTTTACATTCTTGGTCTGTATGGAGGTATGTACGGCAGTTCTCTTGGGAGACCTACCTCAGTGGAGACATTCTCACTATTGGTAACTTTGTGTTACATGATAGATATTAACTTTAGCCTAAATGCACAGAGAAGAGGAGATAGAACCTGTAGAGACCACCTCCAGTAGAGAGGCACGGCCCCCAGTCGAGGGATGGGCTCACTCATCAATCTCAAAGTTTTTAACTGAGAAACGTTCCTGTCCAAAGGAAGAACTGAGACAAAAATAGAGCAGAGACTGAAGAAAGGGCCATCCAGGGACTGCCCCACCTGGGAATACATACTATTTGTGGCTTGCTGTTGCTAAGAGGTGCTTGCTGATAGGAACCTGATGTGGCTGTTCCTTCTTAGGTTCAGCCAGCAACTGACAAATGCAGATGCGGATGCTTGGAACCAACTGTCAGAGTGAGCTCAGGGACTCCAGTGGGGAAGCTGGCAGAAGAACTGGAGGACCAGATGGGGATTGCAACACCATTGGAAGAACAATGTTGGCTGCCTGGACCACCCAGTGCTCCCAGGGACTAGATCACCAACCAAGGAGTATACAGGGAGGGATCCATGGCTCCAAATACATATGTAGCAGAGGATGGCAGTATAAGACATCAATGAGAGGGGAGCCCCTTGGTCCTATGGAGTTGATGTCCCAGCGAAGAAGGATGCTGGAGCAATGGGGTGGGAGAGAGTAGATGGGTGGGAGAGCACCCTCATAGAGGCAAAGGGGAGGGGGAAGAGGGGAGAGAGGGCAGATGTGGTATAGGGTGTTGTGGAGGGGTAACCTGGAAGTAGTATATCATTTGAGATGTAAGCACATGTAATGATTAGTAATTTTTAAAAACAAACAAAAACAGGCTAAGCAAGCCATGAGGCATAAGCCAGTAAGAAGCATTAATCCAGGGCCTCTGTTTCAGTACTTGTTCTCAGGTTCCTGCCTTGACTTTCTTCCCTGACTCGCAGCAGTGTGTTGTTGCTTTGATGCAATCTTATAATGATATAAAAGCAAAAATATAAAATTAGTTCAAAACTGTGGTTTTGAAGCATATGTTAGTATTTCATGATCCAAAGCTCAAATTATAATATTAACAGTGAAATTATTTATAGCCTGCTCTTCAACTTAGCACATAAATGTACAATAAAGTTATTTAAATAGAAACGTGAGATAAATGATGACTAAAGCTCAAGGTAGTCAATTTTCAGATTACCCTTTAAAAGCATAATCAAATAATTTTAGTCCAAATATCTATGCCACATTAGCAATATTTTCATTATATATATATATATATATATATATATATATATATATATATATATTTCAGTATCAGAGAAGCTTCGATTTACAATGAATGGCAGTAATTTCAGAGATTCAGGACCACACCAAGTGCTCAGGATAGGTAACTACTGATGTCCAGTAATAAACAAATCACTTATCCCACTATCTATAAGAATCATTGTAGAAAAATGAGTCTGAAAGAATATGAGTGGAAGTATAATGAGAGGGTCTATAAAATGCTATCTTTAATTAAAAACGCACCAATTGCAGCCACAAACTCATAGCAGCTGCAGATACATACATGTCTGCACAAGAATAATTTGATGATAGGTAGGGATGAGGAAGAATTTTAATTGCCTTCAGTTAAGTACCCACTGGTCACTCCATCAGGGGTTCAATAGACTCTTACAGGGGAGTGGTCACACAGATCTGGTTAAACTAAATGGACCCACATCAAACCACAAGTCATGAATCCGGAAGAGCATCTCCTATAACTGATATGTATGCTGGTGAGCCTTGATAGGGATGAGAAGAAGATAAGAAGGAGGAAGGCCAGCAATTAGAACGCATTATCCGCTTGTAAGTAGCTGCCAAAGAAAACATTATATAAATACACTGAAATAAAATGGAGATCTTTAAAATTATGACAGAACCACAAATAAGGAAACTAGACAAACAAAATTTTTGATAATTTATGCATGGAGTTATATATGGTTTTGGCACATGTACACAATGTACAGTTTTAAAGGCAAATAAAACATCTATATCCCCTCAAAGTTTTATAATGTCTTTGTGATAAATCTAAAATCCTTTAATTCTATCTTTTAGAAAAATATATTTATTCCATTATTTTGTGTGTATGAGTGCACGTGTTGTGTGTGTGTATGCATGTGCCATAGCAACTTGTAAGAATCTGTCTTCTCTGTGGATGGAGCCTTGGGGATGGAACTTATTTTTGAGGCTGGGAGCTCTATGAGCCACCCTGCTGGTTCTGTGCCAATTTTCTGAAAGAAACAGTACATTGTTGTTATCTGCACTCATCCCTCTATAAAGCAATACACTAAGCTTTCATGTTCTGTAGCTGTTTTCATTGATTTTTACCACCCCTTCCTCTGTCTAATCTCTCTTACATCCAGTAACCAACATTCTACTCTCAGCTTCTATCCACTCAAAAAGTTCTCTGCTTTTGGTAAGACTCCCTTATCTGCTATTTCTCCTCCAGTTCATAGTAATTTATGGACTCATTCTCTGGTTGCTCTCCCCAGCAATTATCACTGTTTTGAGTTGCAAATCTATAGAATACATAGAATTGCTTTCTCATAATTACAACTTTCATTGCATTCTACAGGACCAAACATATTGTACAGATCTGTCCATTATTCTTTCACCCATGTGTTGCCTAATTGATAAAAGATATGGATAAACAATTTTTTATGAAACTAAGAAGAATCTTCCAATATTTGTTAGATTATAGTCATGTACACATAAATTAAATGTCTTTAAGAGTACACATGGAGGGACCCATGGCTCCAGCCAAATATGTAGCAGAGGATAGCTTTGTCAGACATCAATGGGAGGAAAGGCCCATGGTCCTGGGAAGGCTAGATGCTGCAGTATAGGGGAATGCCAAAACATAGAAGAAGGAGTGGCTGGGTTGGTGATCAGGAGAAGGGAATATGAGATAGGGGGGTTTGGCAGGGGAAACCAGGAAAGGGGGGATAACATTTGAAATCTAAATAAAGAAAATATCTAATAAAAATTTAAATCTCTTTCTATTAAATTTTAGTACAAATGAAAACACAAATAGGAGCAAGACAACAAGATCCTGCCCAAGACAAACTCAATACATTCAATTATCTATTTGTTACATTGTGCTATATTTTTTATCTGTCAAGATGTGAGTTTTTCATTTCTTTAGAACTAGGCTATTTTCATTTACATTAATGAAATCATGAAAAAAAAATTGAGTTTTAAAACATTCAAAAATCTCTGGTAGGTCAAATTTAAATTTCCATGAAAAGTTTCTTGAAAAAGAAATCGTATAAAATTTATCTATCTATGGTTAGAACTATCCCATAGTTTGCAAAATTTAATTCCAAAATGAAAAAAAAATGCTAATCTGAGAATTTATGTCATTTTTCTTCTCTACATTTTCTGGGCAACTGTTGTTAATTGTTGTGATAAACCCTAATCATTAAAAGTTTACATAATTAAATGTGAAGATTAAGCATTCACCAATTCCCAGGCTTAGATATTAATCCAGGATGATCATAAATTGAATTTGCCATATACAAGATTTCCACTCTCCCAGATGTTCTGAGAAATACTTGGAAACTCAAGGATTACCATTGACATATTGACTTTGTGGAGCTCATTCAGCTAAGCATGTTACAATGAATATGTATAGTTGTGTTTACAAGGCAAAAAGAAAAATTTAAATTCTTGTAAATTTTGCCTGTAATTCTTTATGGTGCATTAACTTCATTTGCTTCTAAAAACAAATATTTTGATGTAATGCCTTTTCACTCAAATTTATATTAAACTATAATTTTATCATGCATTTCTTTGAGATTATATACAAATAAAATTTTAAGGAAAAAAAAAACTTTTCAAGGTCTATAGCCAATGTAATTAAAAAACATTTACACTCTTGTAAAAGTCTGAAGAGATTAGGCTTGGAAGGATAGAACTCCCTGACAGTGTAATCTGTTTCTACAATTATTAATGCAGTATGACACAGAAGAACATTAAGGTCAACCTGACTAATGAGAAAGTCAATTATATTATGTAAATAGAAAACAGTTGAGAAAGAAAAATCAATTGTATTTGTTTTTGTACGTTGAGTATATCTAGGTTCTTCTCTTAGATCAGTCATGAAAACAAAGCCAAATGGTGGTTTAAAATTTTCTATTCTAAGGAGAAATCATATCAAAGACTAGACAAATGAAACACAGGCTTTACATCCAGGAGTCATTTCTAAAACTCTCACATGAAATTTCTGGTTCTTTAATATAGATTTTTATTTGGTTAGCAATGGAAGCAGAAAAATTTAAAACATACACACACAGACACACACACACACACACACACACACACACACACACACACACACCACTTCCTGAAATCTTAGAGACATTCTTAATCATAGATTTGTGAGTAATAATGGGTTATACCATTACCATAGTCTTAATGTGTAAAATTCATTGAAACATTCACAATTTATGGTCAATTTCTAAAAGCATTTTTTTTCAGTGACCTCCTTTTAAATTATAGGTAAATAAGGAAGAAATGTGCCTTTTGGGCTATTATTCTGTCCTGAGACTTTAAAATTATTTTAGAGTATTCAATGTAAGAATAGAACTTGGAATTACTGAGTTGAAAGAGGATGAAAAGGTTGGAAGAGTTTGCTTACATATGACACTCATTTAAAATACTTTACTTTTTTTTAAGTGAGTAGTTGGGTAGCACTGAGATGAGTCCTGTGAACTAATGCTCAGAATTGAAACAAAGAAAGCAGACTCTGAGGCTCCCTGCTGTGGGGATTGCAGGCTGGGCTGAGTCAGGAGAATGAGGAGGAAAAAGTCTACATCTTAGAGTAGATATTGATTTAACTGTGAATTTATAATATTGGGACTACTGTATGCTTTGAGGATAGTTTTATATACAGATCTTGTATGAATCACATGGGGAATTTTGCCTAAGGTTTGGAACTAAGATAGGGAAAATTAGTCACTGATTCCAAGGAGAGAGACAGTGATGATTACCTGATATAAACAGGTATTAATTAATAGTGTCTATAGTTTCAGGTAGAGAGCTCAATAGATAGATATTATAACAGGTATCAATAAAATTAATATCTGTGGCTCCAGGCATAGAGCCGAACAGATACATAGTATAACAAGATGGCTGCTCTAGGCAGGGAGCCAAACAGAAGATTGTATAAAGATACATTGTTCTAATACGTTTTACAAGATACTCAAATAAGAGTTAGAGGTAATGGATAACTGGATTAAGTCGTATCTTGAACTCCTCAATTCAGAGAAGCTGTGGCTGCTTGCACAAGACCTGTTCACATAACAAGACAACATCATTCACAACATTCTAGCATAGAAACGAGTTTACTATTCCCTACTCATAACTGAGGAACTATAGACAGTTGATAGCTTCTAGAGTAAGGGAAGTTAGTTTTCTTCAAGGATATAGAGTGGGTGAACCATACTCTATATGGCCTGCACCATTTAGATTGGATGGTTTATTAAGTATATAAAGAAGGAAAAAGCTCACAGGAAACTTGGAGTGTGTTAGGAAGATGGGCGTGGTCCTGGAAGGAGTAGCAGACACAGAGGATTTGAGAGTGAATATTACCAAAATATATCATATTAAATTCTTGAAGAATTAAAGATTTCTAAAATAATAAGGATAGTACCTAAAGGATGACACTAAAAGTTGTCCTGTGGCTTCTATATTTAAACTTGCAAGTGAACCTATTTGTTGCACAGAAATACAGATGAGCATACATGCAAATACACACTCACATATGAGTACATGCAGAAAGTCAAGGGTATTCCTCAAACCATAATATAAGAACTCAAGGGCATTATTACAATTGTATGAGAAAATGTGACCCTTAGATTGTATTGAGATTTTTGTCTGTGCTGTTTTATAGCTATTCCCATCTTTCTTGAAGGGAACCTCTGAAGTACATGGGATGTTCTAAGAAAGAGGGAAAACATGCTACAGGAAAGATCAAATGCTTGAATTAACTCAAAAGCTTCAAGTAGTTCCTGGTACTGAACAGGTTCTCTAAGTACTTCCCAAACATCTATAAACAGTAAGGGCATCTGAAAGACAGTCTGAGACAAGTTGAACTTCAAAGAAGAGTCTCAGCAGTCAAACCATCCAAAATAGTCAGATATCTACCAAACAACCAAAAGAAACAGAAAACCGCTATAGAAACAAATTAACACAACTGAGCTCCCCGAAAGAGACAGTCTCCTTCCAGCAAGTTAACTTTCATGAACCTTTACTCATGATGGAGTCAGCTTTGCTGATGCAACTGTAATTGAATAATTTCTGTTTCTATCACTTACTGAGTTCCAGCCTCAGTGTGAGGAGGTTCCTGTGAAAGAAAGGAATGGGAATGGCGCTGATTCAGTAGTAGATGCAAGCTGCTAATTCATGTTGTTCCCTAGTAATTCTCACCGTTCTTTATTCTTTAGCTTAATTATTACTCAGCTTAATAACCAAAGAAAGCAAGAACCCAGTCTTTTATTTACTAAAGGTACATCATGAAAGCTTTGATCATTGTTAATAATCATTAAAAATTCTTAGATTTACATAAATTCTCTGAGTCCCAGGTCAATAGACCAAGCCCCCATTTCCCTAGAACAGAAAATAAACACAAAACGTTTCCTTATAGGTTTACACAGACTTTTCTTCACTGGTAGCTGGATATAGCTCTTGTGGCTTCCTGGTACAGTACAATGGTTATCTCTCTCTAATATCTTTTCAGGCATTATCATTTCCAATACTTCAAATAGCTAGGAGAACAAAGTACTAACATTTTATATGATTTTATATCATCTTTTAATTCTTTAATCATTGTTCCTTATCCTAAAAATTCCATACCCTCATGTACTCTCCTTCTAATATTATTTATCCCTAAATCATAATAAATCCCTATTATCTCTAACCATACCTTTTCTTCTTGAGACCACTTTAACTATCTATCCTTGATGTCCCCAAGTTCACACTGGCTAATTAATGCAGCAGTCTTTGGACCAGAGTGTACATGTGTCTCCTCATGACTCCAAATTCATGGTCAAGTATAGCAATAAACTATTTATTTCTTTTTTTAAAACATTTTTATTGGATATTTTATTTATTTACATTTCAAACATTATCTCCTTTCCCATCTAGAAACCCCCTATCTCATCCTCCCTCTCCCTGTTTCTATGAGGTTGCTCACCCAATCACCCACCCACTCCCACCTCCCCACCCAGGCATTGATCTACACTGGGGCATGGAGCCTTCCCAAGACCAGCGGCCTCTCCTCCCATTGATGTCTGACAAGGTCATCTTCTGCTACATATGTGGCTGGAGCCATGGAACGTTCCATATATACTCTGGTAGGTGGCTTAGTTCCTGGGAGCTCCGTGGGATCTGGTTGGTTGATTTTGTTTTTCTTCCTATAGGTTACAAACCTCTTCAGGTCCTTCAGTCCTTTCTTTAACTCCTCCATTGGGGACATCATGCACAATACAATGGTTAGCTGTTAGCATTTATTTGCCTCTATATCTGCCAGACTCTGAGAGTGCCTCTTAGGAGACAGCTATATCAGACTCCTGTCAGCAAGCACTTCCTGGCAACTTCAATAGTGTCTGGGTTTGATGTATATGTATGGGATGGATCCCCAGGTGGGGCACTCTCCCGATGGCCTTTCCTTCAGTCTCTGCTCCTCACTTTGTCCCATGGTGAGTATTTTGTTCCCCCTTCTGAGAAGGACTGAAGCATCCACACTTTGGTCTCCCTTCTACTTGAGCTTCATGTGGTCTGTGAATTGTATTTTGGGAATTCAAGATATTTCTACAAATGACCCTGTAGGCTTTTATGGCCCTTGTGGTTATGCTGCCTAGCTGTTTTCCCATCACCCTAAAGCTCAAGTGGAGTTCTTGTTCCTCATCCTTCACAGCCTCGTGACCATCTCCATTCCTCATTCCTAAAAGTTGCATCTGTTTCAATTATTATGGCATGTTTGTCTAGCATATGTGGGGCTGATGGGGATCAATAGCCTGGCCATGCTCCAGGGACAGGAACTGTGTCAGACCTCCCCTTATGCAGCCATGAATGACATGGTAATAAGTAACCCCTTCACGACATTCCTGTAATTAATCCAAATTAAATTCACTGGTTCAAGTGTGACTTTGATGGTTCCTACACTGTGACATGTTGTAAATTCCCAATCTAGGCTAAGCAAAAGCTTACTCATATCTACCCAGGCACAGCTTCACGCATGAGCTCACAGAATTTACATATCATTTCTCTAATTGTTCGTTAATCCTATTTATTTATTTATTTATTTATTTATTGTCCTGGGTTTGGGGTCAAATGCATATGCATATGTTAATACCAGAGTTCATTATACCGCCTTTTTGGAAATGTGGAAATTAGAGAATAACCCAGAGGAGCCAGTTTCTGCTTTCCACCAAGCAGGCCTAGCAATCAAGCTCTTGAGTCCTTGCGCTCATGAATTTGTAGTAATTTATATTTACCTACTACTCCTATGATCAATTTATTTACTTCCTTTTATGAAGAAAGCATGTTACAATAGCTCTACATACTGGAAAACTCCTTATTTTCCATTTTCTAATTATTCTTTAGTTTTTAAATTTTGTCTTCAGACTGCTAGAAAATTGTGACTGAAGAACATGCCATGCAGCTAAAACAAAAATTTCTTTAAAATATACAGATGTAGGCATTTAACAAAAATATAGCATCATATATTATTATATGAAGTGCCCCCACATTTACCATCAAGACTTGGCTATTTTACATAATCTCACTCCATCTTTTGAATTTTCATAATCCTGATCATTTGCTAGTTCATTTGACCTGGACAGGTTTGTGATTGGGAAGATTTTGCTGAAGTCCACTGCACAACACAGTTCACCTCTCTGTACTCTGTGTCTCTTGAAATTCAGCAGCAAGTCATAAAGCAGGTAGAGGCTCTGTGGCACTGTCAAGGTGGTTATAGGAACTGCAGCTGGTAGTGCATGCTTGCTTTTCCTGTCCTAAGCATCACACTAGTATCACACTAGATTATAGATATTAATTCATACTGTCTGCAAGAGATTATTATTCACATTCGTTCAAGTCACATTATTATATAGTTTCTGTGGTTATACTCATGGTTTTTGTTTTGTTTTCAGAAGAACTCCAGAAATATCGAAGTTACAGTAATGGGATTCTACAATGTGACCGACAACAGCCAATTGCTCCCTAACAAGGCCCCACATACACTGAAAAGAAACATTTTCACGAAACATTAAATATCTCACAATTGATTAGTATGAATGGAACATTAAAACATACAGATAAAAGTAGGAGAAGGTAAAATAAAAATGTTCAGGCCAAGAGACAAAAAGGGAAAAGAAATGGAAACATACATGATTTTGCAAACAATAAAAACAAACCTCTATGGAGAAGGAGAAACAGGAAGGTGAGAGGGGAGAAAAGATGAAGCTGAACATTGTCACGGACATTCCGTTTGTACAGAGTATTTTCCTTGCACATAGAAACAAACAGGACAAGAGCAGCTGATAACTAGTCATGGCATGTGATGTTTTCTAAAGTAAGCAAATGTTAACTCTAAGTGTAATGAATGCTGTGCAGCATATTAATAGAACTTTCTTTTCTTGCCTAACTGACAGGCAAATATCCCCATCATAAACAATAAGTAAAGGAACACTCTGTGCCATTTTGTTATCATCTATGACCACTATGTACCTGAGATTTATTTATTATTTTTTCCTCTTTTCCTCTTCTTTTTAAAAGGCCAATTGTGAGTGGATTTATTGTTGCTGTAAGGCCTTCATAATAACATGTCCTTGGCTGGTGCCCCTTTTGACATTTATGTCATGCCAAATCAAACAAGAGTTTTATTAAAACTTTTATGCTCACTGATATTAGTTTATGAATTTGATCTTTTTTCTAATTTCAATATTTACAAAAGGCATTTATTCAGTAACATTTCTTGACCCATAGGTAAACACTTCTTTGTCATAAATTTTTTCATTTTATATATATATATGTATATATATATATAATATATATATAAACACACATAGATATAGATATGTGTTTCTGTGTTTTATTATCTATGATCAGGTGACAAAATCATAGGAAGTCCTAGTTGCACAATGGTTTTCTATTTAATGAAATTTTAGTTGTCTAGAATTGGTTAATGTTATTCTGAAAATACCAGCCATTCAGCTTCACAGAAACTCCTAAACACCAACAGGCAAACTGCAGTTTTCTGATCATACAACTGTTGAACGATGGCCTCCGATAAGTTTAGGTATGGGACCTTGTCCAAAATTGACCATATAATTGGTCATAAAACAAGCCTCGACAGATACAAGAAGATTGAAATAATCCTATGCATTCTATATGATCACCACAGAATAAGGATAAACTTCAATAACAATAAAAACAACTGAAAACCCACATACCAATGGAAACTGAACAACTCTCTACTCAGTGATAACTTGGTCATAGAAGGAAGAAAGAAAGAAAGAAAGAAAGAAAGAAAGAGAGAGAGAGAGAGAGAGAGAGAGAGAGAGAGAGAGAGAGAGAGGAAGGAAGGAAGGAAGGAAGGAAGGAAGGAAGGAAGGAAGGAAGGAAGGAAGGAAAGAAGGAAGGAAAAACTTCCTGGAATTCAATAAAAATGATGACACAGTATATCCAAACTTATAGGACACAATGAAAGCAGTGTTAAGAGGAAAAGCCATAGCACTAAGTGCCCTGGTAAAGAAACTGGAAAGATCTTACACTAACAACTTAACAGTACACTTCAGAGCTCTGGAACAAAAAGAAGCAAATTCACCCAAGTGAAGTAGATGGCAGAAAATAGTCAAATTCAGGACTGAAACCAACCCAATGGAAACAAAAAGAGCAATACAAAGAATCAACAAAACCAAAAGCTGATTCTTTGAGAAAATCAACAAGATAGATAAACCCTTAGCAAAACTAACTAGAGGGCTCAGAGACTGTATTAAAATAAACAAATCAGAAATAAAGGGAGACATAGCAGAAACTAAGGGAATCCAAAAAATCAGCAGATACAACTACAAAAAGCCTACACCAAACAAAACTGGAAAATCTAGATTAAATGGATATTTTCTAGACAGATACTATGTACCAAAGTTAAATCAGAATCAGATAAACCATCTAAACAGTCCATATCCCCTAAGGAAATAGAAGACATCATTGAAAACCTCCCTACCAAATAAAGCCCAGGGCCAAATGGCTTTAGTACAGAATTCCACCAGACCATCAAAGAAGAACTACTACTAACACTCCTCAGAGTATGCCATAAAATAGAAACAGAAGTAACAATACCTAATTCATTCTATGATGCTACAACTTCTCTGATACCTAAACTACACAGAGACACAACAAAGAAAAGAACTTCAGAACAATTTTGTTTATGAATATTGATGCAAAAACATTCAATAAATTCTAGAAAACCAAATGTAGGCTTCATTCCAGGGATGGAAGTTTGCTTCAATATATGACAATCCATTAATTTAATCCACTATATAAACAAACTCAAAGGAAAAAAGTCACATTATCATTTCATTAGATACTGAAAAAGCATTTGACAAAATGCAACAATCCTTCATGTTAAAATTATTGCAGAGATCAGGAATTTAAGGCCTATACCTAAACATAATAAAAGCACTTTTCAGCAAACCAACAGCCAATATCTAATTAAATGGAGAGATACTTGGAGCAATCCCACTAAATTCAGGGACAGGGACAAGAAAAGGATCCCGACTCTCCCCTAATCTATTCAACATAGTAGTCAAAGTTCTAGCCAGAGCAATAAGACAACTAAAGGAGATCAAGGGGACACAAATTGGCAAAGAAGAAGTCAAGGTATCACTATTTGCAAATGATATGATAGTATACAAAAACAATCCCAAAAGTTTCTACCAGAGAACTTCTGCAGCTGAAAAGTAACTTCCACAAAGTGGCTAGATATAAGATTAACTCAAATAAATCAGTAGCCTTCCTTTAAACAAATGATAAACCAATATCACCTGGGTGACTCACTGCACATTACTAAGTACAGCTGCAGTACAAGGTACAACCTTGTTTATCTCTGGAACACAGCATCTTTGTGCTCTCAGAAAACAGGTACCATATTTCACCTCAGTGATGCTTGTCTCTTCTTAATCACCTCTAATGTCTTAGCTCCAGCTAACCAGTTATCAGTTGCTGCAATAGTCTCTTCTATTCTGGATTGTAAAACCAGAGCCTTGTGGCCAAAGCTACCTTGTTCTTCTGCTTGCTGGGGCTGGAACATGCCCTTCCCCTCCCCTCATTCTATTAGCAGCTTTCTGTATTCCAACTCCCTCTCTGCTTAAGCTTTGTTTTCCTGAAATTTGCCCTTTAGATTGACCTTGAACTCAAACAGGCATGGCTCTATTTCCTGTAATGCTGGGATTAAAGGAGTGCACTACCATGCCTGGATTTTATATTTTCTTCACTAGAACCTGCTTTTTCCCAGGCTAGCCTTGAAATCAGAGATCTGTTTGGCTTTGTCTCCTGGGATTAATGGTGTGTACCACTATGCCTGCATCTAAATTTAGCTGGGTAGGATCTTACCCAAAAATCTCTTAATCTGTTATCAATTAGAACATCAGATTCCCTTCCATTTAATTTCCTGTTGCCCCTTTAATACTTGAAATATATATATATCTTGCAAATCTTCAAAACACTCATGAGAACTAACTAGAGAAGAAAGTCTCTGATGGCTTTTTTCCCCCATTTTTTATTAGGTATGTAGCTCATGTACATTTCCAATGCTATACCAAAAGTCCCCCATACCCACCCACCCCCACTCCCATACCCACCCACTCCCCCTTTTTGGCCCTGGCATTCCCCTGTACTGGGGCATATAAAGTTTGCATGTCCAATGGGCCTCTCTTTGCAGTGATGGCCGACTAGGCCATCTTTTGATACATATGCAGCTAGAGACAAGAGCTCCTGGGTACTGCTTAGTTCATATTGTTGTTCCACCTATAGGGTTGCAGTTCCCTTTAGTTCTTTGGGTGCTTTCTCTAGTTCCTCCATTGGGGGCCCTGTGGTCCATTCAATAGCTGACTGTGAGCATTCACTTCTGTGTTTGCTAGGCCCTGGCATAGTCTCACAAGAGACAGCTATATCTGGGTCCTTTCAGCAATATCTTGCTAGTATATGCAATGGTGTCAGCGTTTGGAAGCTGATCATGGGATGGATCTCTGGATATGGCAATCACTAGATGGTACATCCTTTCGTCACACTTCCAAATTTTGTCTCTGTAACTCCTTCTATGGGTGTTTTGTTTCCTATTCTAAGAAGGGGCAAAGTGTCCACACTTTGGTCTTCGTTCTCTTGAGTTTAATGTGTTTAGCAAATTGTATCTTATATCTTGGGTATCCTAAGTTTCTGGGCTAATATCCACTTATGAGTGAGTACATATCATGTGAGTTCCTTTGTAATTGGGTTACCTCACTCAGGATGATGCCTTCCAGGTCCATCCATTTGCCTAGGAATTTCATAAATTCATTCTTTTCAATAGCTGAGTAGTACTCCATTGTGTAAATGTACCACATTTTCTGTATCCATTCCTCTGTTGAGGGGCATCTGGGTTCTTTCCAGCTTCTGGCTATTATAAATAAGGCTGCTATGAACATGGTAGAGCATGTGTCCTTCTTACCAGTTGGAACATCTTCTGGATATATGCCCAGAAGAGGTATTGCTGGATCTTCCGGTAGTACAATGTCCAATATTCTGAGGAACTGCCAGACTGATTTCCAGAGTGGTTGTACAAGCTTGCAATCCCACCAACAATGGAGGAGTGTTCCTCTTTCTCCACATCCTCGCCAGCATCTGCTGTCACCTGAATTTTTGATCTTAGCCATTCTGACTGGTGTGAGGTGGAATCTCAGGGTTGTTTTGATTTGCATTTACCTGATGAATAAGGATGTTGAACATTTTTTCAGGTGCTTCTCTGCCATTCGGAATTCCTCGGGTGAGAAATCTTTGTTCAGTTCTGAGCCCCATTTTTTAATGGGGTTATTTGATTTTATGGAGTCTACCTTCTTGAGTTTTTATATATATTGGATATCAGTCCCCTGTCTGATTTGGGATAGGTAAAGATCCTTTCCCAATCTGTTGGTGGTCTTTTTGTCTTATTGACGGTGTCTTTTGCCTTGCAGAAGCTTTGCAATTTTATGAGGTCCCATTTATCGATTCTCGATCTTACAGCACAAGCCATTGCTGTTCTATTCAGGAATTTTTCCCCTGTACCCATATCTTGGAGGCTTTTCCCTACTTTCTCCTCTATAAGTTTCAGTGTCTCTGGTTTTATGTGGAGTTCCTTAATCCACTTAGATTTGACCTTAGTACAAGGAGATAGAAAAGGATCAATTGGCAATCTTCTACATGATAACAGCCAGTTGTGCCAGCACCATTTGTTGAAAATGCTGTCTTTTTTTCCACTGGATGGTTTTAGCTCTCTTGTTAAAGATCAAGTGACCATAGGTGTGTGGGTTCATCTGAGGGTCTTCAATTCTTTTGCATTGGTCTACTTGTCTGTCACTATACCAGTACCATGCAGTTTTTATCACAATTGCTCTGTAGTACAGCTTTAGGTCGGGCATGGTGATTCCACCAGAGGTTCTTTTATTCTTGAGAAGAGTTTTTGCTATCCTAGGTTTTTTTGTTATTCCAGATGAATCTGCCGATTGCCCTTTCTAATTCATTGAAGAATTGAGTTGGAATTTTGATGGGGATTGCATTGAATCTGTAAATTGCTTTTGGCAAGATAGCCATTTTTACTATATTGATCCTGCCGATCCATGAGCATGGGAGATCGTTCCATCCTCTGAGATCTTCTTTAATTTCTTTCTTCAGAGACATGAAGTTCTTGTCATACAGATCTTTCACTTCCTTAGTTAGAGTCGCACCTAGGTATTTTATATTACTTGTGGCTATTGAGAAGGGTGTTGTTTCCCTAATTTCTTTCTCAGCCTGTTTGTCCTTTGTGTAGAGAAAGGCCATTGACTTGTTTGAGTTAATTTTATATCCAGCTACTTCACTGAAGCTGTTTATCAGGCTTAGGAGTTCTCTGGTGGAATTTTTAGGGTCACTTATATATACTATCATATCATCTGCAAAAAGTGATATTTTGACTTCTTCCTTTCCAATTTGTATCCCCTTGATCTCCTTTTGTTGTCTAATTGCTCTGGCTAGGACTTCAAGCACAATGTTGAATAAGTAGGGAGAGAGTGGACAGCCTTGTCTAGTCCCTGATTTTAGTGGGATTGCTTCAAGCTTCTCACCATTTACTTTGATGCTGGCTACTGGTTTGCTGTAGATTGCTTTTATCATGTTTAAGTACGGGCCTTGAATTCCTGATCTTTCCAAGACTTTTATTATGAATGGGTATTGGATTTTGTCAAATGATTTCACAGCATCTAACGAGATGATCATGTGGTTTTTGTCTTTGAGTTTGTTTATATACTGGATTATGTTGATGGATTTCCATATATTGAACCATCCCTGCATCCTTGGGATGAAACCTACTTGGTCAGGATAGATGATTGTTTTGATGTGTTCTTGGATTTGGTTAACAAGAACTTTATTGAGGATTTTTGCATCAATATTCATAAGAGATATTGGTCTGAAGTTCTCTATCTTTGTGGGGTCTTTTTGTGGTTTAGGTATCAGAGTAATTGTGGCTTCATAAAATGAGTTGGGTAGAGTACCTTCTGTTTCTATTTTGATGAATAGTTTGTGAAGAACTGGGATTAGATCTTCTTTGAAGGTCTGATAGAATTCTGCACTAAACCCATCTGGTCCTGGGCTTTTTTTGGTTGGGAGACTATTAATGACTGCTTCTATTTCTTTGGGGGATATCAGGGTGTTTAGATCATTAACCTGATCTTGATTCAACTTTGGTACCTGGTATCTGTCTAGAAACTTCTCCATTTCATCCAGGTTCTCCAGTTTTGTTGAGTATAGCTTTTTGTAGAAGGATCTGACGGTGGTTTGGATTTCTTCAGGATCTGTTGTTATGTCTCCCTTTTCATTTCTGATTTTGTTAATTAGAATGCTTTCCCTGTGCCCTCTAGTGAGTCTGGCTAAGGGTTTGTCTATCTTTTTGATTTTCTCAAAGAACCAGCTCCTCGATTGGTTGATTCTCTGAATAGTTCTTCTTGTTTCCACTTGGTTGATTTCGCCCCTGATTTTGATTATTTCCTGCTGTCTACTCCTCTTGGGTGAATTTGCTTCCTTTTGTTCTAGAGCTTTTAGGTGTGTTGTCAAGCTGCTAATGTATGCTCTCTCTAGTTTTTTTTTTGGAGGCACTCAGAGCTATGAGTTTTCCTCTTAGAAATGCTTTCATTGTGTCCCATAAGTTTGGGTATGAAGTGGCTTCATTTTCATTGAACTCTAAGAAGTCCTTAATTTCTTCCTTTATTCCTTCCTTGACCAAGGTATCATTGAGAAGAGTGTTGTTCAGTTTCCACGGGAATGTTGGCTTTCTATTATTTATTTTGTTACTGAAGATCAGCCTTAGTGTATGGTGATCTGATAGGATGCATGGGACAATTTCAATATTTTTATATCTGTTGAGGCCTTTTTTGTGACCTATTATGTGGTCAATTTTGGAGAAGGTACCATGAGGTGCTAAGAAGAAGGTATATCCTTTTGTTTTAGGATAAAATGTTCTGTAGATATCTGTCAGATCCATTTGTTTCATAACTTCTGTTAGTTTCACTGTGTCCCTGTTTAGTTTCTGTTTCAATGATCTGTCATTGGTGAAAGTGGTGTGTTGAAGTATCCCACTATTATTGTGTGAGGTGCAATGTGTGCTTTGAGATTTACTAAAGTTTCTTTAATGAATGTGGCTGCCCTTGTATTTGGAGCATAGATATTCAGAATTGATAGTTCCTCTTGGAGGATTTTACCTTTGATGAGAATAAAGTGGCCCTCCTTGTCTTTTTTGATGACTTTGGGTTGGAAGTCAATCTAATCAGATATTAGGATGGCTACTCCAGCTTGTTTCTTCATACCATTTGCTTGGAAAATTGTTTTCCAGCCTTTCATTCTGAGGTAGTGTCTATCTTTTTCTCTGAGATGAGTTTCCTGTAAGCAGCAAAATATTGGGTCTTGTTTGTGTAGCCAGTTTGTTAGTCTATGTTTTTTATTGGGGAGTTGAGACCATTGATATTAAGAGATATTAAGGAAAAGTAATTGTTGGTTCCTCTTATTTTTGTTGTTAAAGTGACATTCTGTTTTTGTGGCTGTCTTCTTTTAGGTTTGTTGAGGGATTACCTTCTTGTTTTTTCTAGGGCGAGGTTCCCATCCTTGTATTGGTTTTTTTTTTTCTGTTATTATCCTTTGAAGGGCTGGATTTGTGGAAAGGTAATATGTGAATTTGATTTTGTAGTGGAATACTTTGGTATCTCCATCTATGGTAATTGAGAGTTTGGCTGGGTATAGTATCCTTGGCTGGAATTTGTGTTCTCTTAGTGTCTGTATAACATCTGTCCAGGCTTTCCTGGCTTTCATAGTCTCTGGTGAAAAATCTGGTGTAATTCTGATAGGCCTGCCTTTATATGTTACTTGACCTTTCTCCCTTACTGCTTTTAGTATTCTATCCTTGTTTAGTGCATTTGTTGTTCTGATTATTATGTGTCAGGAGGAATTTCTTTTCTGGTCCAGTCTATTTGGAGTTCTGTAGGCTTCTTGTATGTTCATGGGCATCTCTTTCTTTAGATTTGGGAAGTTTTCTTCTATAATTCTGTTGAAGATATTTGCTGGTCCTTTGAGTTGAAAATCTTCATTCTCATCCAGCCCTATTATCCGTAGGTTTGGTCTTCTCATTGTGTCCTGGATTTCCTGGATATTTTGAGTTAGGATCTTTTTGCATTTTCCATTTTCTTTGATTGTTGTGCTGATGTTCTCTATGGAATCTTCTGCACCTGAGATTCTCTCTTCCATCTCTTGTATTCTGTTGCTGATGCTTGAATCTATGGTTCCAGATTTCTTTCCTAGGGTTTCTATCTCCAGTGTTGCCTCACTTTGAGTTTTCTTTATTGTGTCTACTTCCCTTTTTAGGTCTAGTATGGTTTTGTTCATTTCCATCACCTATTTGGATGTTTTTTTCTCTTTTTCTGTAAGGACTTCTACCTGTTTGATTGTGTTTTCCTGTTTTTCTTTAAGGACTTGTAACTCTTTAGCAATGTTCTCCTGTATTTCTTTAAGTGAGTTATTAAAGTCCTTCTTGATATCCTCTACCATCATCATGAGATATGCTTTTAAATCTGGGTCTAGGTTTTCGGGTGTGTTGGGGTGCCCTGGACTGGGCGAAGTGGGAGTGCTGGGTTCTGCTGATGGTGAGTGATCTTGGTTTCTGTTAGTAAGATTCCTTTGTTTACCTTTCGCCATCTGGTAATCTCTGGAGTTAGTTGTTATAGTTGACTCTGTTTAGAGATTGTTCTTTCTGGTGATTCTGTTACTGTCTATCAGCAGACCTGGGAGACAGACTCTCTCCTCTGAGTTTCAGTGCTCAGAGCCCTCTCTGCTGGCAAGCTCTCCTCCTACAGATATATTGTGTTTGGACCTCCTCCTGGCCAAAGAAGAAGGCCCAAAACAGGACCTTTCTCAGAAGCTGTGTTGCTTTGGCAGGTCCCAGAAGCTGTCAGCTTCTGTGGTGCAGCCTCTCACCTGTTCAGACTAATTTCCTAAGTTCTGCAGAGTCCCGGAACCAAGGTGGCGCCCGCTGCTCCTGAGGCTGAGGCCTTCCGAGCCAGGCGGACACCTGTCCTCTGGTCGGGAGGGTGCCCGGGTGCTGCCTCAGTGGCTCTGTGGCTCCGCCTATCCCAGAAGCTGTCCGGTTCTGTGGTGCACCCTTTCACCTTTTCAGACTAATTTCCTAAGTTCGGTGGAGTCCTGGAACCGAGGTGGTGCCCGCTGCTCCTGAGGCTGAGGCCTTCCTCTGATGGCTTTCTTGAGACTTCCTTTATCAATGCAATTAATATAAATCTCTTTACCATAGGCTCAAGGCAACTCCAGACAAGGACAAAAAGCAACCACATTCTTCACCAAAATACCTCAAATAGTCTGTAGGTCACATACTGAATTTTTTTCCTTTGATTCCTCTTGGGGCAGGCCTGCAAGTTCAAATTACTCTCAGCAACAAAGTCTTTCATATTCCTAGTAGAATGGCTCATTAAGCCCTCATTTAAAGCATTGTGCTGGAAAAACACAAAAAATCCAGGATAGGGAAACCAATTCTTAGCAATAAAAGAACCTCTGGAGGAATCACCATCCCTGACCTCAAGGTATACTACAGAACAATAGGGATAAAAACTGCACGGTATTGGCACAGAGACAGACTGGTTGATTTGAATTGAAGACCCAGAAATAAATCCAAACACTTATGGACATTTGATCTTTGACAAAGAAGACAAAAACATTCAATGGAGAAAAGAAAGCATCTTCAATAAATTGTGCTGGTCTAACTGGCTGTCTATATGTAGACACATGATAATAGATTCATATTAGTTATCTTCATAAAGCTCAAGCTCAAGTCAAAGTGGATCAAGGACCTCAACATAAAACCAGAAACACCAAATCTAATAGAAGGAAAGAAGGAAAGAGCCTCAAACTCATGGTCATGGGGACATTTTCCTAAACAGAACTCCAATGGCTCAGGCTCTAAGATCAAAAATTGATAAATGGAACCTCAGGAAACTGAAAAGTTTCTGTGAGTCAAAGGATGTAGTCCAGAGAACAAATGGCAACTGACAGATTGGGAGAAAATCTTCACTAACTTCAAGTTTAATAGAGAGCTAATATCCAAAATATACAAAGAAATCAAGAAGCTAATCTCCAAAAAAAAAAAAAAAAAAACCAACAATACAATTAAAAAAAATGGTTATAGAACTAAACAAAGATTTCACAACAGAGTAATAGCTAATGGCCCAGAAGCACTTAAAGAAATGATTAAAGTCCTTAGTAATCAGGGAAATGGAAATCAAAATGACCCTGAGATTCCACCTTACACCAACTAGAATGGCTAAGATCAAAAGCTTTGTTGACAGCACATATTGGTGAAAATGTAGAGAAAGAAGAACACTCCTCCACTACTGCTGCAATTGCAAAACTATACAACCACTCCAGAAATCAATCTGGTGGTTTCTCAGAAAATTGGAAATAATTCTACCTAAAGACACAGATGTATAGCTGTTGCGCATATACCCCAAACATATTCCACAATACCATAAGGATAAGTGCTCCACTCTCTTCATAGTAGCTTCATTCTTATGTAATAGCCTGAAGCTGGAAACAACCCAGATGTCCTACTACAGAAAAATGGATATAGAAAATGTGATTTATTTACACAATGGAATACAATTCAGCTATTAACAACAAGGACATCATTAGTTTTGCAGGCAAATGGATGGAACTAGAAAAGATCATCCTGATTGAGTAATCTCAGATCCAAAAGGACACTCACGGTATGTACTCACTATTAAGTGGATATTAGACAAAAAATTACAGAATATTCAGGACACAATCCACAGAATTCAAGAAGGTTAACAAGAAAAAGGACCCAAATGAAGATGCTTCAATTCTACTTGAGTGGAAGATGAAAGCGGGGGGCAGAGGGAGGGAAGGAACTGGGTGGGAGAGGGAAAGAGGAGAGGCAGGGTAAAGGGGAACAAGATCATGTATCAGTGTGGGGGGGGTGGACCAGGAATGAATCCCTGAGGACTAGTAGAAGGAATGGAAATATACAACTTTGTGAAGTGAATGGTGGCGGGTCCCTATAGAATGTACTGGAGACCTGGGAGTAAATATTTCATACTCAAAGAGAGGGAACTTAGATGAAATACCTAACAGTGGGGAGAGGGAACTTGTAGAATTTACCTCTAGCAGAAAGACAGGGCATCAAGTGGAGGGATGGAGCTGAAAAAAACTAAAGTTTAACAAAAAAAAGAGAAAGAAAAAAATGGCCTCCTACAACAGTGATATGCATATATATATATATATATATATATATATATATATATATATATGAATAAGGAAACAAGAATATTGTATAATATATATGAATAAGACAATCCCCTGCTACATATCCAGCCATGAATCCCCCAATCCCCCATTTGTACTCTTTGGTTGGTGGTTTAGTCCTTGAGAGTTTTGGGGGGTCTGCTTAGCTGATATTGTTGCTCTTCCTGTGGGATTGCAAACCCCTTTAGCTCCTACAGTACTTGACCTAAATTCTCCATTTGGGTCTCTGTGCTCAGTCTGAGGGTTGGCTGTATGCATCTGCGTCTGTATTGATCAGGCTCTGGCAAAACCTCTCAGGAGACAGCTATACCAGGTCCTTGTCAATAAGCACTTTTTGACATCAGCAATAGTGTATGGGTTTGGTACCTGCAGGTGGGATGGATCATTAGGTGGGACAATCTCTGGATCACCTTCCCTTCAGCCTCTCCTCTCCTCTTTGCCTCTGCATTTCCTTTTGAGAGGAGGAATTCTTGATTAATATTTTGAGGTGGGTGGTTGGACCCCATTCCTAAGTGGGGGGGGGGGACGATGTATATCTATTTGATTTGGTCTCAAGAGGTTCTGTCTCCCTTTGTTGTTTATTTAGGCTCATTGACACATATTCCTTAAGAAGCAGTTGTTTCCCCCTCTTATCTCCCCTCCTCTCCCCAACTCTCCCATCCTGTCCTGTCTTAGCCTTGTCACTCCTCTCCTCTCCTTTATTTAACTTCCCTCTTATACCCTGCCTCTCTCCAGCTTTAGCTACTTACTCTACCTCCAACTGCTTCTCTCCTTTATAACGTCCTCCTTGATCCTCTGTTAGCTTCCCTGCCTTTGAGCTATACTTACAAAATTGAAATTATATGACAAATGTTGAAAACAGCCCCAACAAACCTGTCAAAACCTTCTGCAACTGAACTAAATTAATGCTAATTTTATGAAGGTCCATATGTCTACTCCTAATCCTAGATCTCTCAGTTACAGTTAAAGGAAATAATATCTTCAGGTAAAAGAGATCAAAATGCTAGTATTGATCTCCTCCTCTTTTATGGAATATTTTCAATCAACTCTAGCCTAAAAGAATTGCCTGCAAAATTAAGAAATAGGAAACCAAAACAAAGGTTTGGATTGCATACTTTTTTGAGTAGCATGATGAAATCTTACCTCTCTAATCTGTCCTGATCAAAATGGAAACGATCCTCCTGTCCAGCTTTCCCAAACCGTGTTCTCCCATCACTTGATAACTTAATAATTGTCTTGGTTATAAAAATTGGCTGCTAAAACTTCACAATGCTTCTGTTGGGGACATCTACATTTCAATTATCAAGAATACTAAGTCCAAGAATAGGATTTCTGGAAATGAATGTACAATAACTAAGAAATGTGTTAAGTTTTATTAGATGAAAACTCTCTGTAAAGAAAAAAAGAGTTATAACTCAGGTTGCTAAATTTGACAATGCAAAACATGTCATTTAATAGAGCTCCATACAGCACATTCACTAATTTATACTAAAAGGAATTACTATAATAATTACCCTTTACCATATTATCAACAATTGTAAATTCTTCACTGTATTTATTTGTATAAACAATTATTAAAGTATTATAAGATTGTACAAAACAAAAATACATGCCAGGTTTGGGCCTGTGATTCCAAACATTTACTTATGGCCCTGGAACATATCTTTAACGAACTGTGATAGTGTGATTAACATTGTACGAAAACAATAAATACTGAAACTGATAAGTCTTATGCTTTAAATGTGGTCACCTTTATTAATCATGAATACTCCATGTTTTCAAAAATTGGTATATGCATTTTAAAACCAATTTGCCTATTATAGTGGCTTTATAGTTATTGTTAATATGCATATACATGATTCCCTTGATAACCCTAATTCTATTAAACTCATCACTTTCAATTTAAAAAAAAGATTAAAACTACTTGTCTTGATTTTTTTACATTTAAATTTTTGTCTGAATATATCATATATGACATAACTTTAGCAGAATTATTACATTGCTCTTTTTTATTAGTTCTTTGAGAGTTTTGTTTAACAACTTTAGGCTACTTTCGCCCTTTCTCTACCCCCTCCAGGATCTATCTCCCCATGATTATCCATCCAAATTTGTATCTTCTTTTCTTTCTGTTTGTCACCCATAAACTCCAATTTTGCTGACTGTATATTCATTGCATGTCATTAGAACATGATTAGTATTTCATAGTTAACAAGTTTAAAGGAAATTGACTCTCATTCTTCTAGCAGCCTCAGTTACCAACAGTTGCTTGGCAAGTGGTAGTAGTCTATTTCTAGCTCTCCTCAATTCTGGGGCTTGGACAGCTATTATACTTGGAGTTCATATGTACACTTGCTCTATTGTGTATGGGGGGCACTCTTCCCTTGCATTCATTCATGAATATGCATCGTCCAAGTTTCTGCAATTTCTTTTATAGTGGTCCCTGAATGTTGGGATGAAAGGACATTGTATAGATGTTGCATTTAGTGGCAAGCTGCCTACAACCTCTTATTTTCTGAACCATGGCCAGTGTTGTAAGATTGATGATTACATTTTCCCTCCAGCATGCAGGTGACTGTCTAGAGTAATAAAAGCAAGGTGATAGAGATGCAGCGTTCAGTACCAACTTAACTTAGTATACCCCAAGCTCTGTTTCTGAAGTACAAGTGTTTGCAACAATAGGCTCTTGCTGACAAGTACTGGAGTTTAGTCAAATGTATTAGGAATACATTGTCATGTTTGGGATTCTTTAGTCCTATGTAATTATGATGATACTTTTTAAACTTCGTATATGTCCCCTCAAATGTATAAATGCTTGTTCTCCAATGTTGCTCCTAAACATCCTGAACTTAAAACTTAGGGACATTTGTATCTTTGCCAAATGTGATTTGGAATTAAATGCAAAGAATGTAGAAGAGATAGATCTACCTGAAAAAGTGTGCATGTAGATGCATACGTATCAGATCCTTTCACCAGGGGGTAAAATTACTTATTTTATGATATTTAAATGTTTTTATTAACAATCTATTTACTTAACATTAAGATCTCATATATAAAGTAAACTAGAAAGATATCTCATCTTTCACACTAAGTTTACTCTTTATTTTCTAATTGGGCATTCTTCTATTCTGTATTTTATGCTTAAGAGAGTGAACAGCAAGAATGAGGAGGAAGTGTTCCTTTATCTTTTCTCTCACTCCGTTGCCAAGGAGGATACAGTGCCCACAGATCTGTGGAATGCTGAGCCATCAGAATTTTGCCTTTTATGCAGAGTCTATAACATAAGCCCGCATAACCTAAGCTCCCATAGAATTATCCTGTCTTTCAGAAGCAGCGTATTTCTCTATAGAGAGTAGTGGATTAAGGACGAGGCTGCTATGGCCTTCATCCTGGATTTGGGATTCTTGCTATTTGTGTGATCCAGGTCAGATCACAAGGCGTGTCTGCTTGAACATTCACAGCTGCAGAAAGCAGCTGCTCTTCTGGAAGTGACAAACACTACAGAAACACTTTAAAATAAATGCCAACATTCATGCTTATCATGAAAGCAATACTGCTTGCTGTGCAAATTACTTATCATTTCCATACTATTTTTTTTAACTTCATAAACTTTATTTTTACAACTTTGAAAAAGAATGCAAACAATCACACTTCACAATTAGTGATACACAAAGCCTATCCCTTAAACAACTTCCACCTACTTTGAATAGAAGTTCTAAAGCCATGTAACTTCAAACTGGATTTTACTTGCACTGCTAAGTATATTTTGCTCCTCTCCACCCCAAATTGTAGAAATAATGACAGAATTACAACCGGTCAAACAGTTAGCTATAAATATCTTTCTTAACACATGTTCAATGCCTGCATTTAGTTCTTCCTTGTCTTCCTTGTATCCTATTTTTGGTGTCTTATCATATTATTCATTTTTAATTTAGTCTATACTCATAAAATATGTTTTGAACAAAGTTTTCCTTCCATCTACTCCTTCTCGTACTCTGATTCACACTGAAAACACATTCCTTCTCTCTCCCCAAGATCCACTCCACAAGAGAGAATGCCTCTGAGGCACAGCCTGATAAGTTACAGTAAGAGGAGGCATAAACTGTGGTATCTATGTCTCATCAAGACAACCCAGCAGGAGGATCAGGAGGCTTCAAGGAAAGGCAGGAGAGTCAGACACCACCGTTCCCCCTGATGGGAGTCCCACAAGAACACCAAGCTGTATAACCATGACATATATGCAGATAATCTAGCGCAGACCCATGTAGGTTCTGTGATTGTCACTTCAGTCTATTTTTGATGGACTATAGTAAATATCAAGAGGTGAGAAAAACAAATGCATTTCCTATAAGCATTATAGAACTCACTGAAACATAACACATTTATACAAAATATGCTTGTTAATATGTAGTGTTTTATTAGATGAAGTGTACTTTTATTGATTGCTATTTTTTACATATTAAGAGGTAACAGATTAAATATGAGATGACATAATTTCCCGTTCATTTTCATAATGTGCTGCAGGGTATAGTTTTATATGTAACTTCACAGTGGTCTTATGATGACAAATTCAAAGGAGAAAATTTGAACATAAATAATGTTGTAGTAGCATTCTGTGGTACAGACACTTCTACAAATTACTAGTTCATATTGGAAAAAGTTGGAAAGACTTTGTTCCTTTCTCAATTAAATATGTTTCTCATTTTTACACTATTCTTTTCCATGTGGCATAAATATCACCATGTATTTAAAAGGAATAGTTAGTGCATAATTTTGCAATTATAAGCATTTTATGTTTGATATCACCAAATATATTCGGTTTTGTGAAGATGAATATGCATTTAAGTGCTGTAGCAAAGATCTCTGCAATTTCGGTTTTGTATATCTTTTAAATACCATCCTTACCACAATACATCTGGATTGCCAATACTACTTTTAAGAATCATTATGAATACATACTCTGCTATTAAGCTTGTCAATAAAAATGCAAAACAATTAATAAGGATAATCTCTACATTTCCATCCATTTCCAATTCACAGACTTGCCATGAGTCCTCTTTTCTTCATAATAAAATCATTTCCAGTATACATGATAAAACTGTATATTACCTAAAGGTTACTTTCCTTCATTCTTTGATGTGACCTTGACTTATAGTCCCTCAGGTCTAATATATGCACAAATATACATTCCCATAATCAAATCAGGCATTTTATTTTGATTTATTGGCTCTACTTAATTTTCTGGCAACCCCTTTTCTGCTTCTACACTCATCAGCTAGGTTTTCTTTCAGGTTGCTAACTTGAGGTTGCTAACTGAAGCAAGAGTCACTCTTTCAACGTTCTCAGTAGCTTCTCCAGCATAACTTTGTTTGGATCAAGAAGAGTCTTTAATCATAATAATTTCATTCTACACTTAATAGCTAGTTAATAGCTAGGAATGAGCTGATTGTCAGGCATTAGTATAATTACTGCTTTCCAGCCCAGGAAATGGTCGTAGACAATTACCAAACCGTAACCAGCTGGATGGCAACATCTTATTAAACGACTATGTACTGAGTAAAACTGAGTGAACCATTTCTAGTTTCATCAATTTTTAATGAAAATATTTTAAATACACCTGGATTATTTATAATCATATGTTATGAACATTTAAATACATTGTTAATAACTTACTGTCAATATTTTTCACTAAGTAATCTCCTTTTATTATGACCCTACTACTATCCATGAACTTTAGGCCCTTAAGTTATTCTTAAATTTCTCTGTCTAGCAATTTGTATAATAGTTAAGGAAATTAAACTATTTATATATCAAATTGACTGTGACTCAGAAATCTAAAGGGGATTTTCTTATATAGCATGAATATTATAGAAAAACTCATGATATAATTATATATGCCTGAGTTGTCCTTGTAAGGCTCAACAGCAAAATGGGGCATTTTACTACTTCTTTCATTTCATTTCTTAGAATTCTTCACAGTACCCTTTAGCAGAGTCTGTCATCAATGGGAGGGGAGGCACTTGGTCCTGTGAAGGCTCTATGCCTCAGTGCAGGGGAATACCAGGGCCAGGAAGTGGGAGTGGGTGGATTGGTGATCAGGAGATGGGGAGAGGGGATAGAGGGTTTTCAGAGGCGAAACTAGGAAAGGGGATATCATTTGAAATGTAAATAAAGAAAATAATTTTTAAAAAGAGGGGAACAAACTTGAAAATACAAATCTTAGTACTATACAGGGTTAAGATCACATTTTTACTTCTGCCCAAGACAACTCAAACCATAGATGTTTTGAGACAATAATGTGCTGAAGTTATACCTTTAACAAAAAAGTCTTCTTGAAGATTGCTGGAGTTCTTTTCTAGTTAAAGTTTTTTTTTTTTTTTCCAACTAGATAGGGGATATTCAATAAAATGTGTAAATGTGGTACATTTACACAATGGAGTACTAGTTAGCTATTAAAAATTTATGAAATCTTAGGCAAATGAATGGAACTAGAAAATATCATCCTGAGTGAGTTAACCCAATGACAAAAGAACATACATGGTATGCACTCACTGATAAGTGGATATTAGCCAAGTAGTTCAGAATACCCAAGACACAATTCACAGATCATATGAAGCTCAAGAAGAAGGAAGACCAAAATGTGGATACTTTGATCCTTCTTTGAAAGGGAAACAAAATACCATGGGAGGAGATACAGAGAGAAAGTGTGCAGCAAAGACTGAAGGAAAGGCCATCCAGAGACTGCCTCACCTGGGAATTCATCCTATATATAGTCACCAAACTCAGACACTATTGTGGATGCCAACAAGTGCTTGCTGACAGGAGCTTGCTATAGCTGTCTCCTGAGAGGCTCTGCTAGAGCCTGACAAATACAGAGGTAGATGATCTCAGTCATCCATTGGACTGAGCATGGGGTTCCCAATGGAGGGGTTAGAGAAAGGTCTGTTGGAGCTGAAGCTGTTAGCAACCCCATAGGAGGGACAACAATATGAATCAACCAGTATCCCCAGAGCTTCCAGGGACTAAATCTCCAACCAAAGAGTACACATGGAGGGACCCATGGTTCCAGTGCATATGTAGCAGAGGATGCCCTTGTTGGTTGTCAATGGGAGGAGAGGACCTAGGTCCTGCGAAGGCTAGAGACCCTAGTGTAGGCATCACTATGGGGTGTGTGTGTGGGGGAAATGGGATCGGGGGTTTTCACAGGGGAAACCAGGAAAGTGGATAACATTTGAAATATAAATAAATAAAATATAAAAAAATAAAAAAGATGAGGACTTGGTTCTACAGCTATGTGAGACTTTGCTCACTCTCTCATGCTCCTGCTTGTTTGTTTGTTTGATTTCTTGCTTGTTTGTCTCATTTTGTTTCTCTTTCTCTTTTTTTTCCCCTGTTGCTTTTCCAGTCTTCAAATTTCTGAAACCATAGCTTTCAGTTATGGTGGGCACAATGCTACAGCTTTAGCAATTCTTTGCTTTCCCAAAGAGCCTTGATTCTGGGAAGTCCAAGCCCTTGTTTATAATATACATATATATAATTTCAGAACATCTAGACTTTACTCATTAATATTTAATAAGAGAACTATTTTGATATGTATTTGAGATCTTACAAGTAACAAAAATCTTCATGGTTGCCAGTCATTTATTTTAATTTTGACTAGGAAGCCATGATAGAAATAATTCTTTATGTTGGCAGTTAAACTATTTCCTAACTGCTGTTGAGGTTTCATTGTGTTGTCTGAGAATCTTTCCCATATCCTTGGAGTTACTCTTGGTCCATTGCTATGGGCTGCTTTCAAGGCAATTCCACTGATAGTCAATGTAACAAAGCCTCTGCTTCTATTTCTTCTATTTATTAAGCATATTCCTGTTAGTTCCGTCCATATGGAATAATGTCTTTTCCAATTTAAAATTTATAAACCAATTCCTGATAGACATAAATAACTATATAAAGAAGGTGCATTTACAGTATAAGGCAATGCTATTTCAACAGTAAAGTTCTGTTCTCTTCATGTGGCAGTCCACCTTCAGCAGGAGGAATTTTACATGATTTACATACCACAGTAAGTGAATCACAGCTACTTTATTCAAATTCACTGTGCCACTTCTTTTTAATTTCCTCAATATGTTTTTTATTCACTTTACATCTCAAATTCAGTCCCCTGACAAACCCCTCCCCTATATTTCTTCCCCTTCTCAGAGAACTGAAAGCCCTAATTGGACCTGGGTGGGTCTTAGCAGGACTAGGTGCATTCTCTTCAGCTGAGACCCAACCAGGCAATCCTGATTGGGGAAGGAGATCCAATGGTAGACAACAGAATCTAAGAAAGCCCCTGCTCCAATTGTTAGGGACTACAGGAAAACCAATCTGTATATCTGCTACACATTTGCAGAGGTTCGGTCTATGTATGCACTTTGCTTCATGGTTCATTCTCTTTGATTTGCCCTTGGTCCCAGTTGATTCTGTAGGTCAGGTCTTATAGTGTCTTCAACCCCTCAGCTTGCTCAATTCTATTCCCCACCCTTTCATAATACTCCCAAAGTTCTGCCTGATGTTTGGCTGTGGGTCTCTGCATCTGTTTCTATGCACTGCTGGATGAAGTCTCTGAGGAGGCAGTTATGCTAGTCTCCTAGAGGCAGGAGGATATCAACCCATCCACAAAATCTTTAACCTAGAATTTGTCTTGCCTACAAATGCAAATGAATAAAGATGGAGTAGATATTAAAAGAACAGTCAACCAATGACTGCCCCAACTAAAGCCCATTCCACTGGAGAGAGACAACTACTGATGCTATAAATGATACTCTGCTATGCTTACAGCTTGATACTCCTTAAAATACTATCACATGAGAATACAAGATATTAACTGAAATGCTTTCAATCCAGAGAAAATCTATAAACCATACTTTGTGTTAGTTTTTTATTAAATTCTTATCTCATGTATAAATTCAAATATTCACTTATTTAGAAATGTGAAATTCATTATAATAATAATCACTTAAACTGTCAAAAAGCAATGGAAAGCATTGGCAATGTTGATGACATTTAATTAAATACAGCACAGAAGGGTGTTTCTTGTTTCCTTCAAAAGAAACTCATAGCACATACATGTAAATTTAATTTAAAAATATAATTCTTATGAAGCTGAAATTCAGATTTCAGCAGGTAGTTTACTTTATTAAAGAATTTGAGTCATTAATGAAATGTCATCAAGTCCTGAGAGCTTCAATTTCTTGTGCTATTAAAATTCACATCCAATCTTGGATCCTAAAAATGGCCCTGGGGATAATAATCACAGAAAATGGTCTCTTTTTACATAAGTATTTACAAGGGAATAACTGAGATAAGTACCAAATTTGAAATCTTTCACCCTGCATGCCCATTTGCCTATCTGTAATGCAAATGATAACTAACTTAATGTGTTGTGTCACCTGAGTATCCATAGTATCAATGCCTAATGACAAGAACAAATATTCTGAGATTTCAACCTCTAGTATTTGTAATTAGTTGACAAGATATCATATTTATTTCTTTTCCTCAGCACTCAAAGAAATTTGATACTAACAATTTTCTTTAAATCTTTCTTAAACTGTCCACCTAAGAGAAATAACTTAATTACAATTTGAAATGTAGCAATGCCCAGGAGGACATGTGTTTTATAAGAGCTTTATAAAAGTTTGCGAACGTTTACAAAAAAAGTGAACTAGATGCTTACTGTGAAGAGTTTTATTGATAATCATCTTGACAGGGTCTAGAATTACGATCCAGACAAAACTCTAAGCATGTTTGCTAGGGATAATCTAGACTACTTGAATTGAAATCAAAGATCTACTCATGGTAGACGGTGCTATTCTTTGGTTTGTGGATTCTACTTTGAGGCAATGAAGACCTCATTGTAATTCATTGTAAACTAACTTTCTGATTATGATACTGTATAACCAGCTTCTTCACGTCCTGTGCTATGACTTGCCTGCCATGTACAATCTACAGTGAGTCAAAATAAATCATTCTTCATTTTTCTTGCTTTAGTCAGGCATTTTACACTGCATGTGAAAAAAATGAAAAATAAAATCATTATGGTATTCATAATAAATACAGAAGTGGCTTTGATCACACTAACCTCTAAAATAAATAATATATTTATTGTAATTGAAGTATAGTGTCAATTATCTTAGGTTAAGGAGCTAAATATGTCAGACTTTTTGTACTGAATAATTAGGGAGCTTATTCCTAGGAAAGACTAATTCTCTTTCTCTCTCAGCAATCATTAGCTCCTAAACCAAAGGTTTTCATTGCATTTAACCTGTTATTTGGTAATTATATAACAAAATTATCTTTTATCACTTTTGAGCTCTGTTAAATAGTTAAAAACAAACAATGGTTAAATATGATTAATATGAATGGAATTAAATATTAATGAACTAAGCATTCTGTTCCTGTGTCATTCAAAGGTGAATAAATTCTGACCAACCAGACTATGATTAAAAGAAGTAGACTGGATCATAGAATATAAATAGCCAATCAATATTATTTATTGAGCACTTCTTTAAAATGCTGTATAAATAAGATTCAATATGTATTGCATTAATCTACAAGCAGATACTACCTGGGATAGACCCAATTAAGTATGCAGTCTTTGGAAATTTCTTTTATTTGGATTTTTTCCCTATAATTTTAAGATTTGACCTCTTTTCAGTCACTTGATCATTAATAAGGATTGGATTTTAAGCATAACAGAGTTACCAAAAATATGTTCTGACAGTTTCCATTAGACATTTCCTTAAGTAAAATAGCAGATCATTTTTAGATAGTCGGTGATGTTTTAGGTTATTTACTCATTTGAATATTTGATAAATGTAGAACTCTCCAGAGCATCTTCCTGTGAATATTCCTCATAAATGTAATCTTGATGCACATGAATTTTGCTGAGTCTTTGAGTCTTTCTGCAGTTCCATTCTTGGTGAGCAATTTTACAAGCAGAGGTATAACTGGGAAAATTCAACAGAAACTTCTTTATGTCTCTAATCAAGGTTTGTCACAGTGTTTGAGACATTTGCTTACTATAGTGAAAGATATGATGTGGCAGGGTTACTAGCAAAATTTCTGAGCTTCGACAACTATCCTGTGTTTTATTGCCCTTAATTTGAACAAGAGTCAAAACTCAATAATATCCAATGATCTAGAGAGACAGACATCACTTTGTCATTCCAGCCATATGCCAGTTCTCCTCCAGATTCATTGAATACATTCCACTTTCAAGGTTGTTTAGCATTGGGTAAAGTGTTCAAGAGCAGTAAGCTCCACTTTTCAGACCTTTGAGTGCCCATACCTCAGCTGAGAATAAACTCTGTTCACTCAGCTTAGAGCACGGTATAAGCATGTGAACAACACTAATTAGTCAAATTTTGTGTTTTAATTGACTCACTATATTTGAGGTATGGGTAACCTGTTCACACAGTTTTCATCTAATTTTGAAATATTGTGTATAGGATGATGTTTTAAAAATTAATTTGAGATTTAGTGAGTCATAAGTAAATATGACTTACAAATACTGCCTTTAGAGGCACATTTGAATAATAAGTAAGACATACATATGTTTCTAAGAATATATGTATGTCCCCTGAACACCCTCTTTTATATTGTAAGTCAAATCAAGAATTAAGTATAAATATTTAGCATTCATTACCTTCCTGCTTTATGTCTATTTTTCCTCCCATGTTCATATTATAAAAGTACTGTTATTAGAATTGTCAAGTTGTTATGCTCGTCAAAATCAATACAAGTCAACAAGACTCAAGAAATATTGAAACTGAAGTCCAAGTGATTATATTTCTTTCACTGTAAAATTAATCAAACTAGATAAGATGGATAGTGATAGTATTGCTGATTTGAATAAAAATCATTTTTATATCAATCCTCACTAGTGGTTAGTAGTCACACCTTTAAACTAAGACTCACATTCTTTCCAGACAAAACTATTTAAGATATAGATAGAATCAGGAAAAAACAAAAAACAAACAAACAAACAAAGAAACAAACAAAACATGTATTTGTATTTAAGATATTAGAGAAATTATTTTAGATCCAAATATAATTTCTGTCTCCTCCCACAACCCCTCAATGTGTGTGTGTGTGTGTGTTTGTATTTGACTGTTGATGCTGTTGTTATTGTTGTTTTCTATCTATTTCCAAACTGCATAATGGAAGCAAACACATGGGTTAAAGTTATTATAAAATTTCATTTTTTTTACTATGATTTGACCCGTCCAGCAGGTCCAGTTATTCGAGGGTCTCGAGGGGACCTCCTCCTAAGAACCAAGTGGGGGGTAGAGGGCCTTGTGCGAATAATGACTCAGAAACCGTTCTGGAATGCATCAAAGCTCCAAATGTATTGAGAAAGGCCTAAGGCTTAAATGCACAAGCAAAAGGGGAAGTACAGATACTTATCAGTGGGCGGGGCGGGGCAATACAAGCGAAAGAAGAAGTACTTATCAGTGGGAGGGGGCAATAGAATTGCACATTCTTAGGCAGTTACACGGGGAAGCATGAACTTGGTGGTATCAGGGTGTGGTCAGGACATCGTCAATGGCTTAGAGCTGGAACATCTCATGGGGAAGTGTCGGTGGCCCGCTTTTGACCCCCTTTTCTTCTTGGGTGGAGAGGCCCAATTCAGAGATCAAGAATTGTCTTAATAGCTCCCATCAATGATTGTAAGAATCTGGGGCTGTACACTTAGCATGGAGTTAAGAAAAACAAAACAAAACCATAGGGAGCAGTGGAAATCCTAATTCCACAAATATATTGCAACAAAATCATCGTGAAAAGGATTGCATGACTATTGAAGGAATGTTTTTCAACAAGTTGTGTGATTAAGATCTTTTCATATGGGATTGTTTGATCTATACTCAAAAGAATGTCACTGACTGATAAGTAATACATAAAGTATATTGGAAACCTGAAGAATTGGACTTAGTGTGGGGTCCCCAATGGAGGAGATGGAGAAGGGACTGAAGGAGCTCAGGGGGGTTGCAGCCCTTGTGAGGAGCAACAGGGTCAACTGGCCAGATTTCTCAGAGCTCCTGGAGACTGGACCACCAACTAAAGAGTACACATGGAGGTACAAACAGTACCCAGGGCTCTGGCTGGGGATGTGGCAGAATATGGCCTTGTTGGACATTAGTGGGAGGAGCAGACCTGGTTCCTGTGGGGAATTGATGCCCCAGTGTAGGGGAATGCCAGGGCAGGAAGGCTGGAGTGGGTGGGTGAGTGGGAGAGCACCCTCATAGAGGCATGAGAATGGGGAGAGGATAGGAGGTTTCCGGAGGGGAGACCTGGAAAGGGGACAACATTTAAAATGTAAATAAAGAAGATAGCCAATAAAAGATAAATAAACAAGCAAACAAACAAACTACAAATCACTGGTGGTGAATTCAAATTAAAAAAAAAATCACTATACAGAAAAGAAAAACATTTCTATAAACTATGTCATTTTAACCCTACATAGAAGCTTAGTGTAAAAGAAGATTCAATGTGAAGACTTTCTAGGCTGTGACTTTATTTAATAGTTCTAATTAGGACAATTAAAAATAATTCACTCCATAGCTGTAGAAATGGCTCAATGGTTAAGAGCACTGACTGTTCTACCAAGGTTCAGTTCCTAGCAGCCACATAGTGGCTCACAACCATCTGTGCTGGGATCTTATGCCCTCTTCTAGTGTGCCTGAAAACAGTGACAGTGTACACACATACATTAAATAAATAAATAAATAAATAAATATTTTAAAATATCTACTTCATGCAAATAATATGATAAAATTATTTCAAATTTCTCCTTGCTATTATATTCAAGTATCTCCTTCACAGAATTTATGGCATGGAGTTTTGAACCTTATCAATTTATATGGCAATGCAAGGAGTAATCTACAAAATCAAGACCAAAAATGATAATTTCTTGCAATTATTCATATTTAGTTTCATCATAGAAACTACTCATAATAGTACAGTATTCAATTGTAGACAATGTTTTTCACCATTTTCCTGTCCATGCATTATATATACAACAGAATGTCCCAAAATTTTAGTTAGTTTTGAACAGACAAAGTAAAGTTTAGCAATAATGAGAAGTGAGACCATCATTCCTAGGTAATTGAAAGTGGAATCTGTAACACCATTAGAGAAGATGAAATCATTATCCTGCCAAAAAAAAAGGTAAAATATGGGTGTCACTTACCAGTACTGCCATTTTTTTTAAAGCGTAGGTCACTGGTTTCTAGAAGAGCTTAATTAAATGTGGGAAGTTACTATAGGTTTGAAAGAAACTGGTTTCCAAGTCCTTGTATGTAAAACTCCATTTGACTGACTCTCAAGCACCTTAATGCCCCAAAGGAAACAAAAAAATATGAGAGTGAGAAGTAATGAATTATGAAACAAATGCCTTTTGAAGATATTTTTTTAATCTTCCTTTCCTGTAACAACTTATGTTCTGGAGTATATTCAAGGTCGGCATAATTGTGGATGTCACAGAGACTTCGAAAAGACCATCATAAACCTAGTAAAAATGACATTATGAGACAGAGGTGCTCAATGTTGTCTGTTACTTAAAAATACATCTTCACTATGACTGCAACCCTATTAGATTGCTAAGAAGTATATCATTGCATCATCAAAGAGTTAGAAGACCTGGCATGTATCTATATCTTACTTTCAGTCTGCCAAAGCCATTAATGAAATGAGACTGGCAAGTACAGTTTAAACAAATAGTATGTTGTTAACTAGAAATGTCCAGCTATCTTTGGAGATACTAAGAACATTTTGAACTATAGTCAATATCAATGCTTTCACTTATTCTGAGTTCTGTTTGGTGCCTACAGCACCAGTGCAGCAGTTTACATTGTTGTAAAGAAGCTTGGTATTCTTATCCCTTACTTTAAATACTTTATGTTATTTTTAGTGACATATTGAAGTCACCTTGGATAAGGGCATGCTCAAAAACAAAAAACAAAAAACAAAAATCAAAGATGCCACATAGACACAGGTGTGATTTTTGCTTGTCTTTTACTAAGTTCTTCAGTGAAGCAAAGAATCTACATGGAATTTTTAGGAAATTATCTTTGATTCTATAGTTTGCTACTTTTGCAAGGAACAGATTTTCCTTATAAAGGAAACACAGTTTTCACTAGTCAAATTAGGTCTTTTTCCTAAGAGCTTGTTTTTGTAATACTTTTGCCTGTACCTCCCATTAATTCCAACCCATCCAACTTATTTTATTGTGTATGTACAAGATTAGTTATCTTTGAACTATAGACAAGAACTTCTTTAGAAGAGGGATGCTATAAAATCACCTGAATTTAAAATCTAATTAAAAAGGAATTAGATTTAAGGACAGAGTAGTAGGGAGTATGTGAATATGTTTTCAGCTGCCAGCTGCTGTGGAAGTGTAAGGGGGAGTTTGTAGCAGAACCAAGGGTAAAGTAGGAAGACAGACCTTAGAACTGATATTGATGTAAATGCCAAAAGATATTAGAAAGACAAGCAACTTGTGTGCTGTTCCCTGGGGAAGATCATTCCTTCTGGTCCCAGCATTCCTTAGTTGCTCAAGAATCATTGTTTAGGGTTTAGGCCCCTTGAGATTTCCCCAGTCTGTCTTAGAATGTCCATTTGTGTCTTACTTGTTCACTTCTTGTATTTGTAGTCTTGTTGGTGAACATTTATGGCTGTAGCTTCTAACATTCTAAGAATATATCAATTGTTAATCGAATACTAAATGGCCAGACTTGAAGAAAACATACACAGTAAAAGCACATTATAGAGACCAAATAGGCTGTGTTTAAGTATTTAGACAGACAAACCAGTTTGAAAGAGAAAATGAAAGAGAATAATAGTATAATTGTATTATTGTTTTATAAAACACACAAAAATTAAATGACAGACAATAACTCTAAGAGAAAGTATGTGTGGGAAAGAAAGGTCTACAACATGTTAATGCTTGACACATGGTGAAAATTTAAAGTTAACATACACTTTTTCAGATACCAATACATGTGGTTCTCTAAATAGAGTGAGTAGGCAGTTATGCTGCATCACATTTTAATATCCTTTAATATAATATTAATTGGAATTTGCTAATATTTACACAGCTGTTCAATTGTATTGATTTATTATGAATTGCTCTTTTCATATTGTAACATCACACTAAGTGCACTGTACACTATATTATGCTGAACAACACTGTTAAGGATACAATAATAATACAAACTAATACTTACACAGTTACTGCTTTATACAGGTGTTTTGACAGATAATGTTAAGCGCTTCTATTACTGCTAATCTAATTTTTATCATCAGTGAAGTGTTCCTATTATCAGCATTTTCTAGATCAGAAGCACAGTTCATCTAGAAAACACATTAATAAGTCTAGATTTAGGATCATATGAAGACTCCCCTGTGTCCAGATTGTCTATGGGGATTCGGTGATCAAATTCAAGTACTTGTATTTCCAAGTCAGTATGTTATTGACTGAGCAGCTGTTTGTTTGTTTGTTTGTTTGTTTGTTTGTTTGTTTTGGTCCATGAAAGTCTATAACTCATGAAGAATGCCTTTAAGATTTAGAGAAGAGGGTTTTATTACATGAGGTTGAAAATTTTAGTATGACATAAAAATTTTCAAAGATTTTTATATATGAAACTCTGGTTTCAACCTTCTCCCCCTGAAAGTGATTCAAACAAGCTCACACCCTCATAATGCTGACTGCTGAAGACAATAAAACAATGGTATTTGGGGGGATGGTCTCTTTGGAAATAAGCTTTATGGACAAATTATGCAATTAATTATGTTATAGTCCATAGTCCATGAGTTATTGTTGAGTCGTGAAGTCAGAACCAGATACGTACCCAACATCACAAAGATTCAAAATGGAAGTATTTGATCACATAGTTTGTTGATTCTAAGATCCATTTATTTTCCATGTCCCACGTTTCTTCCAGTATGCAAAATTTGGAGATCAAAGTAGTTATTTATAGGGAAAGAAAATTATTTACGTTTCTATTTCATAGAATAATTATAAGTTGCCTTTTAAATCTACTTTTATGAGTGTGTGCTCCAATTGTATCTTAGAACACCACAGGAAATAAACAAGGAACAATATAGAACCAAGGAGATATTTGTCACTGACAGAATTATAAATTGTACACTGTTACAAGCTGAATATATGTACATAAATATACACATATTTCAATGCTTAAGAATATGTGGTTGCATAGTACTTGAAGTATTAGCCAGAGCAATTCGACAACAAAAGGAGATCAAGGGGATACAAATTGGAAAGGAGGAAGTCAAAATATCACTTTTTGCAGATGATATGATAGTATATATAAGTGACCCTAAAAATTCCACCAGAGAACTCCTAAACCTGATAAACAGCTTCGGTGAAGTAGCTGGATATAAAATAAACTCAAACAAGTCAATGGCCTTTCTCTACACAAAGAATAAACAGGCTGAGAAAGAAATTAGGGAAACAACACCCTTCTCAATAGTCACAAATAATATAAAATATCTCAGGGTGACTCTAACTAAGGAAGTGAAAGATCTGTATGATAAAAACTTCAAGTCTCTGAAGAAAGAAATTAAAGAAGATCTCAGAAGATGGAAAGATCTCCCATGCTCATGGATTGGCAGGATCAACATTGTAAAAATGGCTATCTTGCCAAAAGCAATCTACAGATTCAATGCAATCCCCATCAAAATTCCAACTCAATTCTTCAACGAATTAGAAGGAGCAATTTGCAAATTCATCTGGAATAACAAAAAAACTAGGATAGCAAAAACTCTTCTCAAGGATAAAAGAACCTCTGGAGGAATCACCATGCCTGACCTAAAGCTTTACTACAGAGCAATTGTGGTACAAACTGCATGGTACTGGTATAGAGACAGACAAGTAGACCAATGGAATAGAATTGAAGACCCAGAAATGAACCCACACACCTATGGTCACTTGATCTTCGACAAGGGAGCTAAAACCATCCAGTGGAAGAAAGACAGCATTTTCAACAATTGGTGCTGGCACAACTGGTTGTTATCATATAGAAGAATGCGAATCGATCCATACTTATTTCCTTGTACTAAGGTCAAATCTAAATGGATCAAAGAACTTCACATAAAACCAGAGACACTGAAACTTATAGAGGAGAAAGTAGGGAAAAGCCTTGAAGATATGGGCACAGGGGAAAAATTCCTGAACAGAACAGCAATGGCTTGTGCTGTAAGATCGAGAATTGACAAATAGGACCTAATGAAACTCCAAAGTTTCTGCAAGGCAAAAGACACCGTCAATAAGACAAAAAGACCACCAACAGATTGGGAAAGGATCTTTACCTATCCTAAATCAGATAGGGGACTAATATCCAACATATATAAAGAACTCGAGAAGGTGGACTTCAGAAAATCAAATAACCCCATTAAAAAATGGGGCTCAGAACTGAACAAAGAATTCTCACCTGAGGAATACCAAATGGCAGAGAAGCACCTGAAAAAATGTTCAACATCCTTAATCATCAGGGAAATGCAAATCAAAACAACCCTGAGATTCCACCTCACACCAGTCAGAATGGCTAAGATCAAAAATTCAGGTGACAGCAGATGCTGGTGAGGATGTGGAGAAAGAGGAACACTCCTCCATTGTTGGTGGGATTGCAGGCTTGTACAACCACTCTGGAAATCCGTCTGGCGGTTCCTCGGAAAATTGGACATAGTACTACCGGAGGATCCAGCAATACCTCTCCTGGGCATATATCCAGAAGATGCCCCAACTGGTAAGAAGGACACATGCTCCACTATGTTCATAGCAGCCTTATTTATAATAGCCAGAAGCTGGAAAGAACCCAGATGCCCCTCAACAGAGGAATGGATACAGAAAATGTGGTACATCTACACAATGGAGTACTACTCAGCTATTAAAAAGAATGAATTTATGAAATTCCTAGCCAAATGGATGGACCTGGAGGGCATCATCCTGAGTGAGGTAACACATTCACAAAGGAACTCACACAATATGTACTCACTGATAAGTGGATTTTAGCCCAAAACCTAGGATACCCAAGATATAAGATACAATTTCCTAAACACATGAAACTCAAGAAAAATGAAGACTGAAGTGTGGACACTATGCCCCTCCTTAGAAGTGGGAACAAAACACCCTTGGAAGGAGTTACAGAGACAAAGTTTGGAGCTGAGATGAAAGGATGGACCATGTAGAGACTGCCATATCCAGGGATCCACCCCATAATCAGCATCCAAACGCTGACACCATTGCATACACTAGCAAGATTTTATCGAAAGGACCCAGATGTAGCTGTCTCTTGTGAGACTATGCTGGGGCCTAGCAAACACAGAAGTGGATGCTCACAGTCATCTAATGGTTGGATCACAGGGCTCCCAATGGAGGAGCTAGAGAAAGTACCCAAGGAGCTAAAGGGATCTGCAACCCTATAGGTGGATCAACATTATGAACTAACCAGTACCCCGGAGCCCTTGACTCTAGCTGCATATATATCAAAAGATGGCCTATTCGGCCATCACTGGAAAGAGAGGCCCATTGGACATGCAAACTTTATATGCCCCAGAACAGGGGAACGCCAGGGCCAAAAAGGGGGAGTGGGCATGTAGGGGAGTGGGGGTGGGTGGGTATGGGGGACTTTTGGTATAGCATTGGAAATGTAAATGAGCTAAATACCTAATAAAAAATGGAAAGAAAAAAATATCTAATAAAAAAAAAGAAGCAATATTTCAGAAATAAAAAAAAAAAAAAAGAATATGTGGTTGCTAGTAGTGAGCCTACCATAGTATAAATATGTGTCCTAGAGATGGGAAGAGTTGTTTTTGTTAGATATTTAAGAAGTATTTTAGGAATAGCAAGATCCAGTGACTCCGCAATCTAGTTTGTTACATGCCATTAAATCCTTTGGCCTGTTGAAAGAACTGAAATGTCTATTATTTGAAATACTGTATATAACAGAAAGTATTTCAGTTGTGCTTCAGCTATTCCTAATAGAAAATCTTTAGTCTATTTTGAAGGCTTTAGACTAAGCTTTTAAGCCCAGAATTTCACCTGCTGTTGATTTCAGACATTTCCTTCTTATATTCAACAACTAGTGAGGTTTAATAATGTAATAGTTTGAGCAACTGAAACTCTATATGTTATGGTTCTTGCTGACAGCATGGCTTCAGGCTTGAGGGCACTGATCTATTAAACCATTTGCTATGATCAAATAATTATTTGATGGTGACTCTTAACAGGAGTCCCTGTTTATAAAATTCTAACCTTGAGCAATATTGACGTAGGTCATCGAAAATTAAAAAAGATAAGACCAAAGAAGGCTGACATTTAAGGCCCATTGCAGTGGATGTATGAGTTCAGCAATTATTTGTCTCAACAACAAAGGCACAGCACTAGGCTAGAAGTTTGGGCAAAAATCAAGGTTCAGATAGAGATGATCACTTTAATTAAACAGATAGGACAGTGAACACTGGTTTCTTAAGTATCCACAAACAGTCCTAACAGAGTCAGACCATTATTGAAATTTCATTTCCAAATCAAATAATAAATCACTAAATTTATTAAATTAAAAATTAATACCAAGCCCCAAATCCAGTTACTTTTAAATACAATTTCTTATTAAAATTAATTTTAAATTAACTTATTAAGTACTCTTAGGCTTTATTATTGAATTACTTTGTTTTCTTGTTTGTTTTTGTTTTTGTTTTTTGAGCCAGTGTTTCACTATGTTGTCTTTGCTGTCCTTGAACTTACTATGTTTACCAAGCTAACCTGGAACTCACAGAGATTTGCCTGACTCTGCCTCTGAATTCAGGTTGACATATAATATACTCACTAGTAACAAGAATTAATCTATACATAAAAGTAATGACCCATGGCTCAAACCTGTTTGCAAATCTCCCAAAATTTGGAATGATTTAATGTAGTAATATGTGAGAACACATGACTAGTTTTCTGTTCTTTAAAAATCCAAACCTAAGTTGAATCATATGTTATAAAGGGGGATTCAATAGTTTCAGTCTTTGCAGGTGTTTTTGTAGGGTGTGCAAACTGTTGTTCTTTTTAAAACTGGATAATTCAGAAATATAAAAGTCTTTCTAATCATCTGGTTATCTTTGGCCTTTTCTATGTATATATACAAAGTCACTCTAGATTGGAAAAAAACATGTTTCATGGCAAACATTCATTTTTAATTATTGTTCATTGGTTTCAAAATATATTGAATAAGCACATTGTTTTACTAGGGAGGCAAGGAAAAATATGAGTGTGTTACTACTCCATATGCTTGAAGTTGATACATGTAGTCTCCCCTCCCCCAGCCTGAAACCTGCTTGCTCAGGGGTGGAGCTTCCTGCTCATTCGTTTTGCCACGCCCACTGCTGGAACCTACGGAGCCACACATGTGCACCTTTCTACTGGACCCGAGATTATTCGGCGGGAATCGGGTCCCCTCCCCCTTCCTTCATAACTGAGTGTCGCAACAGTAAAATTTGAGCTTTGAACAGAATAACTGTCTTGGCTACATTTCTTTCTCTCGCCACCTAGCCCCTCTTCTCTTCCAGGTTTCCAAAATGCCTTTCCAGGCTAGAACCCAGGTTGTGGTCTGCTGGCCGGACACAACAGATACAGTCAATGTAAGAAAGATTGGTAACAAATAAAGATGTCAAATATGCATATGATGCTACCAAGTTTAACTTCACTGATCCAGGGAAAGAGTACTGTGAAAGTGTTCCGTGAGAGGTGTGGAAACAACTCATGGAAATGCATGCTTGAAAACCACTCAAAATACAATAAGGATTAGAATTTCTCATGGCATATTATAGGAGCATTCTAGGAGTTGGGGCTTTTACTGGGAGAGGGACAGGGTGATTGAGAATTGGATTCAGAGAATTTGGAGATATAAGACAATGTCAAGTTATAAACAGAAAAGAAATACATTTTCTATATTCTGAGTAGAAATAAAAACTTCTTACTGAAAGTTTGACACTGTCACTCTGGCTAAATTGTTAAGTACTGATAAGGAACTTTTAAAAAAGTAAACACTACTATAAAGGAAGCTTGGATATCTCTATTTCCCCCTCATAGAAAAAAGCACCAGCCTACATGAGATAAAGCTATAAGGAGGTGAAACATACTTCTAGTTCAATTCAATAGATATGTAGAGAATATATAGAGTATGAAGCATAACTTACAATTATTATTAACTCACTTGTAAACACTTTAGAAATTTGCATTTACAAATGTTGGTTTAGAAGATAATGATTATTATACACTAGGTAAAATATAAAATATGAAGTATATTATTATCCTATATCATGGCATATTCACCTACACATATATAAATACATATATACACTATACATAAATGCATACATATATATGTACATACAAACACACATATACATGCATCAAGAAGTGATGCAGGAGGTAGAGGGAGGGAAGGACCTGGGAGGGACAGAAAGGGAGGGAAAAGGAGGGAAGGATCAGGTGTGGGAGGAGACAATGTGAGGAGTGGGGAGAAGTAGAAGGTCAGGAATTTGAATGGAGTTGAATAGCAGTGGGTTATCAGAACCAAGGGTAGCTACTAAAATGTACAAGATACCAGGGAAACAAAAGGTTCCTAGGACCCAATGAGGATGGCATTAACCAAAATACCTGCCAGGGACTGGGCTCAGTTGGCCTATCATAATCTTCAGAAATTAGGGATTCTGACAGGTGGGCATGGATTTGGCAAGAAAAGGGTGACAAACGGACAGGACACAGACACAAGGAAGTGCTGTGTCTGGAGGTATTTCTCTATGCAAAAACCAGGCTTTTAACACAGAAGAAAACAAGAAGGCTAGGAGAATACATCTGCCAAGGTACTGGTTCTTAGCACAAAACAAAGAAAATGCATACATAAAAAGATGATGGGAGCCAGGCCTTGTTAACAACTGAAAATAGGAAAACCCTAAATAAGATCAGCTAAACACAGAAGCCAGGTGAATGTTCTGATACAATGCTAGTCTATTGTTAAGCCCACCACCAGGGGTCCTTTTGTAAATACCTGATTATGCTATTCCTCCGCCTAGTGAAGCAGGGGAATTCTGTTCTACTAACCCTTTCATGAATAATACTACAACCACCTATTTCCTAGGCCATTGTGTATTCATGTGTTTGGGTGTGACTCGGCTATTGTCCTAAGTAATTACTATGTAGACTAGCCCTGAGCTTTCTAGCTCTATTCAAGTAAATAGTAATGCCTAATTAATTTTACAGTCTCTACTAGAAGTGAATTTGAGTGTTACCGAATAGGTAACATTCTTACTGAATTCCAAGCTCAGGGTCAGCTTCTAGGACTTTCTAGGACATTGGAACACTGGCAAAGGTTTAGCTATATGTCAAAATCAATCCTTAAAGGCACGTATAATAAAACAATACTGAAAGAGAGCACATGGATCCTTACACCAGACTAATGTGGGGACAGGTTTTGAGTATATGTGCTATTGGAATGCCAAGGTTCCAGGAGGCTAAGTTTCTGTGAAACTCTTTGCCTCCAGATTGCTTCCAGGTTTCTAAACCTGTAATGCTAGTCACTATTGGAGTGGACTTATCAAATACCAAAAAAAAAAAAAAAAGTGAGATTGAACCTGTAGGGACTGTATCCAAAGTTATGTGTGGCCCTCAGTTGAGGGATGGGCCTCTCCAAAATTTTAACCCAGAATGTCTCCTATCTAAAGGAAATGTAGGGACAAAGAATGGAACAGAGACTAAAGGAAAGGCTATCCAGAGATTGTCCCACTTAGGGATCCATACCATCTACAGACACCAAACCCAGACACTATTGCTGATGCCAAGAAACACTTGCTGACAGGAATCTGGCATAGCTGTCCCATGAGAGGATCTGCCATAGCTTGACCAGTACAGATGCAGATGCTCGAAGCCACTGGACTGAGCACAGGGGATCCAAATGGAGGAGTTAGGGGAAGGATTGAAATTAGTGAATAGGTTTGCAACTTCATAGGAAGAACAATAATATCAACCTACCAGTACCCATAGAGCCCCCATGAACTAAACCACCGACCAAAAGAGTAAACTTGGAGGGACCCATAGCTCCAGCTGCATATATAGCACAGGGTTGCCTTATCTGGCATGAATTGGAGGGAGGCCAGCATAGGGGAATTTTAGGATGGTAAGGCAGAAATGGGTTGGTGGGTGGGGGAGCTCCCTCATAAAAGCAGGGGGAATTGGGGAGTTGGGGAAAACCAGTGAGGGGAATAACATTTGAAATGTAAATAAATAAAATAACCAGTAAAAAATGAAGTGACATCTGAACTAATAATGTCAAAAGAGAAATAAAAGAATACATGGGGCATTGTAAAGAGAGTGTTCAGTTAGACTGAAATTCTTCAGTTTTCTGGATTTGATCATAACAAAAACTTAACTTTTTTGAGAAACAAATATTAATAGGTAAGACATATGTCACGGATCAAATACTTAAAGAAGATTATAAAAAATACCCGAAGAAGGAGTTGCAGAGACAGTGTGAAAATACTCATGGAAGGAATAACAGAGACAAAATGTGAAGCAGAGACTGAAGGAATGACCATCCAGAGACCACCTGCAGACCCATCCCCTAGACAACCACCAAAACCAGACACTATTGTGGATGCTAACAAGTGCTTGCTGACAGGAGCCTGATATAGCTGTGTCCTGAGAGACTCTGCCAGTGCCTGAGAAATCAGAAGTGGAGTCTCACAGCCATCCATTCGACAGAGCAGAGGGCCCCCAAATGCAGGAGCTAGAGAAAAGTACCCAAGGAGCTGAAGGGTTTGCAGCCCCATAGGAGGAACAACAATATGAACTAGCCAGTACCTCCGGAGCTCCCTGGGACTAAACCACCAACCAAACAGTATACATGGTGGGACTCATTGCTCTAGCTGCATATGTAGCAGAGGATGGCCTAGTCAGTCATCAATGGAAGGAGAGGCCCTTGGTCCTGTGAAGGTTATATGCTCTAGTATAGGGGAATGCCAAGGCCAGGAAGCAGGAGTAGGTGGGTTGGTGAGCAGGGGGAGTGGGAGGGGGTAGGAGGTTTTCGGAGGGGAAACTAGGAAAGGGGATAACATTTGAATGTAAATAAAGAAAATATCTAATAAAAAGAGTAAACATGAGAATAGTTTTGGAGAGAGGAAAAATAGGCTTTGCCTGGGAATGAACTATGCCTTTAGCCTGGCTAGCTACCAGAGTCACCTCTGCTTTCTTTCTGACAACATCATTTAACTGCAACAAATCAAATTTGTCTGATAGCCTCGTTTGACAGGAGCCATTCGTAACTGCCATGATGCCAGTTTGCAGCTGCTGCTCCTCAGGAGCACACAGTTGTGCTGTGTCATTTGAATTTGTGCTTCAGTGAAACTTTAAAACCTTTCTTCTGCATAACCTGATTAAAGTCGCGTGTCCCTTCTGTTCAGCTGACTGCCGTTGCTGACGAATCCCACAGACCACAAACTAGTCTCTCCAGCAGAAATAGATTTTTACAAAAGAAATACATGTAAAATTAAACATTTCTAACACTTAGTCAGTCCTGAAGCATTCTATCAACAATTTCCAAACCTCTGCCCACTTGGTTTTCTCTTCAAAATATCCTATTGGTCAAGAAAGCTGCAAGTCTTTAAAAAGCTTCTACTCAGTGAATTACACTCTGGACATTTCTTTACTATGTTCCTAATCTGCCTATACCTTCTCCCTAATCTTGTGATATACAGTCTAGCTGTCATTTAAATCTTCTGTATTATGTTCCCAGAACATATTATCAATTAGACTTGAAAAATTCTTTAAGGAAATCAATCTCTGTTGCCTTGGATACATATCACAATGCTGCATTTCCATTACCATGACCAAATACCCAAGGTAAACATGTTATATAGTGAAAAGCTTATTGTACTCAATCCATGATTTCATTCCTGGGTCATCTGTTTCTGTTGCTTGTGGGCCGATGTGAGTCAGGGCATTATGTTGTAATTATATCAGCAGTGCACTGTGCATGAAAAAACTGTGTACTTCATGGCAATCTGGAACAAAGGAAAGATAAAATTGGCCAAGGATTCCAATGTGTCCTGTAAAAACCACACCACCTCCAACAATATCTTTTCATTAGACCACACATTTTAAAAATTACATTATTATATTTATTTATATTCCAAAAGTTGTCACCTTTCATGCCCCAACACCCCAGTTTGTCATACCTACCCCTTGCTCTGACAGAGTGCTATCCCACCTGTCCATCCAGCGCCATCTCACCCCCACCAGCATCCCTCTTCCCCAGAACATCAAGTTTCAATAGGATTAAGTGCATAGGCTCCTACTGAGGTCATACAAGGCAGTTCTCTGCTATACATGTGCCCAGGGCCATGAACCAGCCCATGTATGCTCCTTGGTTGGTGATTTAGTCACTGGGAGCTCTGAGGACTTCAGGTTAGTTGGCATTGTTGTTCTTCCTATGGTGTTTCAATTCCCTTCAGATGCATAAGTCCTTCTTCTACCTCTTCCATATTGGCCCCTGATCTCAATCCAATGGTTGCCTGTAAGTATCTGCATTTGTCTCAGTAAGTTGCAGGCAGAGCCTCACAGAGAAAAGCCATGCCAGGATCCTGTCTGCATATACAATATGGCCTCAGGAATTGTGTCAGGATTATAGAGATGACATTAGCAAGAATGCCCAACAGTGGGGGAAGGCAAGTGGAAGAGACCACCTCCAGTAGATAGACATGGCCCCCTGAGTTGAGGCATGGGACCAGCAACTCATCTTCAAAATCTTTAACTCAGAATTGTTCATGTCTAAAGGAAATGCAGGGACAACAATGGAGCAAAATACTGAAAGACAGGCCACTCAGTCACGAGCCAAACTTGGGCTCTATCCCATGCCTGTACAGCACCCTTCATAAACATTCTACCCCAGCATGAAGAGATGCTGACTAAGCTTTTGAAAGGGCTTAAGATCCTTCCTAGGAACAAGCTTCACAATCAGCATAACTCCTTATGTTATTTGCATATTATGTTGGGAAAATATAGTTAATAGAAGAAATGATTCAAACACTAATTTTCTCTCCCATTGTTCTTTTTCCATATGCTGATGTTTAGTTTTCCCTATTGGCATTCATTCCAGCAGTAACTAGGCCTATAGATCTCCTGCATGTCTATCTACTATGTGTTATCATCTGCCAATGTGTTCTTTATATAGTAAAAATTTCCAATTTTATTTTATGTAATTTTAAATTTTATTTATTTATTTATTTATTTATTTATTTATTTATTCCAGGACAGGGTTTCTCTGTATATAGCTCTGGCTGCCCTGGAACTCACTCTGTAGACCAGGCTAGCCTTGAACTCAGAAATTCACCTGTCTCTCCCTTCCAAGTGTTGGGATTAAAGGCATGGGCCACCACTGCCCACCTACAATTTCCAGTTTTAAAAAAGAGTCAATATTTAGATGCATTCTATCACTTTAAAAAATTCATTAAATTATTTTTTCAGGAGAAAAGCATACTGTCTGATTAGGAAATATCCTATCAATGAATACTATTTTGAAATCCAGGCAAAGAAATGTAATTATGTAGATCAGAAGTGTTTTTTGGCCTAAAAGAATATTTTTATTGTTCTGTGGTGCTTATTTTTTTTAAGATTAAGACATCCTGAAATGACTTATTTTTCATCCATTTTGAAATTCTAGGCATTAGAAGACTTTATTTTAGAAGAAAAATAAACATCCAAGTCTTCTTTAGAGGAAACAAAATGTTTAGGGAAATTATACCTTTAAATAAAATAACACAATAATTACTAAAAACAGTGAAGTAGGCAAATTTACATCTATGGTCCCATGAATACTTGTAAACCAATGTAAAAGTAAGTCTAAGTAAGTCTAAGGACTTGCATTCAGGATGGGTTGGGAGAATAGATAGATGTCTGAAAGAGAGCAATTAGGCTTTTGTAAACAGTTTCTTAGGAAGACTGAAGGAGAATGCACTACAGTACAATTTCCACAGCAGTGATCAGAGAAACTTCACCTCCCAGGATTTGCAGAATTTTTGAGTAAATTAAAGTCATTATCTGAGGAAATGATAATCATTTCATTTTCCTAAGTTGAAATAATAAAAAAAAAAAGTTTGCCAGAAATGATGGTATGTGACTATTTGTGATATTGGCTGAAATCAAAGAACTGCATGATAATAAAGGAAGATTTAGGGCAATGGGCTATGCACAGACAGCCTAGTCTCCAGTCGAGCTGAGATCTGAACCCCGGTAGAACCTGGTGGTGATAATTCACCTACATGGCACAGTGACATGGTACCACATGTCTCCTGGAACCCTGGCTCCTGTCGAAGTTACTGCCCCCACAGCCCCCACAAGAGAAGCATGTGCCTAGTAGTCATGTAGACAATGTCCCAAGCTTCTGAGCTTCAGTTTAGACTCCTCCCAGTTACCTAGCAACAACAAAATAACAAGCCCACCATAAGAGGGGCTGCTTGGCTCTACCTCACTCACTCTCTCCTAGCTCTTACCCTTTCATTGCTCTTACTCTCTCTCCTCAATTTCTTACTCTCTCTCTTTGCTCTCTTACTCTCTCTCTCTCTCTCAAACTTCTTACTCGCTAGCCTTTCCTTTTTCTCTCTTTTCCCCCCTTCTCTCCTCCTGGCCATGGCTGGTCTCTCACTTACTTTCTCTCTTTCCCCCGCCTTTCTAAAATAAAGCTCTAAAACCATAGACTGTCTCTGTTTATCAAGGCCGGCTGTGCTTGGACAATAGGACAGGCTTTCTCCTAAGGAGCCATGCCTAATCCCGTCAGAAAGCCTTCCGGTGCTCCAGCCATGGACCAGACTAAGGACTGTTGGGACTAAGGACTCTTGCCTGCGTGGGCACCTCTCTCCCTCTGCCCTCCCTCCCATATCTCTGGGGCCAAGGGTGTCTCCATGGGGCCCCTGGTATCAGGGGCTTCCCCTTGTCCACCACCCCGCTGAGTGGGATCAATAGCTTCACACAGCCAGATGCCCACCCGGGGCCGAGTGGAAAGCAGCCAGCAGTCCTCCCATGTCCACCTGCCCAGAGCACAGAAACTCTGGCCAGTCCCTCTCCCTCTTCCCTTATAACCCTGATCCTCACAGGAAGAGACCTATTTAACAATATTCTGACTTCAATGTATAATTTAACTTTTAATTTTTTTTATCATAAGGTACATTGATTATTTAGTGGGAACTCTATTTCTTATTCCTGCAGCTATTTATGTTTTATACTTTATTTTACCTATGTCTTTATATATGTTTATTACGTTAAAACTGTAAGTTATTTCATCATGAGAAGGTTTAATAGTCCCCCGTTCAAAATAATTTTAGAGGGGAGTGGTGCATTTGATAGAGTGTGTGTCTCTGAGGAATTAATTATAACTGGAAAATGATGGTGTGCCATTCAGCTGAGTCTGTGTCAGAGGGTTTTCTTCTTAAGTTCAAATGTTTGACAGTGTCTCTTGTTCTTCTTTAATTGTGGCTGTCTTGATGTTTTAATTGGAATGAGAGAGGCTGCTTTGTTAGGCTGCTTTCTGCTTTTGTCAAGTATCTTATAACCACTTGCTTTAACTGATCTGTGAGATATAACATGCAAAACTTATACCTCTTCATGTGGCAAAATGCTGTTTGTGTTATGTTATATGATGTTTAAGCCATGATAAGATATATCAGCTGAAAAATTAGATTATCCTTTGATCTCCAGAATCTCTCAAGAACTAGTTGGTAGTAACCAACGAAATGCTACACAAGGGATGACAATAGATGTAGATTCCAATGACCTTACTTAAATTTTATTTTGTTCATTATTTTTATATGATTTAATATTATGAATTCTCTGGGTTTAAAATTTGCATTAAAAAGTATAAAGGGATATTTCATAGGATAAATATCTATAATCCTGGCTCTAGGTACAGTGAGGCATGGAGGATTAAAATTAAAAGGAGCTACCATAGGCTACATGTGCATGCTCAAGAAACCACGCTAATTTTTCTTAAATTCATACTAACACTGGTAGTAAAGTTTTGACAATATGAATAGCAAAAATATTAAAAGTGTACAAAATGAAAAAATAAATCCAAATACAGTCAATTTTTTAACTACTCACCTCTGGGAGGTATTAGCAATTAGAAGCATTAGCTTCTAGATGCTTCAAAAGTATAAAAAGCCACATATCTCCGAAGTCTCCATAGATTATTTTCTTGTGAAAGTTAACATTATACTTAAACTTTCAGCTTGCATGAGAAGTAAAAATCAAAAGCATGCAATCCTGCAGCTCTTTAAAGCTGTACCCTGTCAGCCTACTTCTCTCTTCCACCCAGTGTTGGATACTATCTGGTAAAATTTGCTGTTCTGCAGGATAGTAGGTCATAAGAATAACCTCTATTTCTGATTTTATAATCATCCTTCATAACTCCATTTAAAGAGATGATCAGGACAATTACAAGCCATATGTGTTGGGATAAGCCCCTGTCTGCAATACACAGAATAAATACAATCTTGTGTAATCTGCCTTTATAAGCCCTGGGCTGATATGACTAGAGTCTGCCTATTGAGAACATTTTCAGGTACAGTCCTGAAGCTAATCAATTCTCCGGTCAGTATCAGAATAAATGTTTCTTTTTACTAAAATAGTAACAGTGATAACACTGTCAGATTGTTTATATCTGGGCAACCCCCGACCCATAACACGCCCACTTATTTGTATATAACTTCAAATAAGTACAAGTGTTCAAACATTCTTTTTACAGCATTTGGAATTTAGAAATAATTTACACATACACAGCCATAAAATTAATTGGACAGTTTTTACATATTTACAATAGTCAAATAATATTTCTTTGCTTTTAAGAGAAATTATTTTCCTTAAGCACAATGTTTTGATGATTAACTATCCAATAGTCCTATCTCATTGTCATGTGATGATCTCATTTATGAATTTGTCTTATTTACATTTCAGATTTTTTTCAAAATTGTGCTCACACAGTCATGACCACAAGTGTTCTTTCTGAGCAACCATAATTCAACGTAAACATCAACAATAAATTTCTAGACTGCAGTCCTGATCATAAATTCTTTCACTGAAATAATTTATCTCCCTTATTTTGTCTTAGGATTTTCATGTGTGGTACAATAGTATGTGATATAGTCAATAATTTACTAATATATAACATTTCAGTAGCAAAAACTTGATAGTCATGATTAGAAAACTATCATGAGAAACAATGTTTATTATTTTTCATTAGTTGAACTTTATAATACGTTTAAATTCTTTGGACTTGAGTGATTTTAAATTTCTTTTCTTTTCAATTTGAAGCACTTCATTAAAATAGCTTATAAGTCAAATGCTTGTAATGAATGATTTTACATATATGTTTATATTATTTCATTAGGGAGAAAGAGGCAATGGCATTTGAGACATATATTTTATGTTCTGAATAGTAGTTTGCTGGTTACAGACTTCTTGCCTGCAATTTGTTTATTATTATTAGTTTCTGTCTAACATGTTTACACTTCTTAATTAAGGGTTCCTAAGTAGCTAGTGCACTTTCCATGAATTCATCTTCTTTTTCTTACCTTTCTTTCTTTCTTTCTTCCTTTCTTTCTTTCTTTCTTTCTTTCTTTCTTTCTTTCTTTCTTTCTTTCTTTCTTTCTTTTCTTTTTTCTTTTATCCTGGGGATATGATAGGGTATGTTTGAGACACGTCTTTATTTACAGCACTGATTTGTTTGGATGTAACATTACAGTGATCAGGTTGGCCTTGAACTTTCAGAGATCAACTTGCCTCTGTTTCCCAAATGCTAGGATTAACGGCATGTGTCAATATGTTCAGCATAACTTAAAATTTTAATCTTTCATTTGTAATATAAACATTAGAGTAGAGAAATTTTAATTCAGCAACATATCTGCTCTGGTAAGAGATAACATCCAAAGATATTTTAGGTCAGAAGATCCTTATGGAATGCAGGCAAACTCTGGATTGTAGAATGATCTGACTGGATTACATACATGGACTTTGTACACTTTTTTTTTATAACGTAATTTCATATTACATACCAATCATATTCCCTCTCCATTCTTTCTTCTCTGTTCAGGCCCTGCAAATCCTCCCCTCATTTATACCCTTCTCTTTTCAGAGAAGGAGAAGACCACCTTGGGTACCACTTCACTTAGAACACCTAGTACTAGCATGACTAAGTACCTCCTTTCCTACAGGCCCAACAAGGCAGTCCAGGTACAACAAGGATATCCAACAGCAGGGAACAAAGTCAGAGACAGCATGCATTCCAATTGTTAGAGGGTCCATGTGAAGAGAGGCTTTATGTCAGCTACGAATGTGGGATTGTAGGGGGCTAGTTCTAAACCCTGCATGCTCTTTGCTTGGTGCTTATATTTCTGTAAGCCCCCCATGGGCCCAGAGCAATTGACTATGTAGGTAATCTTGTGATGTCCTTGACCCTTCTGGATTGCTAAGTTCTATCTCCCACTATTCCACAAGACACTTTGAGATGTACATGATGTGTGCTTCTTGTTCTCTGCATCTGTTTCCAGTTGGTACTGGATGCATCCACTCAGAAGACAATGTATGTATGCTAGCTCCATGTATGCAAGCATAGCAAAGTATCATTAATAATGTCAGGCCTGTCTCTCTCCCATGTGATGGTTCTCAGGTTGGGCTAATAATTGATTGGCTATTGTCAAACTCTCTGCCCCATCTTTATCTCTGTGCATCGTGTATGACATGAAGTTATTGGGAATTTATAGAAGGAATGAGCCATGTTTGAAAGTGGAATTTAGTTGATGGCAGACAAAGTAGTGAATCAAAGAATGATTTCGTAGAATATGCAGGATATGCCAAATTCTCATGAAAACAGCACAAAAAGAGAGTCTACTTATGAGCAGGCAGAGAGAAAGAGGTGATGATGATGGTGGTGGTGGTGGTAGTGGTAAGTGTGAGTTTGCCAGTACAAATTTAAAAGGATAGGTTGAAGAGAGAGACCAAACCAGTCAAAGGTAAAGACAGAACAAACCACAAAATGAGATGAGCTAGAACATTAAAGCATATTGCCAAAGTTGTTATGAAGCCAAGAAGACAAATTCAGTCAGAAGCCAAGAGAAATTGGATTGAATCTGTCAGCTTGAAGACTAAATAAAAATAAAATAGAATATACACATTACTATATACATATTGGAGGTTTTATATTAGACACAATTTAAAAAATAAGTTTTAGAAAAAGTCATCTCAAAAAAATACTCACTAACACAATAAGAACCAGAGATGGCCTGTTCTTTATTAACTGCATAGAACAGGAATATCAAAAATATTAAATATGGCTTTAGTTGTAGCATGTCAAAAGTTTAACAGAAAAATAAATATGGCACAGCAAATTAAAATACCATACAGGTACTGCAACAGATGCCTTTAACCCATCTCTAGGATTTCAAGACCATCCTTTTATACACAGCAAGTACCACAAAGGCTAGGATTACATAATGAGAACATGTCTCAGAAATAACTAAAGAATCCAACAAACACAAAATTATATATCTAAATAAATCATAAAACTTGAGAATCCATAGCCATGAAATAAAACCCTAAGATAGAAAACAAGTTATGCTAATTAAAAAATGAAATTATTTTTGGTAGATTTCAAATTGTGGCTTAAGCAACTTAACTTTAGATAAGAATAAAGCAATCTTGGCTCCAGGACACCACAGAAAGTTGTCTGCACAGGTGAGAGTGTGAACTACTGAAATTAACAGCTTCTGGGACAGGCCAAAGCAACACAGCTTCTGGGAAAGGTCCTGTTTTGGCCCCCCCATCTTCGGCCAAGAGGAGGTCCAAACACCAAATAACTGTGCACCTTCCCTGTAAGAGGTGAGCTTGCCTGCAGAGACTGTTCTGACCACTGAAACTCAGAAGAGAGACCTAATCTCCAAGGTCTGCTGATAGAGGGTAACAGAATCACCAGAGGAACAATCTCTAAACAGAGACAACTATAACAACTAATGCCAGAGATTACCAGATAGCAAAAAGGGAAACATAAGAATCTTACTAACAGAAACCAAGATCACTCACCATCAGCAGAACCCAGCACTACTGCTTCGCCCAGTCCAGGGCACCCCAACACACCCGAAAAACTAGACCCGGACTTAAAAGCATATCTCATAATGATGGTAGAGGACATCAAGAAGAATTTTAATAACTCATTTAAAGAAATACAGGAGAACACTGCTAAAGAGTTACAAGTCCTTAAAGAAAAACAGGAAAACACAACCAAACAGGTAGCAGTCCTTAAAGAAAAACAGGAAAACACATCAAACAGGTGATGGAAATGAACAAAACCATACTAGACCTAAAAAGGGAAGTAGACACAATAAAGAAAACCCAAAGTGAGGCAACGCTGGAGATAGAAAACCTAGGAAAGAAATCTGGAACCATAGATTCGAGCATCAGCAAAAGAATACAAGAGATGGAAGAAAGAATATCATGTGCAGAAGATTCCATAGAGAACATCGGCACAACAATCAAAGAAAATGGAAAATGCAAAAAGATCCAAACTCAAAACATCCAGAAAATCCAGGACACAATGAGAAGACCAAACCTACAGATAATAGAAGTGGATGAGAATGAAGATTTTCAACTAAAGGACTAGCAAATATCTTCAACAAATTATAGAAGAAAACTTCCCAAATCTAAAGAAAGAGATGCCCATGAACATACAAGAAGCCTACACAATTCCAAATAGACTGGACCAGAAAAGAAACTCCTCCCGACACATAATAATCAGAACAAAAAATGCACTAAATAAAGATAGAATACTAAAAGCAGTAAGGGAAAAAGGTCAAGTAACATATAAAGGCAAGCCTATCAGAATTACACCAGATTTTTCACCAGAGACTATGAAAGCCAGAAGAGCCTGGACAGATGTTATAAAGACTCTAAGAGAACACAAATTCCAGCCAAGGCTACTATACCCAGCCAAACTCTCAATTACCATAGATGGAGAAACCAAAGTATTACAGGACAAAACCAAATTCATGCATTATCATTCCATGAATCCAGCCCTTTAAAGGATAATAACAGAAAAAAAAAAATACAATGACGGGAACTACGCCCTGGAAAAAGCAAGAAGGTAATCCCTCAACAAACCTAAAAGAAGACAGCCATAAGAACAGAATGCCAACTTTAACAACAAAAATAACAGGAAGCAACAAATACTTTTCCTTAATATCTCTTACTATCAATAGACTCAACTCCACAATAAAAAGACATAGACTAACAAACTGTCTACACAAACAAGACCCAACATTTTGCTGCTTACAAGAAACTCATCTCAGAGAAAAACATAGACACTACCTTAGAATGAAAGGCTGGAAGAAAATTTTCCAAGCAAATGGTATGAAGAAAAAGCTGGAGTAGTCATTTTACTATCTAATAAAATTGAATTCCAAGCCAATGTCATCAAAAAAGACAAGGAGGGGCACTTCATACCCATCAAAGGTAAAATCCTCCAAGAGGAACTATCAATTCTGAATATCTATGCTCCAAATACAAGGGCAGCCACACTCATTAAAGAAACTTTAGTAAAGCTCAGAGCACACATTGCACCTCACACAATAATAGGGGGAGACCTCAACACACAACTTTCACCAATGGACAGATCATGGAAACAGAAACTAAACAGGGACACAGTGAAACTAACAGAAGTTATGAAACAAATGGTTATGACAGATATCTACAGAAGATTTTATCCTAAAACAAAAGGATATACCTTCTTCTCAGCACCTCATGGTACCTTTTCCAAAACTGACCACATAATTGGTCACAAAACAAGCCTCAACATATACAAAAATATTGAAATTGTCCCATGCATCCTATCAGATCACCATGGACTAAGGCTAATCTTCAATAACAAAATAAATAATAGAAAGCCAACATTCACTTGGAAACTGAACAATACTCTTCTCAATGATACCTTGGTCAAGGAAGGAATAAAGAAAGAAATTAAGGACTTTTTAGAGTTTAATGAAAATGAAGCCACAACATACCCAAACATTTGGGACACAATGAAAGCATTTCTAAGAGGAAAACTCATAGCTCTGAGTGCCTCCAAAAAGAAACTAGAGAGAGCACACATTAGCAGCTTGACAACACACCTAAAAGCTCTAAAACAAAAGAAAGCAAATTCACCCAAGAGGAGTAGATGGCAGGAAATAATCAAACTCAGGGGTGAAATCAACCAAGTGGAAACAAGAAGAACTATTCAAAGAATCAACCAAAGGAGGAGCTGGTTCTTTGAGAAAATCAAAAAGATAGACAAACCCTTAGCCAGACTCACTAGAGGGCACAGGGAAAGCATTCTAATTAACAAAATCAGAAATGAAAAGGGAGATATAACAACAGATCCTGAAGAAATCCAAAACACCATCAAATCCTTCTACAAAGCTGGAGAACGTGAATGAAATGGAGAAGTTTCTATACAGATACCAGGTACCAAAGTTGAATCAAGATCAGGTTAATGATCTAAACAGCCCTATATCCACCAAAGCAATAGAACCAGTCATTAATAGTCTCCCAGCCAAAAAAAGCCCAGGACCAGATGGGTTTAGTGCAGAATTCTATCAGACCTTCAACGAAGATCTAATCCCAGTTTTTCACAAAATATTCGACAAAATAGAAACAGGGGGTACTCTACCCAACTCATTCGATGAAGCCACATTTACTCTGATACCTAAACCAGGAAAAGACTCAACAAAGATAGAGAACTTCAAACCAATTTCCCTTATGAATACTGATGCGAAAATGTTCAATAAAGTACTTGCTAACCAAATCCAAGAACACATCCAAACAATCATCCATCCTGACCAAGTAGGTTTCTTACCAGGAATGCAAGGATGGTTCAATATATGGAAATCTATCAATGTAATCCAGTATATAAACAAACTCAAGGACAAAAACCACATGATCATCTCAATAGATGCTGAGAAAGCATTTGACAAAATCCAACACCCATTCATGATAAAAGTCTTAGAAATATCAGGAATTCAAGGCCCATACCTTAACATGATAAAAGCAATCTACAGCAAACCAGTAGCCAACATCAAAGTAAATGGTAAGAAGCTGGAAGCAATCCCATGAAAATCAGGGACTAGACAAGGCTGTCCACTCTCTCCATACCTATTCAACATTGTACTTGAAGTCCTAGCCAGAGCAATTAGACAACAAAAGGAGACCAAGGGGACAAAATTGGAAAAGAAGAAGTCAAAATACCATTTTTTGCATATGATATGATAGTATATATAAGTGACCCTAAAAATTCCACCAGAGAACTCCTAAGCCTGATAAACAGCTTCAGTGAAGTAGCTGGATATAAAATTAACTCAAACAAGTCAATGGCATTTCTGTACACAAAGGATAAACAGGCTGAGAAAGAAATTAGGGAAACAACACCCTTCTCAATAGTCACAAATATTATAAAATAACTTGGCATGACTTGAACTAAGGAAGTGAAAGATCTGTATGATAAGAACTTCAAGTCTCTGAAGAAAGAAATTAAAGAGATCTCTCATGCTCATGGATTGGCAGGATCAATTTAGTAAAAATGGCTATCTTGCCAAAAACAATCTACAGATTCAGTGCAATCCCCATCAAAATCCCAACTCAATTCTTCAACAAATTAGAAAGGGCAATCGGCAGATTCATCTGGAATAACAAAAAACCTAGGATAGTGAAAACTCTTCTCAAGGATAAAAGAACCTCTGGGGGAATCACCATGCCCAACCTAAAGCTGTACTACAGAGCAATTGTGATAAAAACTGCATGGTACTGGTATAGAGACAGACAAGTAGACCAATGGAAAAGAATTGAAGACCCAGAAATGAAGCCACACACATATGGTCACTTGATCTTTGACAAGGGAGCTAAAACCATCCAGTGGAAAAAAGACAGCATTTTCAACAAATAGTGCTGGCACAACTGGCTGTTTTCATGTAGGAGATTGCGAATTGATGCATTTCTATCTCCTTGTACTAAGGTCAAATCTATGTGGATTAAGGAACTCCACATAAAACCAGAGACACTGAAACTTATAGAGGAAAAAGTAGGAAAAAGCCTCGAAGATATGGGTACAGGGGAAATATTCCTGAATAGAACAGCAATGGCATGTGCTGTAAGATCGAGAATCGATAAATGGGACCTCATAAAGTTGCAAAGCTTCTGCAAGGCAAAAGACACCGTCAATAAGACAAAAAGACCACCAACAGATTGGGAAAGGATCTTTACCTATCCCAAATCGGATAGGGGGACTCATATCCAATATATATAATTTACTCAAGAAGGTGGAATCCAGAAAATCAAATAACCCCATTAAGAAATGGGGCTCAAAACTGAACAAAGAATTCTCACCTGAGGAATACCGAATGGCAGAGAAGCACCTGAAAAAATGTTCAACATCCTTAATCATCAGGGAAATGCAAATCAAAACAACCCTGAGATTCTACCTCACAACAGTCAGAATGGCTAAGATCAAAAATTCAGGTGACAGCAGATGCTAGCGAGGATGTGGAGAAAGAGGAACACTCCTCCATTGTTGGTGGGATTGCAGGCTTGTACAATCACTCTGGAAATCAGTCTGGCGGTTCCTCAGAAAATTGGACATAGTACTACCGGAGGATCCAGCAATACCTCTCCTGGGCATATATCCAGAAGATGTCCCAACCGGTAAGAAGGACACATGCTCCACTATGTTCATAGCAGCCTTATTTATAATAGCCAGAAGCTGGAAAGAACCCAGATGCCCCTCAACAGAGGAATGGATACAGAAAATGTGGTACATTTACACAATGGAATACTACTCAGCTATTAAAAAAATGAATTTATGAAATTCCTAGGCAAATGGATGGACCTGGAGGGCATCATCCTGAGTGAGGTATCCCAAACACAAAGGAACTCGCACAATATGTACTCACTGATAAGTGGATAGTAGCCCAGAAACTTAGGATACCCAAGATATAAGATACAATTTGCTAAACACATGAAACTCAAGAAGAACGAAGACCAAAGTGTGGACACTTTGCCCCTTATTAGAAATCGGAACTAAACACCCATTGAAGGATTTACAGAGACAAAATTTGGAGCTGTGACGAAAGGATGGACCATCTAGTGATTGCCATATGCAGGGATCCATCCCATAATCAGCTCCCAAACGCTGACACCATTGCATACACTAGCAAGATTTTGCTGAAAGGACCAAGATATAGCTGTCTCTTGTGAGACTATGCCAGGGCCCCGCAAACACACAAGTGGATGATCACAGTCAGCTATTGGATGGGTCACACGGCCCCCAATGGAGGAGCTAGAGAAATTACCCAAGGAGCTAAAGGGATCTGCATCCCTATAGGTGGAACAACATTATGAACTAACCAATACCCTGGAGCTCTTGACTCTAGCTGCATATGTATCAAGAGATGGCCTAGTTGGCCATCACTGCAAAGAGAGGCCCATTGGACTTGCAAACTGTATATGCCCCAGTACAGGGGAACCCCAGGGCCAAAACGGGGGTTTTGGTGGGTAGTAGATTGTGGGGGTGGGTATGGCGGACTTTTGGGATAGCATTGAAAATGTAAATGAGGAAAATACCTAATAAAAATAAAATAAAATTTAAAAAAATGCATCATATTTTAAAAAAAAGATTCTATTGCAATCACTTCTAAAACACAACGGTGTGATGCTTTGAATATTTTGTTCTCATCTCCTACATGAGTCATAATTCTATGCATCAAGATTTTACACTTTTCACTCAGCTTCATTTAAAACATTGTCTAATAGATAAAGGGAGACTATTGGGTTATTAAAATTGTCTGCCTCAGGAACTATTGACCTGAACTTCATCTTTGGATCCATGGAGGAAGAACAGAATTGAATTGGATCATGAAAATTGTTCTATGACCTCAACATTTATGCTAATTTCAATGATATGAAGCAACTGACACGATCATTATGAAGGTAACATTTCATTTCTATTTTTTAGTAGATATTTTCTTTATTTACATTTCAAATGTTATCCCCTTTCCTAGTTTCCCCTCCGAAAATCCCCTATCCCTTCTCTCCTCCCCCTGCTCCCCAACCTATCCACTCCCAGTCCCAGTACTTGCCTTCTCTTATACTGGGTCATAGAGCCTTAACAGGACATAGGGTATCTCCTCCCATTGATGACCAACTAGACCATCATCAGCTACATATACACCTAGAGCCACATGTCCCAACATGTGTTTGATTGGTGGTTTAGTTCCAAGGAGCTCTGGGGGTACTAGTTGGTTCAATTGATGTTCCTCCTGTGGGGCTTCTGACCCCTTCGGCTCCTTGAGTACTTTCTCTGGCTCCGTCATTGGGGACCTTGTACTTTGTCCAATGGATGATTATGAGCATCCACTTTTGTATTTGCCAGGCACTTTCAAAGGCCCTCGGAAGTCAGTTATATCAGGCTCCTGTCCACAGTCACTTGTTGGCATCTGCCATAGTGTCTGGATTTGGTAGTTGTTTACGGGATGGATCACCAAGAGGGGCAGTCTCAGGATGGTCTTTCCTACACTCTCTGCTCTGAACTTTGTCTCTGCAACACCTTCCATGGGTATTTTGTTCCCCCTTCTAAGATGGATTCTGAGTTTCTGGGCTAATATCCACTGATCAGTGAGTGCATATCATGTGTGTCCTTTTATGATTGGGTTACCTCACTCAAGATCCGTCCATTTGTGTAAGTATTTCATAAACTCGTTGTTTTAATAGCTGAATAGTACTCCACTTTTTAAATGTACCACATTTTCTGTATCCATTCCTCTGTTGAGGGACATCTGGGTTCTTTCTAGCTTCTGGCTACTATAAATAAGGCTGCTATGAACATAGTGGAGCATGTGTCCTTATTACATGTTGGAGCATCTTCTGGGTATACGCCGAGGAGTAGTATTGCTGGATCTTCCAGTAGAACTATATCCAATTTTCTGAAGAACCACCAAGCTGATTTCCAGAGTGGTTGTACCAGCTTTCAGTCCCACCAGAAATAGAGGAATATTCTTCTTTCTCCACATCCTCGACAGCATCTGCTGTCAACTGAGTTCTTGTTCTTAGCCATTCTGACTGGTATGAGGTTGAATTTCAATGTTGTTTTGATTTGCATTTCCCTGATGATTAAGGATGTTGAACATTTTTTTAAGGAGCTTCTCAGCCATTCAGTATTCCTCAGTTGAGAATTCTTTATTTAGCTCTGTACCCCATTTTGTTAGGGTTATTTGGTTTTCTGGAGTCCAACTTCTTAAGTTCTTTACCTGTATGATAACAACTTCAAGTCTTTGAAGAAAGAAATCGAAGAAGATCTCAGAAGATGGAAAGATCTCCCATGTTCATGGACTGGCAGGATTAATATAGTAAAAATGGCAATCTTGCCAAAACCAATTAACAAATTTAAAATAATCCACATCAAAATCCAACTAAATTATTCACAGAGTTAGAAAAGGTAATTTGCAAATTTACCTGGAATACCAAAAAACCTAGAATAGCAAAAGCTATTCTCAACAATAAAAGAAACTCTGGTGGAATCACCATCCCTGACCTCAAGCTGTACTACAGAGCAATTGTGATAAAAACTGCATGGTACTGGTACAAACACAGACAGGTAGATCAATGGAATAGAATTGAAGACCCTGAAATTAACCCACACACCCATGGTCACTTGATCTTCAACTAAGGACCTAAAACCATCCAGTGGAAAGAAGACAGCATTTTTATCAAATGGTGCTGTCTCAACTGGCAGTTATCATGTAGAAGAATGAGAATTGATCCATTCTTATCTCATTGTACAAAGCTCAAGTCTAAGTGGATCAAAGAACTCCACATAAAGCCAGAGACACTGAAACTTATAGAGGAGAAAGTGGGAGAAAGCCTCGAAGATATGGGCCCAGGGGAAAGATTTCTGAACAGAAGAACCATGGCTTGTACTGTCAGATCAAGAATTGACAAATGGGACCTCATAAAATTACAAAGCTTCTGTAAAGCAAAGGACACTGTCAATAACACCAAAAAGCAACCAAGAGATTGGGAAAAGATCTTCACCAATCCTAAATCTGATAAGGGGCTAATATCCAATATATATATAAACATTTCATTTCTTAAAACTAAATTTTGAATGAAACATGAAAGTAAGGGAAAACAAAAGCAATAATTATCTCTCAACAAATTAGGCAGGTAAAGCAGGGATAATTCTCACCACAATAAACGTTGGTATATGCTGTAGTTAAAAGTAATATCCCTGTCAGACTCAGCTTTGCAATAGGCGACACGTACTCAAAAAATCAAAGAAAAGCCATAACAAACAAACAAACAAAAACAAAAAAAGCCACCTCAAATAAGAAACAAAAATTTGACAGAAAACGGATATCTGTTTTCTTCGATAATTAGGAAAGAAAATAAAATAAAAATGAACCAAAATAAATGAAATTACCTCTGCTTGCTGATGTCATGGTTACATACATTAGAAAAAAAATGTAAAGGGTATGCACTGAAACCCTCCTATACATGAATAATAATGACATTTTTATGCAATGCTTTTTACTGGCTATTTTCATTATTTACATTTCTAATGGTATCCTCTTACCAGGTTTTCCCTGCAGAAAACCCCTGTCCCATTCTCCCCCTGCCCCACTTCTATGAGGGTGTTCCCCTACTCATCCACTCACTCCCACCACCCTACCCTGGCATTCCCCTACACTGGGGCATGGGGCCTTCATGAGACCAAGGTTTTCTCCTCTCATTGATGCCCTACAAGGCCATCCTCTGCTACATGTGTAGCTGGAGCCATGTGTCTCTCCATGTGTAGTCACTGGTTGGTGGTTTAGTCCCTAGGAGCTATGGGAGGTCTGGCAGGTTGATATAATTGTTCTTCCTATTGGGTTGCAAATGGCTTCACTTCCTTCAGACCCTTCTCTAATTCCTCCACTGGGGACCCCATGCTCAGTCCAATGGTTGCCTGAGAGCATCTACCTCTGTATTTGACAGACTCTGGCAAAGTCTCTCAGGAGACAACTGTATCAGGCTCATTTCAGTATGCACTTCTTGGCATCCACCATTATGTCTGGGTTTGGTGACTGTATATGGCATGGATCCCCAGGTGGGGCATTCTCTGGATGGCCTTTCCTTCAGTCTCTGCTCCACACTTTTTCTCAGTATTTCCTGATGTGATATTTTGTTATACCTCTAAGTCAGTTTATCTCACAACAGTAATCTGAGAGTCCCCTATTTGTGGTAGATATAGGTATATTTACCTATACACACACAGCCACATAGACAGAGACACAGACTTACAGGCCCACATACACATTCACACTTGTGAGCATGCATGACCATAATACAGGCATAGATCCATAGTCATATATTTATTAGAGAGATGAAAATGTTATTCTGATATGTCTAAAGTCTGATGCTAATGTAATTTGACAACTAAATTTGTATTGGTTGTACCTAGAGGTTTATAAGTCAGCTATGGTATGAAAGCCTGAAAATAAGACATAAATATGTTCTAATGAATTGAGTATTGATTGCCAGAGAGTACCTCATCTAGTCCTGTGTGTTCTTTGCTCTTTCCAAGGAAGATTCAGCTCTCAGTACTTTACAGTGCAGTAGATACTTTTGTATCAAAAGATATAACTTACTAAATTGTAAATATTTGTTGTTTTGACTTACTGACTTTATAATAAAATCCTTTTTTAAAAAAAAAAGCAAAGGCCCTCCTTGTGCCCCTTTTAAACATATCAGAACCGAATATTAACATAAATGCCAGCATGTACCTATTGTATCTCAGAGCCTACTGAACGTATATGTAAATTTATGTGTTCAGATTTTATTCTTCAGGGTGTAACATTTGTTCTTCTTTTCACAATTTACTTCTATGCAATTAAAATTACTTTCTTAATCAACAAATACGTCTCATTCATCACATGTGTAAAAACACATTAGATGTTGATGATAGTATAATTAAAAAGATGGATTAATCTATATTTACTATCTATATTTAGGTATAGATATACAGATTTATGTTCATGATTTTTTAGTTTTTCACGGCAATTATAAAATAATTGTTTAAATATATCAGACATTACTTTAATGGAGATAAATTACAATGCACAAGAAAATGCCTTAGCCATTTTTAGACATGAAAATAGTATTAAAGATATTTGAGTGTAGCTTACCATATCATGGATTTAGTGTGTGAAATCCTTTGATTTGGTGTGCAACCCAAAATTTTCCAAAAAGTAAAAATAAATCTAGAAATAAATGTTTCTTGAGATCTGATGATTGGAATAGTAAAATTCAAACATTAATAGTTAAGAAACTTAACACTTCCAAGATTGAATAGAAATGTTAAACACTAGAGAAGTAGGAAGCCAGAGTAGTAAGAAAGAAATATATTTGGAATTGTATCACAATGCTGAACTAAAGCTAAAAGGCTGAACAGAATTATGCAAGAGCTTGTAGATTGTGATAAAGCTGTTCTTTAAACTTATGGGAAATATTTCCATATGTTCAAAGCAAATATGTGCTATGATCACACATAAATGTTTAAAACATAATTTGGGAAGTTGCATAGAGAACAGATGAATTGTGGATATGGAATAGCTAATGTGAGCAGACAGATTAGGGGTTTACTATCTAATTCAGGTAGAAATGATGATGAGTTGAATGAGGATACTATAAGGAAGGAAAGATGGGTTGAAAGTAGTTTAAATAGAATCTCATTATTCATTTCATAGATAGTAAATTACCTCTTTTTCACCTAAAATGTTTACTATAAACTTCTGATTGAAGTTTCTGTATATGTGTGTGTGTGTGTGTGTGTGTGTGTGTGTGTGTAATCTGCACACAAAAACACACAAATATATATAACATGCATATATCATGCAAATATGCAATACCTTTAAAAGAGTATAACATTAAAATATAGAATTGTTATTAAATTCATTTAACCTATGCACTTAAATTATTTCTAGCATGTTTTAAGGATTAAATTTGTTCTTTTACAATGTAATGCATGAAGTAATTTCCCCATATTCATGATTTTTTTTTTTTGTGAGCCACATATTTTAAGCCAAGTGGTGTATGTGACCTTGGATGTGAGACTATCTACTGGAGTCTATTGGGCTCCTTCTTTGACACAGAGATGAAGATATTTTTTTTCTCTTCAAAATCCATCTGTATCCAATAGTTTAGCAAGAAAATGTAGCCTATTATTCACTCCCTGACCCAGAATGGACAATTGGTAAGCCTGTCATAATTCAATTACAGAGCAAGCAACTCCAGCTGCTAGTATATCATGTTTGCAATGGGTGCTCATGTTCTTAATAAAATATTTTGCATCCATTCCTTCTGCCTTCCAGCCTTTATATTATTTCTGTTCTTCTGTGATGCTTCTTAAAACTTGTGTGGGAAGGTTAAAAAATAGTCATTATTAAAAATCAATATTTAATGGTCACTTATTTTCAGCACTCAGAGCAGCCATGTGTCCTTGGAATCAACATTTACTATAAGGAGACTCTTCTGTGATTAAGCATGTGGGTAAACTATTTCTATAAATATTGCTTAAATAGGTAGAATGCACTCAGGCACCATGTGTATTTAGGTAAATAGCAGTAGTAGCTTCCCACCTAGAGTTTATGACCTCACAACCTATAAATTTTGGTCAAGTTTACAGAAATGATGTAGGGAAAAAGTGTTGAATGTAATCTAAGAGCAGTTGGTTACTCCCATTATATTTGCACCACTTCTCCATCAGTGGGTATATCATACCCAATAGGATAGTATAGTACTTAAAAAGTTTACAGGTAAGTAAGAACATAAATATCTTTTCTTTTTTTTTTTTTTTTTTTTTTTTTTTTTTTTTTTTTTTTTTCCATTTTTTATTAGGTATTTAGCTCATTTACATTTCCAATGCTATACCAAAAGTCCCCCTTACCCACCCACCCCCACTCCCCTACCCACCCACTCCCCCCCTTTGGCCCTGGCGTTCCCCTGTACCGGGGCACACAAAGTCTGCGTGTCCAATGGGCCTCTCTTTCCAGTGATGGCCGACTAGGCCATCTTTTGATACATATGCAGCTAGAGTCAAGAGCTCAGGGGTACTGGTTAGTTCATAATGTTGTTCCACCTATAGGGTTGAAGATCCCTTTAGCTCCTTGGGTACTTTCTCTAGCTCCTCCATTGGGAGCCCTGTGATCCATCCATTAGCTGACTGTGAGCATCCACTTCTGTGTTTGCTAGGCCCCGGCATAGTCTCACAAGAGACAGCTACATCTGGGTCCTTTCGATAAAATCTTGCTAGTATATGCAATGGTGTCAGCGTTTGGATGCTGATTATGGGGTGGATCCCTGGATATGGCAGTCTCTACATGGTCCATCCTTTCATCTCAGCTCCAAACTTTGTTTCTGTAACTCCTTCCATGGGTGTTTTGTTCCCACTTCTAAGGAGGGGCATAGTGTCCACACTTCAGTCTTCATTTTTCTTGAGTTTCATGTGTTTAGGAAATTGTATCTTATATCGTGGGTATCCTAGGTTTTGGGCTAGTATCCACTTATCAGTGAGTACATATTGTGTGAGTTCCTTTGTGATTGTGTTACCTCACTCAGGATGATGCTCTCCAGGTCCATCCATTTGGCTAGGAATTTCATAAATTCATTCTTTTTAATAGCTGAGTAGTACTCCATTGTGTAGATGTACCACATTTTCTGTATCCATTCCTCTGTTGAGGGGCATCTGGGTTCTTTCCAGTTTCTGGCTATTATAAATAAGGCTGCTATGAACATAGTGGAGCATGTGTCCTTCTTACCAGTTGGGGCTTCTTCTGGATATATGCCCAGGAGAGGTATTGCTGGATCCTCCGGTAGTACTATGTCCAATTTTCTGAGGAACCGCCAGACTGATTTCCAGAGTGGTTGTACAAGCCTGCAATCCCACCAACAATGGAGGAGTGTTCCTCTTTCTCCACATCCTCGCCAGCATCTGCTGTCACCTGAATTTTTGATCTTAGCCATTCTCACTGGTGTGAGGTGGAATCTCAGGGTTGTTTTGATTTGCATTTCCCTGATGATTAAGGATGTTGAACATTTTTTCAGGTGCTTCTCTGCCATTCGGTATTCCTCAGGTGAGAATTCTTTGTTCAGTTCTGAGCCCCATTTTTTAAGGGGGTTATTTGATTTTCTGAGGTCCACCTTCTTGAGTTCTTTATATATGTTGGATATTAGTCCCCTATCTGATTTAGGATAGGTAAAGATCCTTTCCCAGTCTGTTGGTGGTCTTTTTGTCTTATAGACAGTGTCTTTTGCCTTGCAGAAACTTTGGAGTTTCATTAGGTCCCATTTGTCAATTCTCGATCTTACAGCACAAGCCATTGCTGTTCTGTTCAGGAATTTTTCCCCTGTGCCCATATCTTCAAGGCTTTTCCCCACTTTCTCCTCTATAAGTTTCAGTGTCTCTGGTTTTATGTGAAGTTCCTTGATCCACTTAGATTTGACCTTAGTACAAGGAGATAAGTATGGATCGATTCGCATTCTTCTACATGATAACAACCAGTTGTGCCAGCACCAATTGTTGAAAATGCTGTCTTTCTTCCACTGGATGGTTTTGGCTCCCTTGTCGAAGATCAAGTGACCATAGGTGTGTGGGTTCATTTCTGGGTCTTCAATTCTATTCCATTGGTCCACTTGTCTGTCTCTATACCAGTACCATGCAGTTTTTATCACAATTGCTCTGTAGTAAAGCTTTAGGTCAGGCATGGTGATTCCACCAGAGGTTCTTTTATCCTTGAGAAGAGTTTTTGCTATCCTCGGTTTTTTGTTATTCCAGATGAATTTGCAAATTGCTCCTTCTAATTCGTTGAAGAATTGAGTTGGAATTTTAATGGGGATTGCATTGAATCTGTAGATTGCTTTTGGCAAGATAGCCATTTTTACAATGTTGGTCCTGCCAATCCATGAGCATGGGAGATCTTTCCATCTTCTGAGATCTTCTTTAATTTCTTTCTTCAGGGACTTGAAGTTTTTATCATACAGATCTTTCACTTCCTTCGTTAGAGTCACGCCGAGATATTTTATATTATTTGTGGCTATTGAGAAGGGTGTTGTTTCCCTAATTTCTTTCTCAGCCTGTTTATTCTTTGTGTAGAGAAAGGCCATTGACTTGTTTGAGTTAATTTTATATCCAGCTACTTCACCGAAGCTGTTTATCAGGTTTAGGAGTTCTCTGTTGGAATTTTTAGGGTCACTTATATATACTATCATATCATCTGCAAAAAGTGATATTTTGACTTCCTCTTTTCCAATTTGTATCCCCTTGATCTCCTTTTGTTGTCGAATTGCTCTGGCTAATACTTCAAGTACTATGTTGAAAAGGTAGGGAGAAAGTGGGCAGCCTTGTCTAGTCCCTGATTTTAGTGGGATTGCTTCCAGCTTCTCTCCATTTACTTTGATGTTGGCTACTGGTTTGCTGTAGATTGCTTTTATCATGTTTAGGTATTGGCCTTGAATTCCTGATCTTTCCAGAACTTTTATCATGAATGGGTGTTGGATCTTGTCAAATGCTTTTTCTGCATCTAACGAGATGATCATGTGGTTTTTGTCTTTGAGTTTGTTTATATAATGGATTACATTGATGGATTTTCGTATATTAAACCATCCCTGCATCCCTGGAATAAAACCTACTTGGTCAGGATGGATGATTGCTTTAATGTGTTCTTGGATTCGGTTAGCGAGAATTTTATTAAGGATTTTTGCATCGATGTTCAAAGGGAAGTAGACACAATAAAGAAAACTCAAAGCGAGGCAACACTAGAGATAGAAACCCTAGGAAAGAAATCTGGAACCATAGATTTGAGCATCAGCAACAGAATACAAGAGATGGAAGAGAGAATCTCAGGTGCAGAAGATTCCATAGAGAACATCGGCACAACAATCAAAGAAAATGGAAAATGCAAAAAGATCCTAACTCAAAATATCCAGGAAATCCAGGACACAATAAGAAGACCAAACGTACGGATAATAGGAGTGGATGAGAATGAAGATTTTCAACTCAAAGGTCCAGCAAACATCTTCAACAAAATTATTGAAGAAAACTTCCCAAATCTAAAGAATGAGATGCATATGAACATACAAGAAGCCTACAGAACTCCAAATAGACTGGACCAGAAAAGAAATTCCTCCCGACACATAATAATCAGAACATCAAATGCACTAAATAAAGATAGAATACTAAAAGCAGTAAGGGAAAAAGGTCAAGTAACATATAAAGGCAAGCCTATCAGAATTACACCAGATTTTTCACCAGAGACTATGAAAGCCAGAAGAGCCTGGACAGATGTTATACAGACACTAAGAGAACACAAACTGCAGCCCAGGCTACTATACCCAGCCAAACTCTCAATTATCATAGAGGGAGAAACCAAAGTATTCCACGACAAAACCAAATTCACGCATTATCTCTCCACGAATCCAGCCCTTCAAAGGATAATAACAGAAAAAAACCAATACAAGAACGGGAACAACGCCCTAGAAAAAACAAGAAGGTAATCCCTCAACAAACCTAAAAGAAGACAGCCACAAGAACAGAATGCCACCTTTAACAACTAAAATAACAGGAAGCAACAATTACTTTTCCTTAATATCTCTTAACATCAATGGTCTCAACTCGCCAATAAAAAGACATAGACTAACAAACTGGCTACACAAACAAGACCCAACATTTTGCTGCTTACAGGAAACTCATCTCAGAGAAAAAGATAGACACTACCTCAGAATGAAAGGCTGGAAAACAATTTTCCAAGCAAATGGTATGAAGAAACAAGCAGGAGTAGCCATCCTAATATCTGATAAGATTGACTTCCAACCCAAAGTCATCAAAAAAGACAAGGAGGGACACTTCATTCTCATCAAAGGTAAAATCCTCCAAGAGGAACTCTCAATTCTGAATATCTATGCTCCAAATACAAGAGCAGCCACATTCACTAAAGAAACTTTAGTAAAGCTCAAAGCACACATTGCGCCTCACACAATAATAGTGGGAGACTTCAACACACCACTTTCACCAATGGACAGATCATGGAAACAGAAACTAAACAGGGACACACTGAAACTAACAGAAGTGATGAAACAAATGGATCTGACAGATATCTACAGAACATTTTTCCCTAAAACAAAAGGATATACCTTCTTCTCAGCACCTCATGGTACCTTCTCCAAAATTGACCACATAATAGGTCACAAATCAGGCCTCAACAGATTCAAAAATATTGAAATTGTCCCATGTATCCTATCAGATCACCATGCACTAAGGCTGATCTTCAATAACAAAATAAATAACAGAAAGCCAACATTCACATGGAAACTGAACAACACTCTTCTCAATGATACCTTGGTCAAGGAAGGAATAAAGAAAGAAATTAAAGACTTTTTAGAGTTTAATGAAAATGAAGCCACAACGTACCCAAACCTTTGGGACACAATGAAAGCATTTCTAAGAGGGAAACTCATAGCTATGAGTGCCTTCAAGAAAAAACGGGAGAGAGCACATACTAGCAGCTTGACAACACATCTAAAAGCTCTAGAAAAAAAGGAAGCAAATTCACCCAAGAGGAGTAGACGGCAGGAAATAATCAAACTCAGGGGTGAAATCAACCAAGTGGAAACAAGAAGAACTATTCAAAGAATTAACCAAACGAGGAGTTGGTTCTTTGAGAAAATCAACAAGATAGATAAACCCTTAGCTAGACTCACTAAAGGGCACAGGGACAAAATCCTAATTAACAAAATCAGAAATGAAAAGGGAGACATAACAACAGATCCTGAAGAAATCCAAAACACCATCAGATCCTTCTACAAAAGGCTATACTCAACAAAACTGGAAAACCTGGACGAAATGGACAAATTTCTGGACAGATACCAGGTACCAAAGTTGAATCAGGATGAAGTTGACCTTCTAAACAGTCCCATATCCCCTAAAGAAATAGAAGCAGTTATTAATAGTCTCCCAGCCAAAAAAAGCCCAGGACCAGACGGGTTTAGTGCAGAGTTCTATCAGACCTTCAAAGAAGATCTAACTCCAGTTCTGCACAAACTTTTTCACAAGATAGAAGTAGAAGGTATTCTACCCAACTCATTTTATGAAGCCACTATTACTCTGATACCTAAACCACAGAAAGATCCAACAAAGATAGAGAACTTCAGACCAATTTCTCTTATGAACATAAATATCTTTTCTATACTGCATAGCATCTTCTGGCAGTATGAAATGCAGTCAACAGCGAGAAATTGTCCTGCTTAATTTCAACTTCATAGCTTTGTATCTTGCAAGCACAGTACATGATGCCTTCAAGAATTGTTGCATAATTCTTGTGAGCAAGTATGAGAAATAGCAAGAGACAACACTAGTTTGTGCTTTCATGAAACAAGACCAAAAAACTCATGAAAAGAATTTTCAGAGCTGGCATTAAAATATTTGGTTAGTATACAAGTTATAATTTCAAGAAAAACTTTAACCAGTTATGGAGAATACCTTCCTTCAATTTCTACATATTTTAATCAGATAATCTAGTTGGCTTACAAAGTTTTAGTGTTCCTTATACATTTGTTAAAAATCCACCATTTTTAAAAAGTATTTCTTCCCAATCCTTCATTTTTCCAATCTCTTTTTCTCTATCCTTTCTTGGACATTTTTGTTTTTACTTATTCACTTTACCTCACTCTCACTGACCCACTCTCAGCCACCCCCCCCCCACTCAATCCTTCCCCCATCCCCTTCTCTAAGCCATTGCCTCCTCCCTCTGGGTGTGCTTACACTCTGGCATTTCAAGTCTCTTCTAGGCTAGACACTTCATCTCCCACTGAATCCAGACAAGGCAGCCCAGCTGGAAGAACATATCACACATACAGGTTACAGCTTTTGAAACAGCCCCCACTCCTGTTGGTGATAATAGATTGGACTCATGAGAATTCTACACCCATCTAAAAGAACATTGCTAGTCTCAGTTTATGATTATGTGTGATATAATTAACATATATCTAAATAAATCTAAAGCAGAGTATGTATTTAAAGATAAGCCAATTATTATGAAAATATTATGAATATTCGAATTATTCAGCCATGTATATTTTCTATTGCAACTCGTGTTTCTATGTAATTACAGATGAATATGCTTTTGATTTCTTTTAAAAGCTAATCATCTTGAAGTAATAAGGATCTATCAAAATATGTAAATTTACACTGAGATTATAGTTCACTTTTTCTAATACCTAATATTAAAAGAAAATGTGTCTTGTATTAGCCACTATTTCTTTTTGTAGATTTACTTACATATGTATTTTACAGTCTAGTCATTTCCCTCTCTCCTGGTCCCCCTTGCACAGTTATTGATCACATTCGTCCTCAACCCTGTCTCTGAGAAGATGCTCTCAGCCCACCAGGTCTCCACCCCACTTCCTGAGGTTTCAAATATCTCCAAGATTAAGCGTGTCTTCTCCAACTGAAGTCAAACCAGGCAGTCCTCTGATATATACATATCATATGCAATTGCCGGGAGCCTCAGACCAGCTTGTACATGCTGCCTGATTGGTGGCTTAGTGTCTCGAATCCTGGGGTTTGGTGGCTCAGTGTCTGGAATCCTGGGGTTCAGGTTAGTTGAGATTGCTGTTCTCCCTATAGGGTCATCGCCCTCCCCTTCAGATTCTTCAATCTTTTTCCCAATTCAACCATAGGAGTTCCCAACTTCAGTCCAATGGTTGTGTGTAATTATCTGCTTTTGCCTTAGTCAGTTATTGGTTGGGCTTCTCTGAGGACAGCCATGCTAGGTTACTGTTTGTAAGCACATTAAAACAACAGTAATAGTGTAAGGTCTTGGTGTCTTCCCATGAGATGGATCCCCAATTGGGCTGGTCACTGGACCTCCTTTCCCTCAGTCTCTTCTCCACTTTTGTCCCTGAAGTTTTTTTTATTAAGGAACACTTCTGGGTCAGAAACATTGCCTGTGGGTGTATAATACTGGATCTCCTCTTGAGGCCCTGTCTATATACTGGAGGTGGACTCTTCAAGTTCCCTTTCCCCCCTGATGGGCTAAGTGAGGTATACCAGACTGAAAAGGACATATGTGGTATGTACTCACTAATAAATGGATATTAGCCCAAAAATACAGAATATCTAGGATATAACCTATAGAATTTAAGAACCTTAGCAAGCAGAAAGATAAACAAGGATGCTTCAATTCCACTTAGTAGGGAGAAGAAAATAGTCACAAGAGGTATAGAGAGGGATTTGGCAGGAGACAAGATGGCGAGGGGAAAAGGGTATGATCGGGTAGAGAAGCCCAGAAGGTCAGCAAAATAAATGAAAAAAAAAATGTAGCCTCAAAGGTTGGAGGTAGGGAGACCCTCTGGAAAGTGCCAGAAACCTGGGAGATGACTCTCAGGACTCAATGAGAGTGACATTAGATTGAGTTTTTTCCAGGGCCTTTAGCCATTTTTATGGTTTTGGTCCTTGGATCCTAAGGTGTTCTTGTACTAGGCATTGGGGGGGAAGTTGACCTCAATGGTCCTGGTGTGGAAGACCTCTGATGGGTATCCATGGGCTATATGGTTCTGAACCTGCCAGTCTGTATGATTGAAGATGCACAGGGCTGTATGGTTCAGGAACTAGACAGCCAATGAAGGTGTGTAGAGAGGTTTCAAGAAAACCTAGCAGGGTGCTCAACATAGTTTGGCTTAGCCCAGAGGGTCCTGACAGTAGGGAAGATAGGTGTGAGGAGGAAAGCTTAGGTGTCAGGTCTTTTGAAGGTGGGTGGAGAGGTGGCTGCTGAATTGAGGTCCTCTGGGATAGCTTAGACATTTTCACACCTTGGTATTCTGAACTCTACTTTCACATCAATTTTCTTCTTACACTCACCTTTCCTCAAACCATTCTTACATGTTCCTTTCTATTTGCCTGGCTTCTTCAGAGCCTTCAAATTTTACCCCAAAAATGTAACCACTCAAAACAAGGATCATTATATGAGAGACAACCCACAATGATTGTCTTCTTAAGTTGATTGGTTCACTCAATATATCTTTTGAGTCCCTTATTTTTCTTTTAAACATTTCATGGTTCTTCTCCGTTGAATAAATTCCATTAAGCATATTCTATATTTCATTGTTTACCACTTGTTTCTGAACATCTAAACTAGTTACATTTTTAAGCTATTGTTAATATAAATTACAAAGAATATGGATGTGCATATATCTGTGTAGTATGGCATAGATTCCTTTGATGAAATGTCTAAGTAGTTTCATTGGTATTACTATAATATCATGTGGGTCTCTGAATCTTTTTACATCTGTTAATTAGAGCCTCTCAGAGGACAACTAAGAGGATTGCATGTAAATGCAACATAGTATCATTAATAATGTCAGAAATTGTTTCTTACCTATGGGATGGGACTCAATTTGGGCCAGTCCCCCCATCTCTGCTCCATCTTTGTCTCTGAACATCTTATAGGGAGGACACATTTTGGGTCCAAGGTTATGTGGATGGGTTGCTCTTTTTATCCCCCACCTAGGAATCCTGCCTAGCTACATGAGGAGGCCTCCTCAGTCTCCACACCCCCTACTCCCCTGCTAGTACTATCAGCAAGAGTTACCTCATAGACTTCATGAGGCCTCCCTGCATCCCAAATCTCAGGCATCCTAGGAATGCCCCCTCTGTTCATTGCCAATTTCCATTCTCTCTCACCTGTATTTTTCTACGTCTAATATTCTCATCTCCTTGTTCCCCTCCCCATTCCCTCTCCCACCTATTTTCTTCAGTGCATCTACATCTGATATCTACTTTATTTCCACTTCTGAGAAAGATTTAAGCATCCTCCATTGTACCATCAGTGTTATTTGGCTTCTATTAGGTCTGTGGATTGCAGCTTGGTTATCCAGTACTTTATTGCTAATATCTACTTACATAAGAGTACATACCATACATATCCTTTAGTGTCTAGGTGACCACAATGAGGATATTTTCTAGTTCAATCCATTTGCTTGAAAAATTCATGATGTCCTTGTGATTAATAGGGAGTAGTAAATCATTGTGTAAATGAACCACAAATTTTTTTCCTTTTCTTTTTTCTTTTTTGGATAATAAAATCTTTATTTCATTCATTTCCGACATGATTTTTCTTTTTTTTTCTTTTTTTATTGGTTATTTTATTTACTTACATTTCAAATGTTATCACCCTTCCTAGTATCCCGTCCATAAGCTCCCTATCCCTTCTTCTCCCTACCCCTGCCTATATGAGGGTAATTCCCCAACAACCCACCCATTCCTGCCTCAGCACACTAGCATTCCACTCTCCTGGGTCATCAAGCCTCCACAGGACCAAGGGCCTCCCCTCTCAATTATGACATATAAGGCAACCCTCTGCTACGTATTCAGCTGGAGCCATTGGTCCCCCAATGTGTACTCTTTGGTTGGTGGTTTAGACCCTGGGAGCTTTGGGGTGTCTTGTTGAACCATGTTTTCTTTATTCATTCTTCAGTTGAGGGAAATCTTGTTTATTTTGAAGTTTCTCACAATTATAAATATAGATGCTATGAACATAGTTGAGCAAATATCCCTGTGGGATGGTGCAGCCCCTATTGGGTATGTGCCCCAACGTGGTATATCTGTGTCTTCAGGTAGAACTATTCCCATCTTTCTGAAAATTCTTCAAACTGATTTCCAAGGGGTTGTAATAGTTTGAACTCCCAGCCTCAATGAGTGAGATTTTACTCTTGCTCCACATCCTCACCAGGATGTTCTGTCCCTGTGCTGTTGTTGTTGTTGTTTACCTTAGACATTCTGATGGATGTAAAGTGGAATCTCAAAGTCATTTTGATTTTCAACTCTTTGATAACTAAGGGTGTTGGACATTTCTTTATGTGTTTTAGCTACTAGAGATTCTTCTGTTTAGATTTTTCTGTTTAGCTCTGTACCCCATTTTAAAATGGATTATTTGTTTTGTTTTTTTTTCTAATTTTTCCTGTTTTGTGTTATAAACATTTTGGATATTACCCTGTCAGAGCTAGGGTGGTTGAAGATATTTTCCCAACTCTGTAGGCTGTAGTTTCCCTTACAGAACCTTTTTAGTTTCATGAATTGTTTTCCATTTATTAATTGTTGTTCATAATGGCTAAGTTATGGGAGTTCTCTTCAGGAAGTTGTCTCTTATACCAATGAGCTCAAGGATATTCACCCCTTTCTGTTCTATTAGATTTAGTGTAGCAGGTTGAGGTCTTTGATCGACTTGGTTTTGAGTTTTGGGAAAGGTGGTAAGTATAGATCTATTTGCATTCTTCTACATACAGACATCCAGTTAAGCTAGCATAATTGCTAGGAGATGCTCTTCCTTTTCCATTTGACGGTTTTGACTTCTGTCAAAAGCCAAGGTGTGTGTGTGTGTGTGTGTGTGTGTGTGTGTGTGTTTCTTTTACTCTGGCTCTTCCATTTGATTCCATTGATCATCCTTTCTGTTTGTATACAAATAACATGCAATTATTATTACTATTGCTCTGTAGTACAACTTAAATTCAAGAATGGTGATAACTCCAGATGTCCCTTTATTGCACTGAATCATTTTAGCTATTCTGTGTTTTGTTTGTCTGTTTGTTTGTTTGTTTTTCCCATATGAAGTTGGGAATTCTTTTTTTTTTTTTTTTTTTTGAGACCTATAAAGAATTTTGGTCAAATTTTGATGGGAATTACATTTAATTTGTAGATTGCTTTCAGCAAGATATCCATTATTCTATGTTAATTCTACTGATCCATAACCAAGAAAGATCTTTTTATCTTCTGATATTTTTCAGTTTCTTAATTCATAAACTTAAAATTCTTGTAATACAGGTCTTTCAATTGCTTGGTTAGGGTTACACCAAGATATTTTATATTATGTATGACTATTGTGAAAGATGTTGTCTCCCTAAGTTGTTTCTTAGTCTGTTTCTCTTTTGTATACAGGAGGGCTACTGATTTCTTAAATTTTTATCAAGTCACATTGACTTAAGTGCTTATCAGCTGTGGGACTTCTTTGGTAGAGTTTTTGGGGTTATCTCTGTAAACTATCACATACTCTGCAAATTGTGATATTTTTGTTTCTACATTTTCAATTTGTAAAACTTTAATGCTCCAGCTAGGGAATCAAGTACTATATTGCATATATAGGGAGGAAGTTGGCAGCCTCTTGTCTCTGATTGTAGTATAATTGCTTTAAGTTTCCCTCTATTTAATTTGATGTTGCCTGTCAGCCTGAGGTTGTATTTTGTATTTACTGTGTTTATATATGGGCTGTATACTCCTTGTCTCTCCAAGACTTTTAACCTGAAGAGGTATTAGATTTTTGTCAAGGGCTTTTTTAGCATCTAATGAGATGGTCATGTGGCTTTTATTTTTCAGATTTTTCTATATGGTGGATAATGTTGATGGATTTTTGTATATTAAACCATGCCTGAGACATTGGGATGAAGCCTATTTGATCATGGTGGATAATATCTTTGATGTGTTCTTGTATTCATTTTGCAAGTGCTTCATTCAAGTGCTTTTAATTTTTGTCTCTTTGTGTAGTTTAGATATCAGGGTAACTATGGCCTTATAGAATGAGTTTGGCTATGTTCCCTCTGTTTCTATTTAGTGTATTAGGGTTAATAGCACTGCTATTTGCTCTTCTTTGAAAGTCTTGTAGTATTCTGTGCCAATATCATTTGGTCCTGGGAGTTTTTGTTTGAGAAACTTTTAATGAGTGCTTCTATTTCCATAGTGGTTACAGGACTGTTTAGATTAATTTACCTGGTCTTGATTAAACTTGGGTAAGTGGTATCTTTCTAGCAAACCATCTACTTCATTTAGAATTTCCAATTTTGTGGAGTACAGGATTTTGCAGTAAGACCTAGTAATTGTTTGAATTTACTCAGGGTATGTTATTGTTTCCCTTTTCATTTCTGATTTTGTTGACTTGTATATTGTCTCTTTGGCATTAAGTTAGTTTGACTGCAAGTCTGTGTATTTTCTTGATTTTCTGGCAGAGCCAGTTCTTTATTTTGTTGATACTTCATGTTGTTCCTTTTGTTCCTAAAATACTATTTCTGACCGTTGGTTTGATAATTTCCTGCTGTCTACTCCTCTTGCGTGCTGCTGCTACTTCTGCTTCTGCTTCTGCTTCTGCTTCTTCTTCTTCTTCTTCTTCTTCTTCTTCTTCTTCTTCTTCTTCTTCTTCTTCTTCTTCTTCTTCTTCTTCTTCTTCTTCTTCTTCTTCTTCTTTCTTCTTCTCCTTCTCTATTTTCATCTTCTTTTCTTTTCTAGAGCTTTTAGGTGTACTATTAAATCATTAGTGTGAGAGCTCAAATTTCTTTATGAAGACACTTAGTTTTATGAATGTTCCTCTTAGCACTGCTTTCATTGTGTGTCACAAGTTTGGGAATGTTGTGCCTTCATGTTCATTGAATTTTAGAAAATCTTTGATATTTTTCTTATTTCTTCTTGACTCAGAGATCATTGAATAGAGAGCTGCTCACTTTCCATGAGTATGCAGGCTTTATGTTGTTTCTCTTGTTGCTGTTAAAGTCTAGCTTTAATATTGGGTGGTCTGATAAGATATAAGGAGTTATTTCTGTTTTCTTGTGTCTGTAGAAGTTTGATTAGTGCTGTATTATATGGTCAACATTGGAGAAGGTTCCATGAGGTCTTGAAGAGTCATATCTTTTGTGTTTGTGTTTGTAGATATCTGTTAGGTCCATTAGATACATAATCTCTCTTAGTTTCATTATTTCTTTGTTTAGTTTTGTCACCAATGACATTTCCATTGGTAAGAATGGGGAGTTGACATCTACCACTATTAAAGTATGGTGTTGGATGTGCAGTTTAAGCTTTTGTAATGTTTGTTTTCAGAATATGGGTACCTTTGTATTTGGTACATACATGTTCAGAATTGAGACCTCATCTTGGTGGTTTTGTTTTTGTTTTGTTTTTGTTTTTGTTTTTGTTTTTTTTCTTTCATGAGTATAAAGTGTCCTACCCTGTATCTGTTGATGACTTTTGGCTGAAAGTTAATTTTATTCAATATTAAAATGGTAATTCCAGCTCGTTTCTTAGGCCCATTTCCTTTGAAAACTTTTCCTTACCCCTTTACTGTGAGGTAATACCTACCTTTCTGCTGAGATAATTTTCTTGGATACAGCAGAATGGTGGATCCTGTTTATGATTCCACTATTACTCTGTGTCTTTTCATTGGAGAATTGAGTTCATTGATGTTGAGAGATATTATTTTTCCATTTTTTATTAGGTATTTATCTCATTTACATTTCCAATGCTATACCAAAAATCCCCCATACCCACCCATCCCCACTCCCCTACCCACCCACTCCCACTTTTTGGCCCTGGCGTTCCCCTGTACTGGGGCATATAAAGTTTGCAAGACCAGTGGGCCTCTCTTTCCAGTGATGGCCGACTAGGACATCTTTTGATACATATGCAGCTAGAGTCAAGAGCTCCGGGGTACTGGTTAGTTCATAATGTTGTTCCACCTATAGGGTTGCAGATCCTTTAGCTCCTTGGGTTCTTTCTCTAGCTCCTCCATTGGGAGCCCTGTGATCCATCCATTAGCTGACTGTGAACATCCACTTCTGTGTTTGCTAGGCCCCGGCATAGTCTCACAAGAGACAGCTACATCTGGGTCCTTTCGATAACATCTTGCTAGTGTATGCAATGGTGTCAGCGTTTGGATGCTGATTATGGGGTGGATCCCTAGATATGGCAGTCTCTACATGGTCCATCCTTTCATCTCAGCTACAAACTTTGTCTCTGTAACACCTTCCATGGGTGATTTGTTCCCACTTCTAAGGAGGGGCATAGTGTCCACACTTCAGTCTTCATTCTTCTTGAGTTTCATGTGTTTAACAAATTGTATCTTATATCTTGGGTATCCTAGTTTTGGGGCTAATATCCACTTATCAGTGAGTATATATTGTGTGAGTTCCTTTGTGAGTGTGTTACCTCACTCAGGATGATGCCCTCCAGGTCCATCATTTCCCTGATGATTAAGGATGTTGAACATTTTTTCAGGTGCTTCTCTGCCATTCGGTATTCCTCAGGTGAGAATTCTTTGTTCAGTTCTGAGCCCCATTTTTTAATGGGGTTATTCGATTTTCTGAAGTCCACCTTCTTGAGTTCTTTATATATATTGGATATTAGTCCCCTATCTGATTTAGGATAGGTAAAGATCCTTTCCAAATCTGTTGGTGGTCTTTTTGTCTTATTGGCGGTGTCTTTTGCCTTGCAGAAACTTTGGAGTTTCATTAGGTCCCATTTGTCAATTCTTGATCTTAAAGCACAAGCCATTGCTGTTCTGTTCAGGAATTTTTCCCCTGTGCCCATATCTTCAAGGCTTTTCCCAACTTTCTCCTCTATAAGTTTCAGTGTCTCTGGTTTTATGTGAAGTTCCTTGATCCACTTAGATTTGACTTTAGTACAAGGAGATAAGTATGGATCAATTCGCATTCTCCTACATGATAACAACCAGTTGTGCCAGCACCAATTGTTGAAAATGCTGTCTTTCTTCCACTGGATGGTTTTAGCTCCCTTGTCGAAGATCAAGTGACCATAGGTGTGTGGGTTCATTTCTGGGTCTTCAATTCTATTCCCTTGGTCTACTTGTCTGTCTCTATACCAGTACCATGCAGTTTTTATCACAATTGCTCTGTAGTAAAGCTTTAGGTCAGGCATGGTGATTCCACCAGAGGTTCTTTTATCCTTGAGAAGACTTTTTGCTATCCTAGGTTTTTTGTTATTCCAGATGAATTTGCAAATTGCTCCTTCTAATTCGTTGAAGAATTGAGTTGGAATTTTGATGGGGATTGCATTGAATCTGTAGATTGCTTTTGGCAAGATAGCCATTTTTACAATGTTGATCCTGCCAATCCATGAGCATGGGAGATCTTTCCATCTTCTGAGATTTTCTTTAATTTCTGTCTTCAGTGACTTGAAGTTTTTATCATACAGATCTTTCACCTCCTTAATTTGAGTCACGGCAAGATATTTTATATTATTTGTGACTATTGAGAAGGGTGTTGTTTCCCTAATTTCTTTCTCAGCCTGTTTATTCTTTGTATAGAGAAAGGCCATTGACTTGTTTGAGTTTATTTTATATCCAGCTACTTCACCGAAGCTGTTTATCAGGTTTAGGAGTTCTCTGGTAGAATTTTTAGGGTCATTTATATATACTATCATATCATCTGCAAAAAGTGATATTTTGACTTCCTCTTTTCCAATTTGTATCCCCTTGATCTCCTTTTGTTGTCTAATTGCTCTGGCTAATACTTCAAGTACTATGTTGAAAAGGTAGGGAGAAAGTGGGCAGCCTTGTCTAGTCCCTGATTTTAGTGGGATTACTTCCAGCTTCTCTCCATTTACTTTGATGTTTGCTGCTGGTTTGCTGTAGATTACTTTTATCATGTTTAGTTATGGGCCTTGAATTTCTGATCTTTCCAAAACTTTTATCATGAATGGGTGATGAATCTTGTCAAATGCTTTTTCTGCATCTAACGAGATGATCATGTGGTTTTTGTCTTTGAGTTTGTTTATATAATGGATTACATTGATAGATTTCGTATATTAAACCATCCCTGCATTCCTGGAATAAAACCTACTTGGTCAGGACGGTTGATTGCTTTGATGTGTTCTTGGATTCAGTTAGCGAGAATTTTATTGAGGATTTTTGCATCGATATTCATAAGAGAAATTGGTCTGAAGTTCTCTATCTTTGTTGGGTCTTTCTGTGGTTTAGGTATCAGAGTAATAGTGGTTTCATAAAATGAGTTGGGTAGAGTATCTTCTACTTCTATTTTGTGAAATATTTTGTGCAGAACTGGAATTAGATCTTCTTTGAAGGTCTGATAGAACTCTGCACTAAACCTGTCTGGTCCTGGGCTTTTTTTGGCTGGGAGACTATTAATAACTGCTTCTATTTCTTTAGGTGATATGGGACTGTTTAGATGGTCAACTTGATCCTGATTCAACTTTGGTACCTGGTATCTGTCCAGAAATTTGTCCATTTCGTCCAGGTTTTCCACTTTTGTTGAGTATAGCCTTTTGTAGAAGGATCTGATGGTGTTTTGGATTTCTTCAGGATCTGTTGTTCTGTCTCCCTTTTCATTTCTGATTTTGTTAATTAGGATTTTGTCCCTGTGCCCTTTAGTGAATCTAGCTAAGGGTTTATCTATCTTGTTGATTTTCTCAAAAAACCAACTCCTACTTTGGTTAATTCTTTGAATAGTTCTTCTTGTTTCCACTTGGTTGATTTCACCCCTGAGTTTGATTATTTCCTGCCGTCTTCTCCTCTTGGGTGAATTTGCTTCCTTTTTTTCTAGAGCTTTTAGATGTGTTGTCAAGCTGCTAGTATGTGCTCTCTCCCATTTCTTCTTGGAGGCACTCAGAGCTATGAGTTTCCCTCTTAGAAATGCTTTAATTGTGTCCCATAGGTTTGGGTACATTGTGGCTTCATTTTCATTAAACTCTAAAAAGTCTTTAATTTCTTTCTTTATTCCTTCCTTGACCAAGGTATCATTGAGAAGAGTGTTGTTCAGTTTCCATGTGAATGTTGGCTTTCCATTATTTATGTTGTTATTGAAGATCAGTCTTAGGCCATGGTGGTCTGATAGGATACATGGGACAATTTCAATATTTTTGTATTTCTTGAGGCCTGTTTTGTGACCAATTATATGGTCAATTTTGGAGAAGGTCCCATGAGGTGCTGAGAAGAAGGTATATCCTTTTGTTTTAGGATAAAATGTTCTGTAGATATCTGTCAGGTCCATTTGTTTCATAACTTCTGTTAGTTTCACTGTGTCCCTGTTTAGTTTCTGTTTCCACGATCTGTCCATTGATGAAAGTGGTGTGTTGAAGTCTCCCACTATTATTGTGTGAGGTGCAATGTGTGCTTTGAGCTTTACTAAAGTGTCTATAATGAATGTGGCTGCCCTTGCATTTGGAGCGTAGATATTCAGAATTGTGAGTTCCTCTTGGAGGATTTTACCTTTGATGAGTATGAAGTGTCCCTCCTTGTCTTTTTTGATAACTTTGGGTTGGAAGTTGATTTTATCCGATATTAAAATGGCTACTCCTGCTTGTTTCTTTAGACCATTTGCTTGGAAAATTGTTTTCCAGCCTTTCACTCTGAGGTAGTGTCTGTCTTTTTCCCTGAGATGGGTTTCCTGTAAGCAGCAAAATGTTGGGTCCTGTTTGTGTAGCCAGTCTGTTAGTCTATATCTTTTTATTGGGGAGTTGAGACCATTGATATTAAGAGATATTAAGGAAAAGTAATTGTTGCTTCCTGTTATTTGTGTTGTTAAAGTTGGCATTCTGTTCTTGTGGCTGTATTCTTTTAGTTTTGTTGAGGGATTATCTTCTTGCTTTTTCTAGGACGTGGTTCCTGTCCTTGTATTGGTTTTTTTCTGTTATTATCCTTTAAAGGGCTGGATTTGTGGAGAGATAATTTGTGAATTTAGTTTTGTCGTGGAATACTTTGGTTTCTCCATCTATGGTAATTGAGAGTTTGGCTGGGTATAGTAGTCTGGGCTGGAATTTGTGTTCTCTTAGTGTCTGTATAACATCTGCCCAGGCTCTTCTGGCTTTCATAGTCTCTGGTGAAAAATCTGATGTAATTCTGATAGGCTTGCCTTTATATGTTACTTGACCTTTTTCCCTTACTGCTTTTAGTATTCTATCTTTATTTAGTGCATTTGTTGTTCTGATTATTATGTGTCAGGAGGAATTTCTTTTCTGGTCCAGTCTATTTGAAGTTCTGTATGCTTCCTGTATGTTCATGGGCATCTCTTTCTTTAGATTTGGGAAGTTTTCTTCAATAATTTTGTTGAAGATGTTTGCTAGTTCTTTGAGTTGAAAATCTTCATTCTCATCCACTCCTATTATCCGTAGGTTTGGTCTTCTCATTGTGTCCTGGATTTCCTGGATGTTTTGAGTTCGGATCTTTTTGCATTTTCCATTTTCTTTGATTGTTGTGCCGATGTTCTCTATGGAATCTTCTGCACCTGAGATTCTCTCTTCCATCTCTTGTATTCTGTTGCTGATGCTGGCATCTATGGTTCCAGATTTTTTTCCTAGGGTTTCTATCTCCAGTGTTGCCTCACTTTGGGCTTTCTTTATTGTGTCTACTTCCCTTTTTAGGTCTAGTATGGTTTTGTTCATTTCTATCACCTGTTTGGATGTGTTTTCCTGTTTTTCTATAAGGACTTCTACCTGTTTGGTTGTGTTTTCCTGTTTTTCTTTAAGGACTTGTAACTCTTTAGCAGTGTTCTCCTGTATTTCTTTAAGTGAGTTATTAAATTACTTCTTTATGTCCTCTACCATCATCATGAGAAATGCTTTTAAATCCAGGTCTACCTTTTCAGGTGTGTTAGGATGTCCTGGACTGGGCGAAATGGGAGTGCTGGATTCTGATGATGGTGAGTGGTCTTGGTTCCTGTTAGTAGGATTCTTACGTTTACCTTTCGCCATCTGGCAATCTCTGGAGTTAGTTGTTATAGTTGTCTTTGTTTAGAGATTGTTCCTCTGTTGATTTTGTTACCATCTATCAGGAGACATGGGAGACTAGCTCTCTCCTCTGAGTTTCAGTAGTCAGAGCAGTCTCTGCAGGTAAGCTCTCCTCTTTCAGGGAAGGTGCACAGTTATCTGGTGTTTGGACCTCCTCCTGGCTGAAGATGAAGGCCCAAAACAGGATCTTTCCCAGAAGCTGTGTTGCTTTGGCCAGGAAGGTGGCCGGTTGTCTGGAGCCGAAGATGGCGCCGAAGATGGCGCCACCTCAGAAGCTCTCTGGCTCTCGCCTTTCCAGAAATGGCTGGCCTCTGTATTCCACACCTTCACCCGTTCAGCCTGCCCTCTGCGGAGTCCTGGAGCCAAGGAGGCTCCCGCTGCCAGGGCTTGAGGCACAAACCTCTCGGGCTGGCGGATCCCTGTGCACTCACCAGGAAGGTGGCCAGTTGTCTGGAGCTGAAGATGGTGCCACCTCAGAAGCTCTGTGGCTCTTGCCTGTCCCAGAAACAGCTGGCCTCTGTATTCCACACCGTCACCCGTGCAGCCTGCCCTCCACGGAGTCCTGGAGCCAAGCCCATGTTTTTATTAATATAACTTTGTAATATAACTTGAAACCCAGTTTGGTGATAATTGTAATAGGATTCTTGTTATTTTGGTTTACTTCATCTATGTATGATATTATGAGTAAACACAAGTGGATGTTGTTGGTGTTTGTTTTTTTTTGTTGTTGTTGTTTTGTTTTGTTTTTCTTTCTTTGAAGAATGAAGTTGCAGTTTTGGTTGCGATTTCTATAAACATGTAATTTGCTTTACACTGGATAACTATTTTTACTGTTAATTTTTCTTTACATAAACATGTATAGTATTGTCTTTTTTTAATGCCATTAAATTTTCTTCTGTGATTTGGTTTCCATTCTCTAGGATTTTCACTTCTTGGATAGATGTATTGCAAGACATTTTCATATTTTCAAGCTACTCTGAATAGAAATATTTCAATACTTTCTAAATATTCATCACCATGATATAGAAAACGATTGTTTAATTTTGATTTGTTCTTATTTATCCAAGATATTGGACAAAGCATTAAGTTATTCATTTTAGATAGTTCTAATTGTGAATAAATATGAACTTATTGGGTATAACTATTCATATGACTATCTTTATTTTATCCCATAGATTATGGTGATGTTTAAGTCTAGAGATTTATACTTTTTCTTTTTTGTGTTTGTGTTTTTCTTTTATTTTATTAGATATTTTTTTTTATTTACATTTCAAATGCTATTCCAAAAGTTCCCTATACCCTCCCTGGCCCTGCTCCCCTACCCACCCACTCCCACTATACTTGTCCTTTAATTGCTTGATTGACATACTCATTATTTCATGTTTGTTGTTTAGTCTCTATAAGTTTCTATATTTTTTATACTCTAAGAATGTAGAGTGTCTGACTTTGACTGTTGGCATGTTTCTCCAAGGCACCAAAAATAGTGTTACTGGTTTTTTTATATAATCTACTTGTTTGTATCTTTTGATTTGGGAATTGAATCCACTGATATTCATCATTATTAGTATTAATATAAGACATGTAACAGCTTCTTTAATTGGGTTGTATTTGTAGTGCTTTGCATTTTCTTACTCTTCATCTGTTTAAATGAATATCTTACTTTTGTAATTATTTCTTCTAATTTTTGAAATTATAATCAGAATGACTTTTTTCTCTCATTTCCTTTCTGCAAACTCTCCTATATATACTTCCTTGCCCAGTTTTTAAAATTCATTTTCTTTTTTCATTAATTTTGCTCTAATCCTATATGTTTATGTACTACCATAAGCTACACCCATAATGTTTTACATACATAGTTGCTGCACAATAAGTTAAATGCAAAACAATATTAGAAATGCTAAAATGAATAATGAAAGTCCTGGATACCTCAACCCTACTTAAAATACATAGAAGAAAGTAGGAATGCAGCACACGAGAGACATAATTTTTTCCAGTAAGTAATACACCCATAGCATAAAAGTTAACCCTAAATATATACATATAGGTACCATTAGACTGACTGATAAGGTTGCAGTTATGAATTTAGCATCTACCTTTGCACCACCTCCCTGCTGCTTCTTGGATATCTTTACTATTCTTTTCAGTTCAAAGGTTTTCCTTCAGGATATTCTGAAGTCTTAGTGGACATGGATTGTTTGGCCAGTTAATGTCACTGAAAGTTTGACTTTTTCCTTCCATTATGGCAGGAAGTTTTTCTGAGTTTTGTAGCTTGGGTTGTCAGCTGTGATCTTTCAGAAATTCAGATGCAGATGTGTATGTAACCTTCTGGTTTTAAAAATTCCCATTGAAGGCCTGTTATTCTGAATTGCCTGACAATGTATGTCACCTTGTCCTCCTTGGATACTTTTAATACAGTTTCTTGGTATTTTATTTTTATTTTATGTATTTATTTTTGCCTTTTTATGGTTTTGGCTACTGTATGCATTTTTCCTCTGAGATATTTGAATATATTTATCACCATTTTAAATTATTTTTCTAGAACTTGGAATACCTCATTGGTAGTCAATATTATAGAATTGGTGATTTTTAGAGAATTAAACTTAATAGAGGGTTTTTTAATAGTATTTTTTAAATTTGCATTTGTCCATCTACAGTTTTCATTGCATAAAGCTTTCAGACATGAACATGATGAATAAGTAAATTTTTTGTAGTATAGATATAAGGAATTTATTCAGTTCTCTAGAAGAAAATATATTTAGAAAATTTGCAGTTTAACTTAAGTCTTAAAGACAAATAAGAGCCTCAACACTTTAACACTTAAGAAAGAGAGAGACTATCACACAGGGTTTCTCTGTGTAGTCCTGGCTGGCCTAGAACTCAGAAATCCACCTGCCTCTGTCCCCCAAATGCTGGGTTTAAAGGCATGCACCACCACTGTACCGCGAGACTACCATATTTTATATAGGGTTTATTTGAACTAATATGATTTATTTTCTTGTAAAGGACAACATTGAAATGGGCTGGCATAGAGGTTCAGAGGTTCAGTCCATCATCATCAAGGTGGAAGCAGGGCAGCATCTAGGCAGGCAAGATGTAGGCAGAGTTGAGAGTTTTATATCTTCATCTGAAATCTGCTAGTAGAAGACTAGCTTCCAGGCAGCTAGGATGAGGTATGTTGTGTTGTTTTGTTTTATTTGTTTGTTTGTTTGTTTGTTTGTCTTTGGATATTTTCTTTATTTACATTTCAAATGTTTTCTCCTTTCCAGGTCTCCCCTTCAGAAACCTCATATCCTATCCCCCTCCCCCCTGTCTTTGAAAGGGTACTCACCAACCCACCCACTCCCATCCTCCCACCCTGGCATTCCCCTACACTGGGGCATTGAAACCCTGAGGCCAGAGGGCTTTTCCTCCCACTGATGTCCAGCAAGGCCATCTTCTGCCATATATAAGGCCAGTGCCATGGCTCTCTCCATGTGTATTCTTTGGTTGGTGGTCCAGTCCCAGGCAGCTTCTGGATGTCTTGCCTGTTGACACTGTTGCTCCCTCCATGGGGCTGTAAATCCTGTCAGCTCCTTCAGTCCCTTCTACATCTCCTTCATTGGGGACTCCAGAGCTTAGTCCAGTGGTTGGCTGTGAGCTTCCTCCTATGTGTTTGTCACACTCTGGCAGAGCCTCTCAGGAGACAGCCGTATCAGGCTATCAGGCTTCTATCAGCAAGCATTTCCTGGCATCCATAGGATTTGGTCTCTGTATATAGGATGGACCCCCAGATGGAACATTTTTGGCTTGATTTTTTCTTTGCTTTGTTATTTCCCTTTGTTACTTTAAGTGTTGACTAATATTTGGTTGTACAAAATACTCATTGTTGAAGCTGGTATGGGTTGAAGTTGATTTTAGGTCTATCGTAGGTGGAATGATTTTGAGTCCTCTGATCTCAAAAGCCAGAATTTATAAGAATTGTCTATATTCCTTGGGTCTGGATAGTCTGAGAACTCTAACTTCACTTCCCTGGATGGGTCACACATCCTATTATTTCTACAAATAGGATGAACATGTGGCAAGTAATGATAAGAACTGCTAGCAGTTGAACACATTCACCTAGCCGAGCAGGTTCACCATCCAAAATGCACAAAGAAACATAGACAATATTTAGGATCAGGAATTGTGTGAACTCATTGAACATTGGATGTGTGCTCAGCATTAACCTTAGTTTTTATCATATAGGCTACAAAATAAAACTGTGTGTATCAGAAAACCAGAGTGGGGAGAGAGAGAGAGAGAGAGAGAGAGAGAGAGAGAGAGAGAGAGAGAGAGAGAGAGATTCTCAACAAGATCAGACTCAAACAATAGAAATAAAAATGGTAAACAAAGTAACTTTGATATGAGAATATTATGACAAGTTTGAAAAGAATTGTATTCAAATTCCAAAACCGTGGTCTGATACTGACAATATGTGAAGTATTGAATAGAATTAATGAATTATTTGACATTTGGATAGAAAAATACTGCTAACCTTGAACTTTTCCATGTAAATGAAATTGTTCTGCCTTTCCTGAGTTCTCCTGTGCTCTTCTCATGGATTCATTCCTAGCCCCTCCCTGACATGAAAAAGAGAATCAATTTCCATAAATGATACAGCCAGAGGAGTGAATTTGAAGACTTGGACGGCAGCCAGTTCTCTTGATTTGCAGTGATTTTACTTGCATTTCAAATTTGCTATGCTGGGGGCTTAAGAAATAGAGAAAATGTGCTTCTTCGTCCTTAGCAGACTGCAGACCTATACTGAGTCAACCACAGAAAGGATACAATACCATGCCTTTTTTTGAAAGCCCTGATATACTTCTAACCTTATGGTAATACTCTAGAAAGCAGAGAAATGAAATCAGCAGTGAGTCACCTGATAGATTCCAGTTAGAGTTAATTTTCTTTATACAAATGGACCAAAATAAATAGCATTAAGTTCAGAACAATATAATGTATAATGTGCTAATGTCATTAACCCAAATTTTTATTTATCTGTATTTGTAATCTCTCTCCTGTGAGAGTTGTGTCCTAGTTCTGTAAACTTTAAAAAGTTTTTCTTATTTATTTAACACACACACACACACACACACACACACACATACACACACACACCAATGAGCTATGGAGATAACCTCAGTTGTAATGGGTGTAATAGTGGGTCATATAGATATCCCAGGCTAACTTCCTAATAGCCACATAAAAGTACAACACAGTCTGAACCGCCAATTTCAGGAATTCCCAATGCACTCTTCTGACTTAAACAAGCATTGTATCAATGTGGTATAAGGACACATATGTAGGAACAATACCCATGTACATAATATAGAAAGAAATAATTAAAATAAATTGAGTTTTTCAACTGGGATTTGTAATTAAGCACCATTTTTCAAAAGAACTAAATATCATCATGAATGTTGGAGAAGAGCCATGACACAAGTATTTATGAGATATTTGCCTTTATCAATAGGTGACACTCAAACAAGGTATTTAAAGTTTTTTAGATGTTATTGGTGAATTCAAATCTTGTTAAAAAATCACTTCTTCTCCTCAATATACCTTATGATGAATATGTTGTAAGGCTATGAATTGGAATGATAAAAAAACATTAAAAATTAGACTTTTTTTTAAACACCAGTATAATAAGTTTCTTTTATAAAAATATTATTGGTTATTTTACTTTATTTATATTTCAAATGTCATTCTACTTCCTAGTCTTCTCTGAAAACCCCTATTCCACCCCATGAACCCTGTTTCTATGAAGATGCTTCCCCAGCTACACACCCTCTCCCATCTCACCACCCTAGCATTCCTCTAGGCTGTGAGAAACTAGGACCTCCCCTCTCATTGATGCCAGACAAGGCCATCTTCTGCTACATATGCAGACCTGTACTTTGAGTGTCTTTGAAACTAAATTTTAATGAATGAGATTTAGTTATAGAGAGCATATATAACTCTTTTGTTTTATAAATACTGAAATAATAATTGTTCATTATGGCATATAATTCAAAACTGTATATAGTATTGCCATTGATGTTAGAGAAAACATAGAGAAAAGAACAAAAAAGTAATAGCAAGAATATGAGAAAATTAAAAACTCTGAGTCAATTTTTGGGATAATGATAAACAGGTCTATTGTCATGAATTCATTGCACCATGACTGATATAAAATGAGTTCAAGTTGAATTATCCTATAAGAGAACAACAACACTCACACTAGACATCTGAAGCTAACAAATGAAAATTTCTGTGATGGGAATGAATTCCTGAGTTTGTAGTTCTTAGCCAGGGATAATCTATACATTTGAAATAATTCAAAGTATTCTCATTCCTCAAGTTATTCCTAAAAATTGATTACAAGATCGCATTGTTTACAGCATCACAAGCTGGAGTTTCAGACATGAAGAAATCTACCTAGTACTAACCTAGAAGCATCATCTTTCCTGTCCATCTTTCATAGCACTGGAGGATGCTATGCAAGTTACCAAAAGAGAAAGTACTTACCTCTGAACCTTGAAGGCACAATGATGCCTGACAAGAGAAGACATACCATTGACGCAATAGTGGCATGAACATTTCTTAAAGTAATCAAGGTTTGTCCCATTCCCCAAGATAAAACTCATACATGACACTACTGCTGGGCTGAGAAACTATGACTAAACAGTTCATAGATCCTAGAGGAGAACATAGTACCATTACATTTTTAAATGGATGTAGTATGGCACCTACTCCCGATTCCTTATATTATACTCACAGAACAAAATGTCTATCAAGTTTCATCTTAGAAATTTATTTTACAGTGTACGTGATTAGTACTGATTAACACAGAAGCACATAACAAGCATGATAGAGACACATAACTAAGCACAGTGAAGAGAACAGGAGAACAATGAATGCTTATCCTTAAAGGAAGCATATTATAAGGCAGAGCAATTAAAAAATACCAATGCCTAGTGCTAATTGAAAAAGCAGGGGACAGTGAACGTGATTACACCAGATCGATGTTTGTCAAAAAAAGGGGGGAATCCTATAGAGAAACTGTACATAGAAACATACATCACTAAAGATCTCATGTACGAATCCTTTACCATCTTAACTCTTTCTATATCTCATCATGAAAAGAGGAATTGGGCAAAAGTCCCACTGCAAGTCATGAAGCTATTGGCAATTGGCAACTGATATATATATATATATATATATATATATATATATATATATATATATATATATGTGTGTGTGTGTGTGTGTGTGTGTGTGTGTGTGTGTGTGTTTGTATACCCTTTTAACATTTATAATAATTATGGCAAGATACAATTTGGCATCCGTTTCAAATTCTATTAAACACAGTCTCCATACAAAAATTATAGAGTTCCCAAGAAAAAGAAACTATAGACTGAAATACTCCCTTTCCTTTCTCTGTTTCTACTCAAGCAAATTGATCAACTATAGAATGCAATGTCTACAAAAAGCCATCTAGGAAAGGATAAAGGTATACAGGTGAGTTTTCTAGAGATGGACCACCATTTTACATGACCTGTAATGGGTGAGCTCTAAGAATGCAGGGTCCTTAGAGACTTCATCCCAGGATTGATTCATGCTGCTGCTGTGCCTTTCTTGTCACTATTAGTCTAATGATTTCTGGCATTAGCTTACCCTATTGGGCAAATTCCCTGAAGATGAACATGATGGTGAACTTTTATGAATTCTTGCCGTTTAAATGAGTTAGTGACTTTATAGAATTTCTGAACTGATTCAAATAGTTTTAGGAAAGTCTTATGAAATGGTTTTAGTTGTTTTGCCAGAAAGATGTAATAAAGTTTAGAATCAGGAATAGAATATATCTACTACTCATACAATAGTAACTAAAGGTTATACAATAAGGAATACAATGAGCTTTCCTAATTACACTAAAAAGAGAAATGGGCTTGGGGGTAAGTTTGTCATCAAGGGGGAAAAAAGGTCATTCATTTTAAGTCAGGTGTAAGGATGAAGCCACAGGTGTGCATTATGATAAGCTGACACCATGTAAAACTGTTGCTTTGAACATATAATGATAATGATATAAATTTCTACTTTGAACTTAATATTGAAATACTTCTCTATTCCCTTTTTTGTAACATTTTATCTATGAGGTAATTCTTTTCTTTTTTTTTTAACAGGGAGAACCTTTTATCTAAAAGCCATAAAAGACTGAAAGCATGAGTAAAATTTGCTGTAGTCATTTCTGCTAAATCTGGTGGTATCTGTAAATAACCCCTTTCCTTTTCTTTCCCTTTCTGCTTCACAAAGAGTTAATAAGTTCTAAGCTTCTTACCTGGCCATTGAGAGGCTCCCAGGCAAGAGAGAGAAGGACACTAATCAATTCTTTGCTTAATTCCTTGTGGCTGAACAGGAGTTAATTACAAGAAAACAGGGGTGTTAGAATAGCAAAGAGTTAAGAAAAGTAAAAAGGAATTTTATTTTTTATAAAACTAAGTTTTGCCCCTGAAATCTGTGGACTCTACCCATGGCTACTTTCCCCAGTACCCAGTGCTGGGTTGCTTCCTGGCAAATGTCTTGATGAAGAATCTCTGAAGAGTATTGTAAACTACTAGGTCAAGTATTGCTGTTTAGAGGGTAGTTGCTCTCTGGCCTAGAGGAAGAAGGTAGTTTTTCCTTGGAATTCTGAGTCTACATGGGAGCAAAACAAGCTGGTGATACCACTGAAAAGAGAAATTACAAAATAAAACTCTTCATTTCAAAGTTGTTGAGTGCTTGACTTCATTAAAAGAATAAGTAGCAGATGGCTTGGAACATTAGGAACTCCCACCAATGATTCTTCCCTGGTTAGTAAGTCTGAAGAAACACGTCTTACATGTTGCCCATAATCATATTTAAAAATTGTCAGTATCCAAGTGAAGGACCACTCTTAACCTGAAAAATATGCATAAAAGTATCTCTGAATTGTTTATTTTACAAATTTAGTAACTCAGTCCAATATTAATATACAAGTACAGATTTACTTGGCATGCTATTCATAATATATTTTATGAATATTATTTATATAGCTAACATTTGACTTTGAATCATATAATCTATTAATTTTGATACAAATATGCAAACAAAAACATATTAGAGAAAAAAATGTTTTGTGCCTTGTAAGAGTCACAGTGAGATTACTTCCATTTAAGAAGGGAAATAGAAGAGGAGTAAAGCCTGGTAAAGTGGAATAGTAAGATATAAAATACTAATGGAAAATGGGTTGGAAGATGGGAGAGTAGGATATAGGTCAGTAGGGGAAGAACAAGTAACATAAAATGTTTTTTTGTTTGTTTTTTTTTGTTTTTGTTTTTTTTTTTAGAAAAGAGAAGTGGAAACTTACTACTGTTGATATTTCTGTGTTTGTGTGTTTGTTTTAGGTAGAACTACTATGTTGACAGTTTTAAGCGATTATAAAGTATTCACTATATTTTACATACTAGAAAAGAGACTAAAATATAGCTAATATCTCTTGAGAGATGAAAAGTCATGTGACTTTTTTTCTTTCTTTTTTAAAAATATTTTTTATTATTACGTATTTTCCTCAATTACATTTAGAATGCTATCCCAAAAGTCCCCCATACCCTCCCCCCAACTTCCTTACCCACCCATTGCCATTTTTTGGCCCTGGCATTCCCCTGTACTGTGGCATATAAAGTTTGCATGTCCAATGGGCCTCTCTTTCCAATGATGGCTGACTAGGCTATCTTTTGATACATATGCAGCTAGAATCAAGAGCTCAGGGGTACTGGTTAGTTCATAATGTTGTTCCACCTATAGGGTTGCAGATATCTTTAGCTCCTTGGATACTTTCTCTGGCTCCTCCATTGGGGGCCCTGTGCTCCTTCCAATAGCTGTCTGTGAGCATCTACTTATGTGTTTGCTAGGCCCAGGCCCTGTGCCCATATCTTCAAGGCTTTTCCCCACTTTCTCCTCTATAAGTTTCAGTGTCTCTGGTTTTATGTGAAGTTCCTTGATCCACTTAGATTTGACCTTAATACAAGGAGATAGGAATGGATCAATTTGCATTTTCTACATGATAACAACCAGTTGTGCCAGCACCATTTGTTGAAAACACTGTCTTTCTTCCACTCCACTTGATGGTTTTAGCTCCCTTGTCAAAGATCAAGTGACCATAGGTGTGTGGATTCATTTCTGGGTCTTCAATTCTATTCCATTGGTCTACTTGTCTTTCATTATACCAGTACCATCCAGTTTTTATCACAATTGCTCTGTAGTAAAGCTTTAGGTCAGGCATGGTGATTCCACCAGAGGTTCTTTTATCCTTGAGAAGAGTTTTTGCTAACCTAGGTTTTTTGTTATTCTAGATGAATTTGGAGACTGCTCTTTCTAATTCGTTGAAGAATTGAGTTGGAATTTTGATGGGGATTGCACTGAATCTGTAGATTACTTTTGGCAAGATAGCCATTTTTACTATGTTGATCCTGCCAATCCATGAGCATGGGGGATCTTTCTATCTTCTGAGATCTTCTTTAATTTCTTTCTTCAGAGACTTGAAGTTTTTATCATAGAGATCTTTCACTTCCTTAGTTAGAGTCACGCCAAGAATTTTATATTATTTGTGATTATTGAGAAGGGTGTTGTTTCCTTAATTTCTTTCTCAACCTGTTTATTCTTTGTGTAGAGAAAGGCCATTGACTTGTTTGAGATAATTTTATATCCAGCTACTTCAACGAAGCTGTTTATCAGGTTTAGGAGTTCTTGGTGGAATTTTTAGGGTCACTTATATATACTACCATATCATCTGCAAATAGTGATATTTTGACTTCTTCTTTTCCAATTTCTATCCGCTTGATCTCCTTTTGTTGTCGAATTGCTCTGGCTAGGACATCAAGTACTATGCTGAAGAGGTAGGAAGAAAATGGGCAGCCTTGTCTAGTCCCTGAATTTAGTGGGATTGCTTCCAGCTTCTCACCATTTACTTTGATGTTGGCTACTGGTTTGCTGTAGATTGCTTTTATCATGTTTAGGTATGGACCTTGAATTCCTGATCTTTCCAAGACTTTTATCATGAATGGGTGTTGGATCTTGTCAAATGCTTTTTCCACATCTAACGAAATGATCATGTGGTTTTTGTCTTTGAGTTTGTTTATATATTGGATTACTTTGATGGATTTCCATATATTAAACCATCCCTGCATCCCTGGAATAAAACGTACTTGGTCAGGATGGATGATTGCTTTAATGTGTTCTTGGATTCAGTTAACATTTTATTGAGTATTTTTGCATCGATATTCATAAGGGAAATTGATCTGAAGTTCTCTATCTGTGTTGGATCTTTCTCTGGTGTAGGTATCAGAGTAATTTTGGCTTCATGGAAGAGGTGGGTAGAGTACCTTCTATTTCTATTTTGTGGAATAGTTTGTGCAGAACTAGAATTAGATCTTCTTTGAAGGTCTGATAGAACTCTGCACTAAACCCATCTGGTCCTGGGCTTTTTTTGGCTGGGAGAGTATTAATGACTGCTGCTATTTCTTTAGAGGATATGGGACTGTTTAGATGGTTAACTTGATCCTGATTTAACTTTTGTACCTGGTATCTGTCCAGAAATTTGTCCATTTGGTCCAGGTTTTCCAGTTTTGTTGAGTATAGCCTTTTTTTAGAAGGATTTGATGGTGTTTTGGATTTCTTCAGGATCTGTTGTTATGTCTCCCTTTTCATTTCTGATTTTGTTAATTAGGATGTTGTCCCTGTGCCCTCTAGTGAGTCTAGCTAAGGGTTTATCTATCTTGTTGATTTTCTCAAAGAACCAACTCCTTGTTTGGTTAATTCTTTGAATAGTTCTCCTTGTTTCCACTTGGTTGATTTCACCCCTGAGTTTGATTATTTCCTGCTGTCTACTCCTCTTGGGTGAATTTGCTTCCTTATGTTCTAGAGCTTTTAGATGTGTTGTCAAGCTGCTAGTGTGTGCTCTCTCTAGTTTCTTTTTGGAGGCACTCAGAGCTATGAGTTTTCCTCTTAGGAGTGCTTTCATTGTGTCCCATAGGTTTGGGTATGTTGTGGCTTCATTTTCATTAAACTCTAAAAAGTCTATAATTTCTTTCCTTATTCCTTCCTTGAACAAGGTATCATTGAGAAGAGTGTTGTTCAGTTTCAACGTGAATGTTGGTTTTCCATTATTTATGTTGTTATTGAAGATCAGCCTTTGTCCATGGTGCTCTGATAGGATGCATGGGAGAATTTCAATATTTTTGTATCTGTTGAGGCCTGTTTTGTGACCAATTATATGGTCAGTTTTGGAGAAGGTCCCATGATGTGCTGAGAAAAAGGTATATCCTTTTTTTTTTTTTTTTTTTTTTAGGATAAAATGTTCTGTAGATATCTGCTAGATCCATTTGTTTCATAACTTCTGTTAGTTTCACTGTGTCCCTGTTTAGTTTCTGTTTCTAAGATCTGTCTATTGATGAAAGTGGTGTGTTGAAGTCTCCCACTATTATTGTGTGAGGTGCAATGTGTGCTTTGAGCTTTACTAAAGTGTCTATAATGAATGTGGCTGCCCTTGTTTTAGGAGCATAGATATTCAGAATTGAGAGTTCCTCTTGGAGGATTTTACCTGTGATGAGTATGAAGTGTCCCTCCTTGTCTTTTATGATAACTTTGGGTTGGAAGTCGATTTTATCCGATATTAAAATGGCTACTCCAGCTTGTTTATTCAGACCATTTGCTTGGAAAATTGTTTTCCAGCCTTTCACTCTGAGGTAGTGTCTGTCTTTTTCCCTGAGATGGGTTTCCTGTAAGCAGCAGAATGTTGGGTCCTGTTTGTGTAGCCAGTCTGTTAGTCTATGTCTTTTCATTGGGGAATTGAGTCCATTGATGATAAGAGATATTAAGGAAAAGTAATTGTTGCTTCCTTTTATTTTTTTTTTTGTTAGAGTTGGCATTCTGTTCTTGTGGCTGTCTTTTTTTTTGGTTTGTTGAGGGATTACTTTCTTGCTTTTCCTATGGCATTGTATTGGTATTGTATTGTATTGTATTGGTATTGGTATTGTTTTATATTGTATCGTTTTTTTTTTTTTTTCTGTTATTATCCTTTGAAGGGCTGGATTTGTGGAAAGATAATGTGTGAATTTGGTTTTTTCGTGGAATACTTTGGTTTCTCCATCTATGGTAATTGAGAGTTTGGCCGGGTACAGTAGCCTAGGCTGGCATTTGTGTTCTCTTAGTGTCTGTATAACATCTGTCCAGGCTCTTCTGGCTTTCATAGTCTCTGGTGAAAAGTCTGGTGTAATTCTGATAGGCCTGCCTTTTAATGTTACTTGACCTTTCTCCCTTACTGCTTTTAATATTCTATCTTTATTTGGTGCATTTGTTGTTCTGATTATTATGTGTGGGGAGGAATTTCTTTTCTGGTCCAGTCTATTTTGAGTTCTGTAGGCTTCTTGTAGGATCATGGGCAATAATTTATTAGATTTGTGAAGTTTTCTTCTATAATTTTGTTGAAGATATTTGCTGGCCCTTTAAGTTGAAAATCTTCATTCTCATCAACTCCTATTATCTGTAGGTTTGGTCTTCTCATTGTGTCCTGGATTTCCTGGATGTTTTGAGTTAGGATCCTTTTGCATTTTGTATTTTCTTTGATTGTTGTGCTGATGTTCTCTATGGAATCTTCTGCACCTGAGATTCTCTCTTCCATCTCTTGTATTCTGTTGCTGATGCTTGCATCTATGTTTTCAGATTTCTTTCCTAGGATTTCTATCTCCATCGTTGTCTCACTGTGGAAGAGATTCTCTCTTCCATCTCTTATGTTATGTTGCTTATACTCTCATCTATGGTGCCATATTTCTTTCCTAGGATTTCTATCTCCAGCGTTGTCTCACTTTGGGTTTTCTTCATTGTGTCTACTTCCCTTTTTACGTCTAGTATGGTTTTGTTCATTTCCATCACCTGTTTGGATGTGTTTTCTTGTTTTTCTTTAAGGACTTCTACCTGTTTTGTTGTGTTTTCCTGTTTTTCTTTAAGGACTTGTAATTCTTTAGTCGTGTTCTCCTGTATTTCTTTAAGTGCGTTATTAAAGTCCTTCTTGATGTCCTCTACCATCATCATGTGATATGCTTTTAAATCCGGGTCTAGCTTTTCGGTTGTGTTGGCGTGCGCACGACTAGGTGGGGTAGGAGTGCAGCGTTCTGATGGTGGTGTGTGGTCTTTGTTTCTGTTAGTAGGATTCTTGAGTTTGTCTTTCGCCATCTGGTATTCCCTGGAGCTAGTTGTTATAGTTGTCTCTGGTTAGAGCTTGTTCCTCAGGTGATTATGTTAGCCTCTATCAGCAGACCTAGGAGACTAGCTCTACCCTTAGTTTCAGTGGTCAGAGTACTCTCTGCAGGCAAGCTCTCCTCTTGCAGGGAAGGTGCCCAGATATCTGGTGTTCGAACCTGCCTCCTGGCAGAAGTTTTGTTCTGCTCACTAGAGGTCTTAAGATCCTGTGGAGGGTCCTGTGAGGACCTTGGGGGTGTCCAGAAACTCCATGCACAAGGAAGACTGCTGCTGGAGTGAACCGGAAGGGACTTGTGCCCCTGATCAGGCAGGGTTATCTGCTTCTGTAGTTAATGCAGTCTCAGGTCCCTAGAGATTGGATTGGAGCAGATGCTGTGTTCCACTCACCAGAGGTCATAGGATCCCGTGAGGAATCCTGTGTGGTTCCTTGCGGGTTTCCGGAGACTCTGCTGGCAAGGCACCGTGGTGCTGGAGTGGCCCGGAAGTTACTTGTTGTGACTTTTTTTTCTGTGTGATAATTTTGACAGTTTGGTGAATTCTCTTTGGATGACCCCGAACTAATAATGATGTCCCTCTGCTTAGAAAGGATCATCTAACTTGGAGAATCACAGTGACAACATTGGTGTCAATTTCTGTACACACACACACACACACACACACACACACACACACACACATATATATATATATATATATATATATATCTTACAGTTATACTGAATTAAAAAGTATCATGGCCTGCACATGAAACAAACTAACACTGGCAAAGCAAAATTATTCTGTGTTCAGAGAATTTCAGAGATTTTTGTCATAGAGAAATTGAAACTTTTAGAAAATAGAAAATGAAGTTACAAGTCATCTTTAATAATTTTAAGTCATACTACATACTAGGTCTTGGATTATTAAAAATAATAATGATTTAAACTTCTTACAAAAATATGCCTCAATGTTCATTTAAATTTTTATCTTTGCGAGTTTCATTATTCTTAGTAGTAGAAAATTTTAAATTTTGTATTGTTAAAACACAGTAATAACACTAAATAAACAAAGCTGTATATTGTGAAAATATTAAGCATAAAAGATTGGACATACTAAATTAATCCCTTAAGTTTTCCAAAGATTTTAACAAAGAATTGAAAAACACATATTCTGATATAATAATAACTCAGATTACATTGTTTAAAACTGTGCTGTATAAAGTTAATGTCAATAGAGTGATTCTATCTAAAACAAACAAACACATCTCAACAGTAGTGAGTTTCTACTTGATTCTTCTAAAAACGTCTTTAATGAAGTTATTCTTCCCTTACTGACCTCTATCCCACCCTATTTTAGCATTAATATTCTATATTCCATTATTCCCCTCTACCCTGCTTTACCCACTGTGTTCTATCACCCTTCTTATAAAAAAGCCAGCCACCCATGAATCATATCACTTTCCCATATTTATGGGTATTCTCCATACACTACTAAAATGTATTATGCTAGGCATGGGTTAGCCCTTTGGAAGTGCTAGGCTAATGAGGTTCCATAAACACCCCTTCTGAGTATTACAAATTATTGTCATTGTTTTTAGTTACCACCAAGAACTTGATGTTAAGACTATATTGCTTAACACAGCCAATATTTGAGTCACAGAACACAGAGAAATCAACCTGGTAGTGACCTATATTCAATATTCATACTTGCATTTGTAGTATTGAAAGTTGTTATGTATACTACTGAAGAGAAAAAATGAACATCTTCCTTATTCAGATGGGAGTGTTGAAATTTGCTGTAATGATTGCTGGTTAGACATGCATTTGTGCAATATTGACACAAATATCATAGGAGTAACAAACACCTTATTATTGGATTTAGAGCCATTCCCTCCATAAGATGAAACACATATCTGATACCATTATTAGGGCCAAGATCCCATAACATATAAGTCAAAGGACCCAGTGGAAAACCAAAAAGCATTACTCTTCTTACTAGACATAACCTTTTAAGGACTTATCACTATACCCATGGATACTTGCATATCTCAACCTACATCTGAGAAGGCTTATTTTGCAGCACATTGTGATTAACATTGGCTCACAGTTGATCAAGGTACAGAATAAATGGAATTCTCAGCCTTAAATGTACCATATATGTTACGGCCTCCTCATCCAAGACTCAATGATAAATTTTTGATTAACTGGCACATAAATTCAAAGAGCCAGAAATAATACATAACTGCATTTTAAACTCACACCAATTGTCAAAGCATTCACAAGATTTCTTTAAGTTAATACCAGATTAAATTCCAGCATGGAGCATGTAGAAAAGCTCAAAGCTTTATTCCTAGAGATTATTGATGGCTGCTGAAGAAGAGAGACTCAGGATTGAAAACGTGGGCCCTGATTGATCAAACATGCTTCAATAAATAACGCCACATCAAACATCACATGAGTCCACAAATTAGTCATTTGGATTTACAAAGTATGAGGGCAATTACTGAATATATATGGAAATAGGGTGGATCTGAGAAGGTTTCGGAAAATATAGGTGAACGAGTTTGAAACACATTGTATGACACTCACAAAGAATTCAAAATGTTTTTAAGTTAATGACAACATTCTTTTTATATTTTATTTTTGAACCCCAGATCCCACACCTCCTCCCCAACCCCCTTGCTCCACGAGGATGTCCTCACCCCCCACCCTCACCCCACCAGACCTCTAAACTCCCTGGAGCCTCTAGTCTCTTGAGAGTTAGGTGCATCTTCTCTGATTAAACACAGCAGTTCTCTGTGTTGGGGGACTCAATCAGATGGTGTATGGTGCCTGGTTGTTGTTCTAGAATCTGAAAGATCTCCTGGGTCCATGTAAATTGAGACTGCTGATCCTCCTACAGGGTCACCCTCCTCCTCATCTTCTTTCAGCTTTCCCCTAATTTAACCATTAGGAATCAGCAGGGTCTGTTCACTGGTTGGATACTAATATCTGCTGGAGGGCAGGCATGATAGGTCCCTTTTTGTAAGTGTTCCATAGCCTCACAGTGTCACGTCTTGGGACCTCCTCTAGAGTTAAATTCCACTTTGGGCCTATCACTGAATCTTCTTTTTGTCAGGCTCCTCTCCATTTTCATCCCTGCAGTTCTTTCATACAGGAAAAAATATGGGTCAGAGTTTGACTGTGGCATGGCAACCCACTTGATGATGCCCTGTCTTTCTTTGGAGGTGAGCTCTACACGTTCCTTCTCCCCAATGATCATTTTTTTTTTTTTTTTTGCTAAGGTTCCACTCTTTGAGTCCTGGGAGTCTCTTACCTCCCAGGTCTTTGATACATTCAGGAGGGTCTCCCCAACTACCTACATCCTAATGTTGCACGTTTGCATTGTTTCTGCTGTGCCTCAAGGATGTCAGTTCTTTTCCCCACCCAATACCCAGATCATGCTCCCCTCTCTTCACCCACCCATTCCCTTTCCCTCCCAAGTCCTTCCCTTTTCCATTGTGGTTGCTTTTTTCTCTGTCACAAGTGAGACGGAGGCATCCTTCCTTGGGCCCTTCAGCTTGCTGAACTTTTTGAGTTCTGTGGACTGTATCTAGTGTATTAGGTACTTCTTTTATTTTTTTTTGCTAATATTCACTTATTAGTGACTACATACCACCCATGTCCTCTGGGGTTTGAGTTACCTCACTAAGGATGATATTTTCTAATCCCATCCATTTGCCTACAAAACTCAGTATATCCTCATTCTTAGTAGCCGAGTAGTATTCCATTGTGTAAGTGAACCACATTGTCTGTATCCATTTTTTGTTTGTTTGTTTGTTTGTTTGTTTGTTTTGGGGCATCTGGCTGCCCCAATAAAAACAAGCTGTTTCTAGCTTCTGGCTATCACAAATAAGGCTGCTATGAACATAGTGGAACATGTGCCACTGAGTCATGGTGGGACATATTTTGGGTATGTTCCCAAGAGTGGTATTGCTGGGTATTAAGGTAGATCTACTTTCAATTTTCTGAAGAACCTCCAGATTGATTTCCAGAGTGGTTGTACCCGTTTGCAATCCCACCAGCAGTGGAAAAGTGTTAGTCTTCTTCACACCCTTGTCAACATGTGTTGTCACCTAAAATTTTGATCTTATGTAGCCTCCAACAAGCCTGAAGCAGGCTGAGCCAGACCTTGACTTTGTTGCCACTAAGGAGAGTACTTAAGGTGGAGCCTGCCTCCCTGGATCACTCTATTGTTCAGCCACTGCTGCTGCTGCTACCTGCTGGGAGTCAGCCTAGCTATTCCAAAGACTACACGTGGTCACCTGCAGCTGGGCTCCAAGGATGCTTTGGCGGAATGGGCCTCCCCTCTCCTTTATAAAGCGGGTCCGCCATTAAAAATGTCAGCCTTGATCAGATTACTGTCTTGGTTCCATCTCTCTCACCCGCCCAGTTTCCCTCTTCTTTTTCAGCTCCAGGCTGCCTCCCAGGCTTGAACCCGAAAATGAGAGCCGCAGGCCGGTCCCAACAATCTTAGCCATTCTGATTGGTATAAGTGGAATCTCAGGGTCATTTCGATTTGCATTTCTCTGATCACTAAGGACTGTGAATATTTCTTTAGGTGCTTCTCGGCCATTCAAGACTCCTCTGTTGTGAATTATAGGTTTAGTTCTATATCCCATTTTTTTGATTGGGTTGTTTGGTTTCTTAGTGGTTAGCTTCTTGAGTTCTTTATATATTTTGGATAATAATCCTCTATTGGATGTGGGGTTAGTGAAGACTTTTTCCAAATCTGTAGGTTGCCAATTTGTCTTATTGGCTATTTCTTTTGCCTTATAGAAGCTTTCCAGTTTCATGAGGTCTCATTTATCAATTCTTGACCTTAGAGAGTGAGCCATTGAAGTTCTACTTAGGAAATTTCCCTTGTGCCAGTGAGTTCAAGGCTCTTTCCCACTTTCTCTTCTATTACATTCAGTGTATCTGGTTTTATGTTGAAGGTCTTGATTCACTTCGATTTGAATTTTGTGCAAGGTGAATGCATGGTATTGATACAGAGACAGACATGTTGATCAATGGAATGGAATCAAAGACCCAGAACTTTTGGTCACTTGATCTTTGACAAAGAAGCCAAACATACAGTGGAAAAAACAAAGCATCTTCAACAAATGGTGCTGGTCTAACTTGCTGCTGATATGTAGAAAAATAAAATACACTCATATTTGTCACCTTGTACAAAGTTAATGATAACATTCTTAAACTGTATTTTCAATGTTCTAACAAATATTGTGAAATGTTACCTTTGAATTATTATCATAACTATTTTTCATGTTCTATAACTTAACATAGTTTAACATTTTGAACAGAAAAATGCTTTTGATTTGCTGAAAGGGTGACCCATGAACAGATTCAATGTTTCATTTACATGGGGTGTGGAGCACACACACCTTTGTGTGTGTGTTTGTGTGTGTAGTGTGTATTGGGGGAGAGCTAGAAACACATGAGTGTGTATGTATGTGCTCAAATATGCATCCTGTCATAGGACAACATTCAGTTGTATTGCTCAGCAACCATATTTCATGATTATTTGGGATTTTATTGTTTGTTTTGTCTTTGTCACCTTGAAAAAAGCTACAGGTATTTGAGAAGAGGAATCTCAATTACAAAAATGCCTCCATGAGATTGACTGCTGGCAAGTGTGTAGGATATTTTCTTGATGACTGAATGATATGGAGGGGCTCAGTTCATTGTGAATGTTCACACCACACCTCTTATTTGTAGGTTGTAAAAGAAAGCAGGCTGAGCAAGCCATGAGGAACAAACAAATAAGCTCCATAAGGCCCTGGACTTCACTTTAGCTTCTTCCTCCAGATCCCTGTATTGAATCCCTGCTGTGGCTCCTCTTCATGGTGAACCACAACTTATAAGATAAAATTAACTCTTTACCAAACTGCCCTAGGACCTCCAGTCTAGGTTTTGTTTTTTGTTTGTTTGTTTGTTTTTGTTTTGTTTTGTTTTTTTATAACAGCTACTTATAAACCTAAGTAGGATGCCAGCCACATTTTCTTTTTGTGATAAACTCACATACTGGCCTGGATTTCATCAACTAGTCTTGGCATATTGGCCAGAAATTGGTAGCTATCTCTGAGGTACCAATTTTGCAATTACACGCTCATATCACCACGAGCCCCACAGACTCATATGTAAAAATATTTACTTCTTATTGTTGTGAGTATGCTTAAATATCTGAGTTTCGCTCATTTGCTGGCACAGGGAAAGTTGAGGAAATCATCATCTAAATGAGAATGCAGTTGTTATGCAGACACTGGAACCTCTAGTAATGTACAGAAGTAATGCATAGAAGTTTCAAAACACACACTGTCATATGCATAGTAAGTATTTTCATATATTGTATTTAATTTCACGGAATCTGGATGCATACCTACTTAAGGATCTTCAGTGAGTTATGATTTGAGTCCAAGGTAGAAAAATGGCTGTTAGGTCAAGATGCAATGAAAATATGCACTTGGAAAATGCATAAAGGTATATCTGGTTCTCAAAACATTTCTTTCAATTTATGTTTTAGAGGATAAACCTTGCCTACATATTAGAGTCATTCACCTGTATAAAATATTGCCCAAAGGAATATTTTGTCACCTTGAAATATTTTATGTGAAAATTGTGATATAAAGACAATACATGTTATGAAAGAAGAATCACTGAATTCAACTTCAGGGCAAAACTGAAATATATGTATTTCCCCCTTAGGAGGTGTGGAGCCTTCATTTTTTCTTACTTTGCCTTGTGCTATTTCATTTCTCCAGTGTCTTCAATTTATCTGACTCTCTGTTTACTTGCTTTTTTGTTTGTCTTTTTAACCTTCTTTTCTACATTCTACATCCCTTTGGGTATTGTCAAGAAGAGTAGTGTATCTTAATCCTGTAATATAAGATCAAGAGGTTCAAGTTCTAAGAAATATGTTCTGAGGTTGCTGAGATGCCAAACTATGACTCAGTTAATGACCTGTGGGATCCTGTGCGTGTTCACTTCCTTGTTGTATAAGTGGTTGAGGAAATAAATCTTGTGAGATTAGATTCTGCATTCTCTGTGCAAAATAAAATATTCCTGGCACAAAATATTGCCTAGAACAAACATTTCTCCAATTTTCAATTTGAAATTTGAGAACTCTTTTTTATTAAGATAATATCTTAGTGTGTGAAAGAAAAAAAGATAGCATGATTTTATCACTGCAATTTTAGGGAAAACAAATCACCACAATCAAACTGCTAACAAGCATACAATGTCTTTTAACTAAGTTTCAATTAGTAAGTCATCTCTATTGATGGAAGTAATATAATTCAATCTAACCTGCAAGCTTAGGTATTAAGAATCATTTGTTATAGGGAATAACTCAAAAGTCAGTCTCATCAGTCAGTTGTTATCAGTTAACTATATCTGTTGAAAGTTTTTATAAGTCTTGTTACACATGTAGACTGGCCTTAAATCCAGAAGATGGGTTCTATGTAGAGATTGGGGTAAGAAAAATGTTGAAAATAGAGACAGATGCAAGGTAATCAAAAACTGAAGATATATTGAACAGTGCTGAGAAAACCATGGATTGCCTGAGGAGGTAGAAATGGGATTCTATATGAATATGTGAGACATGACGAGTTAGGTTTGTTAGTGGTGTCTAATTCTTTGATAGAAGAGAACTTAACAAAAAAACTTAGTTTCAGGTTTTATTTATTTATTTATTTTTGTTTTGTTTTGTTTTAGGTTGGTGTGATTTTAATTTGTCAGATTGGGAGGCAGGAAAATTATTTATGTATTTACTTTTTCTTTTTTTTTTTCTTTTGTTGTGAAGAAGCGAGGACACTGAGATGAGACCGTTGTACAGGCAAAATTTCTTTAGCAACTGAAATGCCTTGGTCTTGTACAAGGTGGGAGATGTGTTCTTGTGTGTCTTGCACATTTATCACTTTGAAGTATATCAAAATAAGATGTCTATCTATCACAGCCCCAATATACTCCCTAGACTTTCTTTTGTCACTCTATTTTAAAGTCTAACTTTCTTCTATCTTAATCTCAAGGTCATAAAGTTTGTACACGTTAACGATAGTGCAAGAGGAGGCCCTTCACCCTGCTGCTGCCACCAAGGCTCTCCACTCCCTGGAATCTTAAATATCTATTTCGTGCTCTGTCCCCAATTATTAGGAGTCATTACAAGGGTTTACTCTCATATGCCACAGACTTTTCTTTTCATGAGGTTCCATCTAACCCATGAAATGTGCTGTGTTCAATTTCAGTTATTTTTTCTGAGTGTTTTCTTCCTCTCCCTAGATCTGATTAGTCTTATTCCCAACCCTACTTACTATCATTCTGGTCCCAAATCTCTTCTATTTCCCCTTCCAGGGGGGAATTCTTGCATCCCCTTTAAGCCCTCCTTTGTAATTAGCCTCTATGTGTCAGTGGACTGAAGCATGATTGTCATTTTCTTTATAGCAAATATCCAGTTATATGTGAGTATATGCCATGTTTGTCAGTCTGGGTCTGGATTACCTCACTCAGGATCAATTTTTTGGTAGGTTCATCAATTTTTCTGTAAATTCCAAGAAGTTGTTTTTAACAGATGTGTAACAAAAATTATGCATATGTATTGCATTTTCTTTAAACATTCTTTACTTCAGAGACATCTAGTTAGTTACCAGTTTCTGGCTATTAATAATAACATTGCTATGGATATAGTTGAGCAAGTGTCCTCAGATAGAATGGAGTATCCATTGGATATATGAACAAAAGTGGAATAGCTGGGTCTTGACATAGTTCACTTTCCAATTTTATAAGAAGATGCCATATTGACTTCCAAAGTGGAAGTGGAAGTTTGTACTTCCACCAGCAGTGGAGAAGTGTTTCCCTTGCTCCACATCCACAACATGAGCTGTTACTTGTGTTTTTGATCTTAGACATTATGATACATGTAAGATTGAATCTCAGGGTCATTTTGATTTTAATTTCCATCAAGGCTAAGAATGTTGAACTTTATGAAAGTGTTTTCAGGTATTGAAGATTCCACTGATGAGAATTCTTTGTTTAGGTCTGCAAAACATTTTTAATTAGGTTATTTAGTTTGTTGATGTCTAGTCTCTTGGGTTGTTTATATATTTTGGATATCAGCCCTCGGTCAGATGTGGAGTTGAGAAACATATTTTTCCCATTATATAGGTTTCTTCTTTGTCCTATTGACTGTGTCCTTTGCCTTACAGAAGATGTTCAGTTTCAGGAGGTTTCATTTACTGACTTTTGACCTTAGTGCCTGCACTATCCGTGTTGTGTTCAGAATGTCATCTCATGTGCCAATGCGTTCAAGGCAATTTGCAAATCCTATTTTATCATATTCAATGTTTCTGTTTCTATTTTGATGTCTTTGATCCACTTGGACTTGAGTTTTCAGCAATGTCATGAATATGGATCAACTTGTACTAATCTACACAGCAACATCCAGTTAGATTAGCACGATTGGTTGAAGATGTTTTCTTTTTTTACATTATATATTTTTTGCTTCATCATCAAAAAACAATGGGTATCTATATCTGTGTGAATTTACTTCTGGCTCTGCAATTTGATTCCATTAACCAACTTGTCTGTATTTATGACAGTACTATGTGGTTTTGGTATGGGGTTTACAATATTGTTCTATAGTATAGCTTGAAATACAAGATGGAGCTATCTCTGGACATTGTTTTATTGTACAGGATTGCTTTAGTATCCTGTGGTTTTTTGTTTTCCATATGAAGTTGAGTATTCGAAGTTCTATAAAGAACTGTGTTGCTATTTTGATACTATTGGCATTGAATCTGTAGATTGTTTATGGCAGAATGACCATTTTACATTAATCCTAATGATCCATGAGCATGGAAGATCTTTCCATCTTTTGATGTCTTCTTAAATTTTCTTCTTCAAAACTTAAAGTTTTACCATAGAGTTCTTTCACTTCTTGGTTAATGTTAAGTCAAGCTTCAGACATTTTATGTTATTTGTGGCTATTGTGAAGGGTTTTCTTTCCCTGACTTCTTTCTTAGACTGTTTGACAATCGGGGTAAATATTATTCAGATTTTTTTATTGTTGTTATTGTTGCTGTTGTTGTTGCTGCTGCTTAGCATTCATCTTTAATCCAGTCACATTGCTGAAGGTATTTATCTGCTACAGGAATTCCCTTGTAGAATTTTTGTGGTTGCTTACATGCATTATCATATCATGTGCAAATAGTGATAATTTGACTTCTTCCTTTCTACTTTTTAATCCATGTTATGGCATTTAGTTGTCTTATTATTCAGCTATAACTTCAATTACTATTTTGAATAGATATGGAGAGAGGGGGGAGTCTTGTCTTCTCCCGATTTAGTTGAATTCTTTTGAGCTCCTTTCTTCTTAATTTGCTGTTTGGTATTGTCTTGCTATAAATTGTATAATGTTTAGATATGTCTCATGTATTCCAGATGTCTCTAAGACTTTTATCAACAAAATCTTTTCCAGCATCTAATACGATATTTATACATTTGCTTTTTCAGTGTGGTAATGTGGTGGATTTTATTTGCAGATTTTCATATGTTGCACCATTTCTGCAACCATGGGATGAAGCCTATTTGATCATACTAAATGATCTCTTTGATGTGCTTTTGGACTAGATTTGAAAGTATTTCACTGAGTATTTTTGCATCAATGAGATTGGGGTAAATTAGTCTGTAATTCTTTTTCTTTGCTAAATCTTTGTGTGGTTTTGCTAAATCTTTATCAGGTTAGTGTATCAGATTGACTATGGCCTTATAAAAGGAATTTGGCAATGTTACTCTGGATCTGATTTGTGGAATGTTTTGAAAAGCATTGATAATACATCTTTGAAAATCTGGAAAAATTGTGGCTAAAACAGATCCTGGGCCTTTCTTTTTCATTATTAGACTTTTAATGATTGCTTTCTATTATGAGTCTATTTAAATTGTTTATTTTATGTTGTTTTTACCTTTTGTATGCGGAATAGATCAAGAAATTAGTCTACTTCTTTTAGAGTTTTAAGTTTTGTGGAGTACATGTCTTTTTTTTTCTTTTCTTTTTTTTTTTTATTACATATTTTCCTCAATTACATTTCCAATGCTATCCCAAAAGTCCCCAATACCATCCCCCCCCCACTTCCCTACCCACTCATTCCCATTTTTTTTGGCCCTGGCATTCCCCTGTACTGGGGCATATACAGTTTGCATGTCCAATGGGCTTCTCTATCCAGTGATGGCCGACTAGGCCATCTTTTGATACATATGCAGCTACAGACAAGAGCTCCGGGGTACTGGTTAGTTCATAATGTTGTTCCACCTATAGGGTTGCAGATCCCTTTAGCTCCTTGGGTACTTTCTCTAGCTCCTCCATTGGGAGCCCTGTGATCCATCCATTAGCTGACTGTGAGCATCCACTTCTGTGTTTGCTAGGCCCCAGCATAGTCTCACAAGAGACAGCTACATCTGGGTCCTTTCGATAAAATCTTGCTAGTGTATGCAATGGTGTCAGTGTTTGGATGCTGATTATGGGGTGGATCCCTGGATATGGCAGTCTCTACATGGTCCATCCTTTCATCTCGGCTCCAAACTTTGTCTCTGTAACTCCTTCCATGGGTGTTTTGTTCCCACTTCTAAGGAGGGGCATAGTGTCCACACTTCAGTCTTCATTTTTCTTGAGTTTCATGTGTTTAGCAAATTGTATCTTATAACTTGGGTATCCACTTATCAGTGAGTACATATTGTGTGAGTTCCTTTGTGAATGTGTTACCTCACTCAGGATGATGCCCTCCAGGTCCATCCATTTGGCTAGGAATTTCATAAATTCATTATTTTTAATAGCTGAGTAGTACTCCATTGTGTAAATGTACCACATTTTCTGTATCCATTCCTCTGTTGAGGGGCATCTGGGTTCTTTCCAGCTTCTGGCTATTATAAATAAGGCTGCTATGAACATAGTGGAGCATGTGTCCTTCTTACCGGTTGGGACATATTCTGGATATATGCCCAGGAGAGGTATTGCTGGATCCTCCGGTAGTACTATGTCCAATTTTCTGAGGAACCGCCAGACTGATTTCCAGAGTGGTTGTACAAGCCTACAATCCCACCAACAATGGAGGAGTGTTCCTCTTTCTCCACATCCTTGCCAGCATTTGCTGTCACCTGAATTTTTGATCTTAGCCATTCTGACTGGTGTGAGGTGGAATCTCAGGGTTGTTTTTTTTTGCATTTCCCTGATGATTAAGGATGTTGAACACTTTTTCAGGTGCTTCTCTGCCATTTGGTATTCCTCAGGTGAGAATTCTTTGTTCATTTCTGAGCCCCATTTTTTAATGGGGTTATTTGATTTTCTGAAATCCACATTCTTGAGTTCTTTATATATGTTGGATATTAGTCCCCTATCTGATTTAGGATAGGTAAAGATCCTTCCCCAATCTGTTGGTCTTTTTATCTTATTGACGGCGTCTTTTGCCTTGCAGAAGCTTTGGAGTTTAATGAGGTCCCATTTGTCAATTCTTGATCTTACAGAACAAGCCATTGCTGTTCTACTCAGGAATTTTACCCCTGTACCCATACCTTCCAGGCTTTTCCCTACTTTCTCCTCTATAAGTTTCAGTGTCTCTGGTTTTATGTAGAGTTCCTTGATCCACTTAGATTTGACCTTAGTACAAGGAGATAGGTATGGATCTATTCGCATTCTTCTACATGATAACAACCAGTTGTGCCAGCACCAATTGTTGAAAATGCTGTCTTTTTTCCACTGGATGGTTTTAGCTCCCTTGTCGAAGATCAAGTGACATAAGGTGTGTGGGTTCATTTCTGGGTCTTCAATTCTATTCCATTGGTCTACTTGTCTGTCACTATACCTGTACCATGCAGTTTTTATCACAATTGCTCTGTAGTAAAGCTTTAGGTCAGGCATGGTGATTCCACCAGAGGATCTTTTATCCTTGAAAAGAGTTTTTGCTATCCTAGGTTTTTTGTTATTCCAGATGAATTTGCAAATTGCTCCTTCTCATTCATTGAAAAATTGAGTTGGAATTTTGATGGGGGTTGCATTGAATCTGTAGATTGCTTTTGGCAAGATAGCCATTTTTTACAATGTTGATCTTGCCAATCCATGAGCATGGGAGATCTTTCCATCTTCTGAGATCTTTAATTTCTTTCTTCAGAGACTTGACGTTTTTATCACACAGATCTTTCACATCCTTAGTTAGAGTCACACCAAGATATTTTATATTATTTGTGACTATTGAGAAGGGTGTTGTTTCCCTAATTTCTTTCTCAGCCTGTTTATTCTTTGTGTAGAGAAAGGCCATTGACTTGTTTGAGTTAATTTTATATCCAGCTACTTCACCGAAGCTGTTTATCAGGTTTAGGAGTTCTCTGGTGGAATTTTTAGGGTCACTTATATATACTATCATATCATCTGCAAAAAATGGTATTTTGACTTCCTCTTTTCCAATTAGTATCCCCTTGATCTCCTTTTGTTGTCTAATTGCTCTGGCTAATACTTCAAGTACTATGTTGAAAAGGGAGGGAGAAAGTGGGAAGCTTTGTCTAGTCCCTGATTTTCATGGGATTGCTTCCAGCTTCTCTCCATTTACTTTGATGTTGGCTACTGGTTTGCTGTAGATTGCTTTCATCATGTTTAGGTATGGGCTTTGAATTCCTGATCTTTCCAAGACTTTTATCATGAATGGGTGTTGGATCTTGTCAAATGCTTTTTCTGCATCTAATGAGATGATCATGTGGTTTTTGTCTTTGAGTTTGTTTATATAATGGATTACTTTGATGGATTTTTGTATATTAAACCATCCCTGCATCCCTGGAATAAAACCTACTTGGTCAGGATGGATGATTGTTTAATGTGTTCTTGGATTAGGTTAGCGAGAATTTTATTGAGGATTTTTGCATCAATATTCCTGAGGGAAATTGGTCTGAAGTTCTATATCTTTGTTGGGTCTTTCTGTAGTTTAGGTATCAGAGTAATTTTGGCTTCATGGAAGAGGTGGGTAGAGTACCTTCTATTTCTATTTTGTGGAACAGTTTGTGCAGAACTAGAATTAGATCTTCTTTGAAGATCTGATAGAACTCTGCACTAAACCCATCTGGTCCTGGGCTTTTTTTGGCTGGGAGAGTATTAATGCCTGCTTCTATTTCTTTAGGGGATATGGGATTGTTTAGATGGTTAACTTGATCCTGATTTAACTTTTGTGCCTGGTATCTGTCCAGAAATTTGTCCATTTCATCCAGGTTTTCCAGTTTTGTTGAGTATAGCCTTTTGTAGAAGGATCTGATGGTGTTTTGGATTTCTTCAGGATCTGTTGTTCTGTCTCCCTTTTCATTTCTGATTTTGTTAATTAGGATTTTGTCCCTGTGCCCTCTAGTGAGTCTAGCTAAGGGTTTATCTATCTTGTTGATTTTCTCAAAGAACCAACTCCTCGTTTGGTTAATTCTTTGAATAGTTCTTCTTGTTTCCACTTGGTTGATTTCACCCCTGAGTTTGATTATTTCCTGCTGTCTACTCCTCTTGGGTGAATTTGCTTCCTTTTTTTCTAGAGCTTTTAGATGTGTTGTCAAGCTGCTAGTATGTCCTCTCTCCCGTTTCTTCTTGGAGGCACTCAGAGCTATGAGTTTCCCTCTTAGAAATGCTTTCATTGTGTCCCATAGGTTTGGTTATGTTGTGGCTTCATTTTCATTAAACTCTAAAAAGTCTATAATTTCTTTCTTTATTCCTTCTTTGACCAAGGTATCATTGAGAAGAGTGTTGTTCAGTTTCCACGTGAATGTTTGCTTTCCATTATTTATGTTGTTATTGAAGGTCAGCCTTCGGCCATGGTGGTCTGATAGGATACATGGGACAATTTCAATATTTTTGTATCTGTTGAGGCCTGTTTTGTGACCAATTATATGGTCAATTTTGGAGAAGGTCCCGTGAGGTGCTGAGAAGAAGGTATATCCTTTTGTTTTAGGATAAAATGTTCTGTAGATATCTGTCAGGTCCATTTGTTTCATAACTTCTCTTAGTTTCACTGTGTCCCTGTTTAATTTCTGTTTCCACGATCTGTTCATTGATGAAAGTGGTGTGTTGAAGTCTCCCATTATTATTGTGTGAGTTGCAATGTGTGCTTTGAGCTTTACTAAAGTGTCTTTAATGAATGTGGCTGCCCTTGCATTTGGAGAGTAGATATTCAGAATTGAGAGTTCCTCTTGGAGGATTTTACCTTTGATGAGAATGAAGTGTCCCTCCTTGTCTTTTTTATAACTTTGGGTTGGAAGTCGATTTTATTTGATATTAGAATGGCTACTCCAGCTTGTTTCTTCATACCATTTGCTTGGAAAATTGTTTTCCAGCCTTTCACTCTGAGGTAGTGTCTGTCTTTTTCCCTGAGATGGGTTTCCCTGCTTTTCCTTCCCTCCTTCCTCATCCCCTTCCCCTCCCCCTCTCCATCTTTCCCCTTCCCCTCCTCCTCCTTCCCCTTCCCGTTTCCCTTCTTCCCCTTCTTCCTCTTCCATTCTTCACCTTCCCATCCATCCCCTTCCCATCCTTCCCTTTCCCATCCTTCCCCTTCCCCTACTTGCACTTCCCCTTCCCCTCATTCCCTTTACCCTCTTCCCCTTTTCCCCTTCCTCTTCCCCTTCTTCCCCTTCCCCTTCTTCCCCTTCTTCTCCTTTCCCTTCCCCTTCTTCACTTCCCCTCCTTCTCCTCCTCCCCCTTCCCCTCCCCTCCCCCTATCCCTTCCCCTTCTGCTCCTTCCCCTTCCTCTCCTTCCCCTTTTTCCCTTTCCCCTTCCCCTCCTCCCTTGCTTTCTTCCTCTTCCCCTTCTTCCCCTTCCCCTTCCTCTTTCCCTTCTTCCCCTCTCCTTTTCCTTCTCCTTCTTCTTCTTTTTACCTTCTGCTTTTAACCTGTAATCTTAAAATTGCCAGGAAATTCTGGGCTTTCTTTTGTTTCAGTTGCTCTTGATTTCTATTTTTAATCTATGGTGGTATTATAGGATATATGGTGTCTTTCAATTTTTATTATTTTTTATTAACTTTATATTCAGTCATACTCTACCCTTATCTCTTCCATGTTCCATCCTTTTCTCTTTCTTTTTTTTTTTTTTTGGTGTTGTTGTTGTTTTGTCGGTTGGTTTTTGTTTTTTTTGGGGGGGGGGTTGTCTGTTTGTTTGTTTTTTGAGACAGAGTTTCTCTGTATAGCCCTGGCTGTCCTGGAACTCACTTTGTAGACCAGGCTGTCCTCGAACTCAGAAATCTGCCTGCTTCTGCCTCCTGAATACTTGGATTAAAGGTGTGTGCCACCATGCCCTGCCCAAGTCCTATCCTTATAAACACTTCCCTTCATTGCTCCCTCCCTTTATCCTCAGAGAAGGAGGAACCCACCTTGAGTACCACTCCACTCTGGGATATGAAGTCCCAGCCACACTAGGCACATCATCTCTCACTGAGGCCCAACCAGGTAGTATAGGTAGGGAAAATGTATCCAATGGCCGGGAACAGAGTTTTATATAACCCCAGCTACATTTGTTAAGGTACTCACATTAAGACCAAGCTGCACATTTGCTATAAGTGTGCTGAAGACCTAGGTAAATCCCCTGCATGCTCCCTAGTTAGTGATTCAGTCACTGTAGGTCTCCATGGGCCTGTGATTGTTGACTCTAGATCTTCTTGTGGTGTTTTGGAACCCTTCTGCTTTATCACCTCAATCACCACTGTTCCACAAGACTCTATGAGTTCTGTCTGATGTTTGGATATGGGTTTCTATATCTGTTTTTGTCGCAGACTCTCTGGGTCCCTGTGTCTGCATGGAACGGGGTTTCTCGATGAGGGTTGGCAAAGCGTGGATGAGCGACAAACAGACACACACAGGAGAGTTCGTGTGGAATCTGAGTGTAATTTTACAACTCAAGCATCAGACTTTTTATGTAGAGGACAATAAGGAAGTTGGGTGACATATTTGCAAGGTACAGTTGAGGTAACCGGACTCTTACATAAAACAGAGGAATGCAAACACAAAAGGACTAATGGGAAGCACTTGGGATAGAATTCATTGATAACAGCTGGGATCAACAAGGGCTCCACCTAAGATTCACTAATCTTAGAAGCCAGGGTCAAGGGCTTCGCGTCCTTGCCATAGTTCTTATTTTAGTCTCTTGTACAGTCCACCTTCCCCTTAGGCCATTGTAAATACGTGTGTATGGGTGTAACTCTGCTATAGTATCTATTCTGGTTTCTCCTTTGGTCTGAAACTTCCTTCTTCCTTAGTGATGGTAAATTTTTGTGTAAGATGACTTAGCTTTTACAATCTTGCTGAATTTTAAACCCTTGATCTTGGTCAAGGACGCCCTTGGACTGTTGGAACACTGGTGGAAGGCTTTAGCCATGTCAGAATTCAATTTTACAAAGCACTTATAATAGGAAAATACTGAAAGAGAGCACGTAGATCCATACACTACACTAACACTGGAATGGAACGCGGGAGTGAAAAATTACTGCATGTGTAGGGAACGCTAGACTCCAGGAGGAGAGCTTCCTTGAAACTCTTTTGCCTCATGAGTGACTTTTAAGCCTCTCGGCTTGTCCAGTTGACTCGACCAGAGAACGTAACATGTTTTCATCTGCTGCTGGATGAAGCTTCTCAGGAGAAAATTGTGCTAGGTGCTTCTCTGCAAGCATAGTACAATATCATTAATAGTGTTAAGTGTTGTCTTTCTCCCATGAGGTGGGTCTGATGTTGGGGAGTCATTGGTTAGGTGTTCCCTATGTCTCTGTTCTTGCCTTATCCCTAAACATCTTAGGCAAGACAAAGTTTGAACTGAAGGTTTTGTGGGTGAATTGATGTCTCCCTTTTCTGGAAGTTTTGCCTGGCCACTTCAGTCTTTATATAACACTCTGGTAGGAATCTCACCTGCTGTCCCCCACATGATTCCCCATATCCTGCCCCAACCTAGGCATCCAGCTAGTCCCAGAAATATTCCCTGATACACACATTTCTATTCACACTTACAGCCCTCTCCCACCTCTATCTCCCCACATATGTCTATCATTGTTCTCCTCACTCCTTCTCCTTCTTAGTTGCCTTTCTCAATCTACCTTCAATCTTTCCCCTTCTGATTAAGATCCATGCACCATCCTTTGGAAATTCCTTATTACCCACTTTGTTTGGGTTTGACTATTTTAGCATAGTTATCCTGTACTTTATGTACACAGATAAGTGAGTAGATTCCATGTGTGTCTTTTTGAGTCTGGATTACCTCATTTAGGATAATATTCTCAAGTTCCATCTAATTGCCTGCAAAAATCATGATGTCTCTGTGTTAACTAAATACTATTTCATTGTGTAGAAATACCACATTTCTTTATCCATTCTTCAATAGATAGACATAAATATTGTTTCCAGTTTCTGGCTATTACTAATAAAGGTGCTATGAACATGCTCAAGCAAGTTACCATGTGATATATTGATTCATCTTTTAAATATATACCTAAGAGTTGTAGAAGTGGGTCCTGGGGTAGAACTATTTCCAATTTTTCTTTTTTTGAAATTGCCAAGCTGATGTTCACAGTGGTTGGATAAATTTACACTCTCACCAGGATTGGAGGAATGTTCCCCATGTTCCACATCCTTGCCAGCATGTGTAAGCACTTGAGTGTTTTATTTTAGCCATTATGAAAGATGTAAAATGGAATCACAGTCATTTTGGTTTGTATTTCCCTGGTGACTAAGGATGTTCAACATTTCTTTAAGTGCTTCTCAGTCATTAGAGACTCCTCTTTTGAGAATTCTCTGTTTAGCTCTGTACCCCATTATTCAATTGTGTTAATTAGTTTATTGATGTCATACACACACACACACACACACACACACACACACACACATATATATATATATATATATATATATATATATATATATATATGATATTAATTTTCTGTCACATGTAGTTTTGGTGAAGATAGGAGCTGTTTTTAAAACATTCCTGTCCTAAAAATCCCAGGGCCAGATGGTCCTAGCACAGAATTCTGCCAGATATTCCAAGAAGAGCTAATGCCCTTTATTCTCAAGTTATTCCACACAATAGAAACAGAAGGGACACTGCCAAACTCATTCTATAAGGCCACAGTCATGTGAAACCTAAACTACATAACGACTCAACAAAGAAAGGAAATATAGGTGCAATTTCTCTTATGAACATTGATGCAAAAATATTGAATAAATTATTTTCAAACTGAATCCAAGACCAAATCAATAACATTGTCCACCAAAATGAAGTAAGCTTCATCCCAGGGATGTAGGGCTAGTTCAATATAAGAAAATCAATCAACATAATCTACCACACAAATAAACTAAACAACAACCAAAAAAAAATCCCACAATATCATTTCATTAGATGCTAATAAAGCCTTTGACAATATCCAACACCCCTTCATATTAAAATTCTTGAGATATCATGGATACAAAGTACATGCCTAAACACAATAAAAGCAATACACATCAAGCCAATAGCCAACATAAATATAGAGAAACTTAAAGCAACTTAAAACTTGTAATCAGGGACAAGACAGGGTTGTCCACTCTATTATTATCTATTCAGTGTTGTACCTGAAGTTCTACTCGAGAAGACAATTAAAGAAGATGAAGAGAATCCAAATTGGGAAGAAAGAGGTCCGAGTATCTTTATTCACAGATGATAGGCTAGAATATACAAGTGAACCAAACGTTTATACCTGAGAAACTCTTACAGGTGATAAATACCTTCAGCAAAGTAACTGGATAAAAATTTAACTAAAAGAAAATTAATTCTCCTTTATACAAATCTTAAACAGGCTGAGGAAGAAATTAGAGAAACAATACCTTTAAAATATACACAAATAATATAAAATATCTTGATGTGTCTCTTACCAAGCAAGTGAACGACCTGTATTACAAGAACTTCAAGTTGCTGAAGAGACATATTATGGAAGATGTAGTTCTGTGAATGAGCTTGCTTGGAGATGTGAAATACAGAAGCACTGTGCTAAGTTCCTTTCTCCCCATTGGAATGCTCAGCTCCTGGGATGCCAACACAGTGTTCAGGGGAGATGAAAAATACTCTATGATAGGGTCCCAGACTATGTTTCTCCCAGTGAGAAACAGTGCGGGCTGGGACATGCCAGCAGTTCAGAAGACTTAGGGAGAGATCTGTATGAAGATGGCCTCCCCCCACAGTGGTCCTTGATGATGGAGACAGTCATTCTTATCTAAATTGGTTATTCATGGTGGAAAAGTGTCTGGGTGAACTAGATTTGCAGGATGGAATGTCTGGGAAGGGAAGCCTATTGGCTAAATCCTCAGAGGTCATCTAGATACCTCATTACCATGTATATCTCTGGGTTCTATGCTATGGAACCAGTTATAATGGTCTTCTTAGTGAGTTGCATGGTCCTGTGCTCCAGGACAGGAACTTGGTCAGGAATAGATTTAAGTACCTACTATTTTTAATTATGAAAACTGCTGGGGTTCTTTAATCTGCTCAAATTTACCAGTTTTTTCTGTCTGGTGGCATAGTCCACTGACTCAAAGGAGGATTTCAGAAGTGGGAAGATTCACCTATGCTTGTGGATCTGTAGGCTTAACATAGTTATCATTTGGTCATTTAAAGCTAGCAATTCTCTTAAAATGTATTTTGTTGGAAAATTAGTTGATTATATAAATTTGTCATATAATATCTTCAAAAAAGTGAAATTTGAGTATTATACATAGCTAAACATTTTAATATGCAATTTTTAACCTCATGTTTACAGGTAGCACTTAAGGGGTTTCTTTATGGTTTTATTTAGGTTAATTTTACTTTTTACAATTAATATATAGAACTTTCTTATATGAGAAATTTGGTCAATATTTGTAACTGTTTCTTTGAACTCTATACCAAAATTTATAGTAGCACTATTAAAGCACCCAAGTTCCAAAATAGTGAGTAGATTTACCAAAAAAAAAAAAAAAAAAAAAAAAAAAGCCAAATAACACATTAGGAAGAATGGTGAGCTATTTTATCTTCTCTTTTCCACCTTACTTTATGACTTGGCCATGTCAAAAAGTTAAGAGTGGGTGTCAGATAAACCTTCTCACTGTTACTCAAAATTTACAATTGCTTTAAAAAAATTAAGCTACATTTTTTACAGGAAGCAAGTTAAATAAGGTGAGGCTAAATAAGTTGTTTCTATGGATATAAAATATCATACTGTTACCTCTATATTTAAGCCTTTCCCAGGTTTCAAAGCCCATTAAAATGCCTTTGGTTTGGTTTGGTTTTCTGTGGGCCTTACTTTTTTTTTTTTTTTTTTTTTTGGCATTGAGTAATATAATTATCTATTGACAGAATTAAGAAAGGAAAATATCTTCTCTCGCCTTAGAGATAGATGAAGACACACATCTGTATTAATAAATATGTTATAAGGTAAAATTTACCTTAACAGTAGAAACAGGATTTGAAGGCTCATCCTCATGGAGTAAAACCACCATATACCAATATCATTGTTTTGTAAAATTTTTCTTAATTTAAGTATTTTAGAAATGTTCATTTATTGTTCTCTATGTTAGATATTGTCCATGCTTTGCTACTCAACATTTATGATTTTTGAAGGTATATGAAAGAATGAAGGAATAAACAGTTAAGATTCATTCTTTGAATATCAAGAAGAAAATAAATCGGACCTAATAACATAAAGGCTGAAAAGGATGTTTTGATGGATCATTTTATAACAAATCCTGACTTTTCAGGTACCATATATTTAACTTCTCATAATGTGAAAGTAGTAGTAATGAGTTGTCTCCTTGGAGATTTAAGTGCAAAAATTAACTCTAAAATCATCAGAAATGTTTGTCCATTAAAGCAGTATCCTGTTTGTCATTAAAAGAGTACTTATGTACTTCTGTTACACTTCAAATCTTGGAGAATATAAATGTTTTCTTTCTTTTGTTTTTTTGAGTGCTATATTTCTCCATATATTTTGTAATTTTTTGGCAAAACAAATTGTGTTTATGTATTTCTGTAGAACAAAGTTAGTTTTAAAATTATTTTACTGCTTTTCCTTTTGCTTTCAAGCATTTGAAATTATTTCATTGGAATATGCTTTTTAAAGTTGTATAGGAACTTCTATCCAGCATCACGGCCGCTCTGGCAAGAGATCACATTCAAAAGACATTATCTGACTGGAAAGCAGACAACCCACACACATTGAATCTCTGGCAGAAATACAGACAAGCCTTTAGTATACAGCTTTAGTCCCAAAGACTGTCACTTTATTGAGGGGCAGACAAAGTGTCTACTCAAAGAAAATTTTGACAGAATGAGTCAGAGATAGGCTGCACCTAACTCTCAGGAGAACAGCTAGGAAGGAGGATATTTAAGAGCCTGAGGGAGAGGATGTCAGACAGTCAGTTTAGATGCAGTTCAGTTGAGTGCCGTTGAGTCCAGGTGAGCTTGTTCCTGCATTCTGTTCAGGTTGTACATTTCATCATGCAGTACCGATCTGCAGAGACAGTTGAAGCCAGAGAATAAAAAGAAGGCAGGAGATTAGAACAACTTGACAGAGTTAGTTTGAGGTCAAGCAGAACAATTCAGTGAAAAGCCAGATTGAATCAGTCAGAATGAGCCAGAATTTCCGAGTTCAACCAATCATCCAGAGTTCAGAAAATACTAGAAAGGGTGAGCTTATTCAACAGTAAGCCTCTGAAGTGACAATTACATCTGGGAAGCAAAACTTAGATTTATGTAAGTCTTAACAGCAAAACAATTATAACTACAGTACAAAACCAGCCATACTATACCAAGGAACTTCAAACCCCTAATTTGTATAAATTTAAAGATTTTTTTTCCCTAAGTTATTTAATATGTGCGAAAGATCTAAGGGAGCTCGACTGGTTTTTTTTTTTTTTTTTTCATACAATATTGTATAGTACAGTTACAAACACAGTTAAACACAGTTAAAAACATGCATTGTGGAAAAAAACCATACATTGAAATAAGCAATATCAAAGGGATGGAATCTGCAACCATTTGAAACACTCTATTATTCCATAGAAGTTGGTTATGTGCAACTCATCATAGAAAATATAAATGCCATCCTGTCAACATGATTGTCCAGAATCTATGATTTTCAAAGCATACTGACTCAAGCCTAGCTTCATGAACATATTAAAAAATCAATAAAGTTATAGGTTTTATTGATTTTAACACTGCTTATTCATTTGTTAAAAAATAAGATATGTTTCTTTTTTACACAGTGTTTATAAAGCACATAAACTATATTGGCATCATAATGAAGATAATAATTTATATGACGTATCAATAACATGAATTTATATTGATTTATTGGCATTTCCCTTATATTAAATTCATTAGACAATTCTTAATTTTCCAGTTTTAGAGTTTAGCAATTTTATTTTAAATACATTCGTGTGTGTGTGCGCACGTGTGTGTGTGTGTGTGTGTGAGTGTGTGTGTGTGCGCGCGTGCGCGTGTGCGCCTGTGCCTGTGCGTGCGCGTGCGCGCGCGTGCGCGTGCGTGTGCGTGTGCGTGTGCGTGTGTGTGTGTGTGCACCAGAGCATGGGTGTGGTGGTCAGAGAACAACTTTGGGGATTAGTTCTTCACTTTCATCATGGATGCTGGCATCAAAATCAGATCATCTGGCTTCACACAAATGCCTATTCCCCCTGAGTCCTGTTACCAAATCACAGTTTTTCTTTTATAGATGTCATTTTAGAAAAATCCCTACACTTGCTTCCATATCTTCATAAGGCCTTTCAACCTAACAGATTGTTTCTGTCATGATGCTTTGTGCCTCTATTCCAATTCTATTTTATTCATAGCTTTAACCCTCTCCATTACTTTGACGTTTTAGTATCTTTTGTATTGTTTCAAAATGTGTTATCCTTAAAAGTATTTATCATTGTAAACACATTTCTGCTGTCCATATCTGGTTGAGCATTGGTATTATGTCAGCATCCTGTCTGAACAATTTTTAGTAGCCTGGCAGATGCAGCAAGCAGCCATTCATTAAGAAGGTTTGTAAGCAAGTGACCACAAGCACCAACCATCTTTCCTGGGGAAGTGACACAGTAGAAGCTGCACCAATAGGGAATGTAGATTACTATTTTTCTGGACACACTCTCCAAACTGAAGTGGATGGTATAGCCTTAGACTGTTTCTGTTTTCTTTTTTTTTTTTTAATTGGGTATTTTCCTCATTTACATTTCCAATTCTATCCCAAATACCCTCCCCCCGACTCCCCTACCCACCCACTCCCACTTTTTGGCCCTGGCATTCCCCTGTACTGATGCATATAAAGTTTGCACTACCAATGGCCCTCTCTTTTCACTGATGGTGGGCTAGGCCATCTTCTGATACATATGCAGCTAGAGACACTAGCTCCAGGGGGTACTGGTTAGTTCATATTGTTGTTCCACCTATAGGGTTGCAGATCCCTTTAGCTCTTGGATATTTTCTCTAGCTCCTCCATTGGGGGCTCTGTGATCCATCCAATAGCTGGCTGTGAGCATCCACTTCTGTGTTTGCTAGGCCCCTGCATAGTCTCAAAAGAGATAGCTATATCAGGGTCCTTTCAGCAAAATCTTGCTAGTGTATTCAATGGTGTCTGTGTTTGGCAGCTGATTATGGGATGGATCCCAGGATATGGCAGTCTCTAGAAGGTCCATCCTTTTGTCTCAGCTCCAAACTTTTTCTTTGTAACTCCTTCCATGGGTCTTTTGTTCCCAATTCTAAGAAGGGGCAAAGTGTCCACACTTTGGTCTTCGTTCTTCTTGAGTTTCATGTGCTTTGTATCTTGTATCTTGGGTATTCAAAGTTTCTGGGCTAATATCCACTTATCAGTGAATACATATCATTCTTCCTAAACCTACTCTACTTAGGGTTTTTAAATGATTCAATCTCTTTTCTAACTCACTGACAAGAGGTTGGGGAGAATGAAAGTTAGTAGGAATGAAAGTTAGGGGTGGGGTTGGGTCTATTTAGTAGTTCTTTGTCATGATTCTAATTTTCATTTTCAGGATACCAGGAGTCCAGTTCAATAGCAAACACCAAACAGGAATTAGTAGCAGAAGAGATAACAGCAGAAACCACAAGGCTTGTCTGATTCAACAGGAGTCAACAGAAGTATCACAAAGCAAGTAGAATACCGTGTAAAGTTCTTTGGTAACTCTCTCTCTTTTAAGTGAAGACCAGCAAAGACCTGTGAAGACCAATGACAACCAATGAAGAAGCAAATTTAGTGAAGCATTGAATGCTGTTGTAATGCAAGCGCCTTTGTATTCTTTGTAGGGCTCCATTTATACTCTTTCCAAACATCTCTTCAGCATCAGCTGCAGCAAATATCACATGTCCTCTCACAAGACAGCTTCTAGAAAAACATCACATGACACAACTGAGTTTCTAAAGAAACCAGAAATTTCTATTTCAGAATAGTTAGGAAGCTCTTTTCTCCCATATTAAACTTGTTTATTCGTTTTTATTTGTTTCATTATATATTTTAATAATGAAAAATCTGAAATTAAATCAGTTTTCTATTGACACTTCATTGGGAAAGACCCTGAAAATGAATTTAAAGAAATCTTTCATTAGTCTCTTTATCATCTGCCTATCCATCTATCTATTTATCTATGCATATATATGCACATATCTATTTATTTTCTTATTATATTTAATTTTATTATTTTTATTTACAATATAATCTGATTATATTTTCCTTCCCTCTAATACAGGTTCTTCCTACTCCCCTTCCTTCCCCTCTAAATCCACTCCATTTCTATCACTCACCAAGAAAGAACAGGCTTCTAAGAGATAATAACAAAACATGATAAAATAAAATATAGTAAGATGAAGAAAAGCTATCATATCGAAGTTGGTTCTTGGTCACACAAGCATTGTCAGGTACAGATTGCATCTCATGGAAGTAAGCATATTAGTTTGCTACTCCTACAAGTTGTATGCTATCATTGCTGTGCCGTAGCTTGCAATCAGGACAGATTATAGATATTTTATGTCTGAGTTTGCATTTATGTTGCTCTTTTGGTAGAACCAACTATTTCTTCTTTCACCAAAGAGACAAGACTACAGGTCTGAAGGCCCCATGCAGGCACTAGCTTTACTTTTCCATGTTCAATGAGTTGTGTGGGTATTGTCTTCAGCAATTTATTTCCACTGTCAGTTTGTAAATAGAAATTCCTTACCAATGGCCTGGGTTATTTACATATTTATATGGGGCCCTCTTGGCCATCAACTCAGTTGCAGACATCCCAACTCTATTACTGAAAATCCTGTTTGATAATAAAAGATAGCCAGTTGAAACTGTATCCCCTATTATTTGTAGATCTCATTAAGACTGACTTCATATATTTTAGGAAGTTTCTACTGGACCAGGTTTCCACATCATCCATTAAATACACCCTAATTCCAGATGTGTTGTTCCGTATTCTTTACGTTATTGTATTTCCTTTCCTCCTCCCCACATAATTCCATTTGCATAGCCACCCACCAAGATTCTATTCATAAAATCTATTTCCCCCTTAGGAATATGCATGTGTCCACTCTAGAGCCCTCCTATACCTATCCTCCATGGATCTACTGACTTTAGCTTGGTTTTCATTTATTTAATAGCCTATATCCACATATCTATGAATGCATAAAGTATTTATCTTTATGAGGCTAGGTTACCTCATTGAAGATAATACTTTTTAGTTTCATCTATATGTCTGCATGTGTCATGATGTCATATTTAACAGCTAAGTAAACTTCATTGTATAAATGAATCACATTTACTTTTTCTGTCCTTTGTTAAGGGACATCCCATCTTCAATGGAATAGTATCAATTTATACTTTGTGTAAAAGAGTGTCTTTGGAGACTAAGTTTAAAGTAATCAGAACCTAGCTCAACTAATCTATACTTATCATTCCTTGGAATTCTATATTTCTAGAAATGTTAGAAAAAAAAATCTCAGCAGGTCATTTCTTTCAAGAACTCTCAATCACCAGTGGTAATCAGAATGCTGCCCTTGCTATTGGATATAGAGGTCAAGTTCTTAAGGTGACCAGGTTGACTTCCAAAGTTGGTAGCCATGGTAAAAAGAAGTATAACATAGTTGAGTTTGATAAACAGTGTGGCAAAATTGTTGCTACCTTTTTATAAATAAACAAAACTATTTCTCCAAATAGAACAGATAGACCCATTTTACAGCAATTGTGTATGCTCCTTTCCTTTTTCCATTTATAAGGCAGACAGAATTGAAGACTTAAATGTATGAGGAATATCATAGATACAAATAAGAGTGAGGTCTCAGAGCCCCACTAGCCAAAAGTCAGGAATTTCAGAAAGAACAGGTTGTAGGCAAGAAATATACAAAACTATTCAAGGTGAGATGGCCTTGAGAATTGTATAGTTTTGTTCTCCTATCTTTAGTCTCTGGTATTCTAATGGTTCACTGAGAGTGAAAGCAGAATTTAGCTCTAGTAGTCACAGAGAACTACTGCATTTGTCAAGTTTGTTGGGAGCACAGTGTGCACGCCCCCCACCCCCACCCCCATGTGTGTGTGTGTGTGTGTGTGTGTGTGTGTGTGTGTAGAGAGAGAAAGAGAGAGAGAGAGAGAGAGAGAGAGAGAGAGAGAGAGAGAGAGAGAGAGAGAGAGAATGTGTAATTACATTGTCTGCAGTTATTAAAACTTCTCAGTTGAAAGTGATGGCAGGGTTGTAACTTGATACTGACAGAGTGACATACTTCTGGCAATTCACACATTTCATGATCTTGTTATTACTTTTGTTTCTTGGGGGTTTTTTGAAGAAAGAATTATTTTCACTTGTGGTTACAGATTACATTCCTTCACAGTGGGGAATCAATATAGCAAATGTATATAGGAGCTGCTCACATAGAGAGGAATACATGTTAGTACTCAGAACACTTTCTACATATTTACAGGCCATGATGCCCAGCACAAGAAGTTATCTAGCACACGGTTAAGATGTGCATCCACACATTAAATAATTTAATCAAATAATCACCCGAAGCATCTCCAATACCACATTTCTCAGGCAATTCTAAATTCCATCAACTGGAAAATTGTCATTAACTGTCCCTGAATGTTAGCACAATCTAAGAAGTACTTGACTATCTTTAATAGCAGAGGAAAACTAGTCTAGGCAGCAGAGTGATGTCAGGGAGTAGACTCGAGGACACCTCATGTCAACTATGACAGAGGAAATATGTAAAAGAAAGGTACAAAAACGAGACATAGAACTAAATAGATGCTTTAAAAAATGCTATGTTTTGTGAGTTGCTACAATGCATTTAAAGTTAATGCTAATGGATGTTGCAGCCTTAGAAGTTTAGGAAGTGGACTGAAAAGAGGACTATTTACTTTTGTATAATGAAAAAAATAATATCATGATCATCATTTCCAGAGGACTAAATATATTTAAGGGTTTTCCAATAAGTGTAATAAACTAATGATAAAGTAATGCTCTGTAACTTTCAGGATGGGTGCTTTTTTTTTTCATTCAATACTTACAGAGAGTTTATTGTTAATTGAAGATGATCAGCTTCCTTGAGCTCTTGGTGTGAGTACTTTTTTTTTCCCACCATAATGGACTGTTCCCTCAAATTGTCAGTCAAAATGAACTGTCTCTCCTTTAAGTTGCTTTTATCAGGGGATCTTATTCCATGGGAAAATATTCATCAATATCAGTCAGGGTTTACTATAGATACAGAACTAGTTGAATATACATTTTAAAAGATTTATTAGATTGTCTATATAATAATATATGAATAGTTAAACAATGGCTGTGTCATACTAGGGAGATAGAGAACATAGTCTTTGTTCAGTAACCAAGGCTGGGTCCTCATCAATCCAAGTGTTGTAGTGAAAGTCTTGGGTTCCTAGAGACCTGCTCATATCCAGTTCATGAAGGAAAGCTGAAAAAGCTAGGTTACTCATGTCGATGAAGGAATACAGCAACAGTAATACTAACAAGTGCTTGATAGATAGTCACTGCAAGAGTAATGGCAGACAGATAAACGAAATCTTTCATTGACCTCCATTTAGTTTGGCTGCTACTAAAAGGTACTAATGACAGTTTGAGTCTTTCTTTCCCTTCAAATAAACTTATTAAAAAGGAAAATCTCTTAGCTATGCTCAGTAGCTTAACTTTTAGTTAAATCCAAGTGTGAAAACAAGATTAACGTCCTTGATAATTAAGATATAATTTCTTTAATCATTTATTTCTGTGGTTGGATCTCTTATGTAGTCCAGGTTAGCTTACAATGCAACATTTTCCTTTTTCCATCCTTACCAATGCTGGAAATAACACTATGTAACACTACATCAGAGTAAATGTTGATCATCATTGTAAGACATTATTATTATTGTTATCATCATCATCACTATTGGTTGGGGAGATTTTAGAACATGTGCCATGTCATGCTCATGCAGATTAGAGAAAAAAAATAATTGTCAGTTCTTTCTTTCTATTATGTACTCTAAGACCAAACTCAGAAAGTAAAAATTGCATGTTTTTCAAACACTGAGTCATATTATTGGCCCAAAATTTATTTATAGATTTTATTCTGGTAGAATTTCTAACTTAATATGCAGATCACTGTATTTCTGTGCTGAAGATTTCAAGTCTTCTTAATCCTTCATAGAATAAATCAGAGTCATCGTTTGATGGCATTTCAATAAAGACAGTATTTCCAAAGAACCAAATTATCTATCACATCTACATTTTCAAAGTTAGCATAAGTATCCTGATGTATGAATAAACATGTGTTGATTGGTTGTTCCTTTTCTTAGAACTTCTCAGTAAACATCAATACTTTAATGACCAGCAATGACATGAGATAACAACAAACATGTCTGTGAATATCTTATGTGATAAGAAGTTTTCATTGGTCATGTAACCAGAAAAATGACTTTCAATGAATCCTCTGAAAACCTTCATTCTAAAGAGTATAAAAATATTTAATCATGTAGTTGGGGGAAAAAAAGAAAAAGAAAAAAGAAAAAAATGAGGCTTTGGATTTCTTTTTAAAATATAATTAGGTGCGTTTCCATATCTTCTACATTAGGAAACTACTAAATATTATAGAATTGATGTTTTTATTCATGATTTAAAGTAAGGGTATTTGATGATACAGTACTGTGTTATTTGTCTTGCATATGTTTATGCTTTTGAATGTTCTCATTCTTCCATAATTTCAGATTTGGTTAGTTTTATAAATTATTGTAATTTTCAGTATCAGTGAAGTACATGAGAAAGGATGAGTTTCAGTGTAGCTAATGCACTTTTGATAGATAGGCTGTTTTAAAATACTGAAACTTGGGGCTTGCATCTGGCCCTTCCTTCTCTATTAAGAGCCTCCTAAAATAGTAAATTATATTAATGATTAAAAGTAGGGAATATTATGCCAGAACAGAGAAAGTATATATAGATATATCCTTTGCCAGATATATAGATGGGGCAATATTTAAATTCTATTTATAAAGTATAGAGTAATGTTACCTAATGTCATACATGGAGGTTAATACTGAATTTCAGTACTTTGTATTCTATCTATGATCTTTATAGTCAGAAATAAAAATTTTAATGTGCATTTATATTACAGAGTATCCCTAACCATATGTGTAGTGAATTAGCTAATCATTTTCATCTTGGCAGTCCAAATATATAATTCATAATATATCAGTTTATACCCAAATATTCATTTGTCAATAAATCAGCAAATAAAGAATGATCCGTTTACTGAAGTTCTTTTAATGATAAGATTTAATTCCAAATAAAAGTGTGTTCACCTAAAAGGAAACAATAGGTTGCATACAAAAAAGTGTTATTCAAAAATGGGAAGCAAGTGACATCATTGAAATAAGATACAAAGTGGAAAGTTAAATTTTATTTCAGTAGTGTTGGATAAACTTAACTCTGCAAAAGACTATGATATTATTTAATAATTCTGATACTGACTTGGTCTATGGTGTGATGCTCATTCTTAAGTTGTCCTCATCTTATTCCTATGTTCTTTTTTTAGAATATTAAATCACAGGAGATAGAAAGCTCGCTCAGTAGTTAAGAGTACATACTATGCTTACAGAGGAGCAAAGTTCAGTTACTAGCACCCATTTCAAGTAGTTCAGGACAAAGCATAATTCATTTCTGTGGAATCTTTTCCTCTCCTTTGGCCAGCATTGTACAGTGAGCCTACAAAATCATGTCTCCTGCTATACGTGTATATAAGGGATTAAAATTTAAAATAATTTGACTATCCTTTCTGGGGGTAGAAGTCAGGATATACTATTTTCTGAACAAGAAATGGAGAATGTTTCTGGGGTAGAGAGAGGTGGGTTTGTTTGTTTTTGTTTTCAAACAATTTTTATTTTCAGCTATTCTTTTGTCGAGACAGCTTTTCCTGGTGTGGGGTTAATTTAATAGGTTCACATCATTAAGGAACACTGATTTTTCCCTCCTAGCAGTTACTTAATGCCAAAAACTCCTAGTTAATGGTAGGATTATGTGCCCACTGTTCAACCTCTGTACTGGAATGTTGTCTGGCCATAGCTTACAGTGCTCTTAATCCATGCTGTCAGAATTGTGAGCTCATATGTTCAACTGCACTATGTGGCAGCTGAGAACTATATTTTGATATTATTTACTACTTTAGGCTCTTAAAATCTTTTTGTCCCATTTTACAAATCATATTTAGTCAATAGAAAATACTGAGTAGAGAAATGTTAATTAATTTTATATGAAATAATCAAGTTTATTCTAGATTTCTAAATTTATTTAATAATACCCAAGCATATATTCTACAATAAGTAGAAGTTCTTATTTGAGAATATTTGCCATCAATAAACATGCTAGAAATTAATTTTAAATGAAATGTATAAGAAACTTTAAACTATAAGATAGACATGAACAAATTTAAATTTTTGAATTTTTAGCATGAAAGAGGTAGATCTTTCAAAAATAACCTCACTTGGTATAACTGTAATATCAGTAAATGAGGAGTTGGAGTGAACATAATTACATGCATATGGAGATAGGAAAATAAAAACTAGAAAAAGACAAATATTAATAAGGTTGAACTAGTGAAAGAAAGATAAATGGACAAACTAAGAGGACATTCTGAATGCTTAGTGTGATAATTAAGAGCCACAAATCTATAAATAACCAAAAGTTCCAAGTACTGTGAGCCATAAAGTAAAACCTTATAAATATTCTGCCTGATAAATAAAATATACAAAATATCCAAATCCTTAATATCTAAAAATAATATTTTAAGAAATGTAAAAATAACAATACAAAGTATAATTTATTAGAACCAAAATATAATTATAATCATGTGCATTAAAGGAGATAAAATATTATACTGCAGCAAAACACCTATTAAAACACAAAAATAACAATTTCAATTCTCAAATTTTCTATTATTCAATTTTTAAATTATAAGTTACAACTTGTTCATTAGTATAATCATTGGCTACACAAAAATAGACAAAAAGTTATATTTTGTAATGCCTAGATGCTAGCCATAAAGTATTGAAAAGAGAATAGAATATCCCATTTCAATAAAAGAAATGAGTAATTTTCCATAAATTGATGATAATTTGCTAAACTGTACTATGTGATACTATTTGATGACAGGAGCCATGTACACATGTAGCTGAGTATATAAGAATATCCACATATAGGCATAAATTTTAATTAATTAATTAATTTATTTATTTTAAATTTTTTTTTTATCATCACTGTGATAAGATTCCTGACAGGAGAAACTTAAAAGAAGTATCACACTTTACAAAGAATAATTTCTCATGCCTAAAAGGTCAGGAAACATGTGGTTTATACAATAGCATATTTTTTTGGTCATAAAAATAGTGAAACACAGCTATTTTAAAAATGTTGGGACTAGAATTATCATGTAAAATTACATAAACTAAGTGAATCAAAAGAACACCACTGCATGATTGTATAATCTTGGATATTGGGATACTGAATTTAATGGGCATATTCTCTGGTCTGAAATTAGAAAATTTGGTAATAGAATTTACCCCTGTATCTGTAAGTCTGGTGCCTAGAGATATAATTGTATGTAGAGATAGTATAATGGAATGAACATAATCTGACTAGTTTGTTTAACTGGTTTTCTTACTTCAGGGAGTCAAAACTCAATGATCTTTGTTGTATTTTAAGAAAAATATTGTTGTCCTGTACTAAACTACAGTGAATTCACATATGTTCGAAACTTTCTTCATACCTTTGTCACTAAGATTTGTATTTTTTACATTGAACATTTATGACAAGTTTTAATTAAAAAAAAAAAAACCTTAGGATTCAATAATCCTTTTAAACATTAGTCAGAGAGATATGAAAAACATCCAAAAAATCTTGAGTATTAATATCCATCCCGGTTTCAAACTGAAAACAACTGACATGTTCTCTTAAGGTAAGCATGTGAACACGTGTACTAACTATATTGGGTACTTGACAGTGACGTAAAAATACCATGACCATGGCCACTTTTAGAAGGAAAATTTGCCTCACAGTTCCATGGATATAGGAGATTATCAAAGCATGGATGAATTATAATGGTGAGTGACAAGCATTGAGAGTGGAGTAGAATCTGAAAGTTCACATTCTGAAACATAGGCATGACATACAAGGACCACCTATCTCATCTCCAGTGACAGAGAGAGAGAGAGAGAGAGAGAGAGAGAGAGAGAGAGAGAGAGAGAGAGAGCAAGCACTCTCTCTCTCTCTCTCTCTCTCTCTCTCTCTCTCTCTCACACACACACACACACACACACACACATACACACACACACACACAAACCAAACCAAACAAATATCCCACAAATCAAACTGTAACCAGAACACATAATTCTTTACCTCCAGTTCCCAAAGTACTTGGCAACGCTAATGTGAATCCATGCACAGAAGTTCTGCTGAATATAGCCTGCTGTTGTTTGATTAACCACTTCATGTATTTGTCTGGAAAGCAATTTCAAATAGGATTTATTATCATCTAATTATTTTACCATTATAGTAGGTAAATTAACTATAGATTTTTCAGGAAACAAAAGAACACTAATATATTTATGAAAAACCCATAAAATTTGTTATGCATTTTAGCAGAAGAGAAAAGTTTTTCAGTTATTTAGAAAAATAAATATGCCAGGCAGTGGTGGCACATGTCTTTAATCCCAGCACTGGGGAGGTAGAGGCAGGCAGATTTCTGAGTTTGAGGCCAGCCTGGTCTATAGAGTAAGTTCCAGGACAGCCAGGACTATACAGAGAAACCCTGTTTTGAAAAACATAAATAAATAAATAAATAAATAAATAAATAAATAAATAAATAAGACATATATTTGAATAACTATGAAATGTATTTAAATAACTATGAAATGTATTTAAATAACTATGAAATGTATTTAAATAACTATGAAATATATTAAGAACATTTTCTGCATTAATTAATTTATGGACCGATTTGTCCTGAAATGTTGATGTATATATAGCTAATATAAAATGTAAAGATAGCTAGCAAGATTGAAGAACCAAAGGAAGGTCCTGTACTGTTGATGGAAATATAAAATGGAAAAGTTATCGTAGGAGAAAACACCCTTGGAGATTGCTAAACTAATACATAGTTGCATAATCCTGATTTTGATGCAGCAGTGACCCTGTTGTATGTACTTAGGAAATAAAACTAGCCATGGATGAACAAGAAAAAATGTTATAATGAGAAAAATAAGCCAGGCATTAAAAAATAAATAGTGCATGATCCAACATAGATATGCAAGCTAACTAAGCCAAGTGTTATGAAGTACCATATAGAATGCTCATTACCAGGGGCAAGAGAGGAGAGAAAAGAGGGACTGTGGATTATGAAGAACAGTGTATAGTTACATGCTAAATGTATTCTGGAATTTTAATGTACAGCATCATTCTTAGTACTATTACAGACATTTACACATACCCATAGGCACATTTAAATGTCTATAACATTTGTCTATAACATTTAAAATTAGGTCACAGAGAAATTCTGACTATAGTAAATAGCAGAAATTTATGAAAAGATGCATGTGCTTGTTTGCTTTATTTTGATCATCTTTTCACAATCATATAATGTGTAAAAGAAATATATTGTATAGCTGTAATTTATATACTTTTATATATATGAGCTATTTCTCAATAAAACTGAAAAAAGAAAAAAAAAAAAACAAAACAGAACTCCAATGGCTCATGCTCTAAGATCAAGAACTGGTAAATGGGACCTCAAGAAACTGGAAAGCTTCTGTAAAGCAAAAGACATATCCTATAAAACAAACCAGCAACCTACAGATTGGGAAAAAAATCTTCAGTAACCACACATCCCATAGAAGGTTAATATTCAAAATATTTAAAGAACTCAAGAAGTTAACCACCAAAAAATAAACAACCCAATCAAAAAAAAAAAAAAATGGGATGTAGAACTAAACTGAGCATTTTCAACATAGGAATCTCATATGGCTAAGAAAAACCTAAAGAAATGTTCAAAGTTCCTAGTAATCAGAGAAATGCCTTACACCAATCAGAATTGCTAAGATCAAAACCTCAGATGACAGCACATGTTGGAGAGCACATAGAGAAAGAGGAACATTCCTCCATTGCTGGTAGGATAGCAAACTGGTACAACCACTCTGGAAATCAATGTGGAAGTTCCTCAGAAAATTGGAAACAGATCTACCTGAATACCCAGCAATACCACTCTTGGGAATATACCCAAAAGATGCCCTACCATGCCACAGGGGCACATGTTCTACTATATTTATAGCAGCCTTATTTGTGATAGCCAGAAGCTTCTAACAGCCTAGATGTCCCATAACAGAATAATGAATACAGAAAATGTGGTTCATTTACATAATGGAGGAGGTACTGGATTTGAAACTGTCAGAGGGGAATAAAATCTGGAGTTTAAAATAAAAAGAAAAAAGAAAGAAAGAAAAAAAGAAAGAAAACAGTAAAGCTCAATCACTATATTACTCTCTTGGCTGGACCTTCAATGACTTCTAGGTTGATATAAAATATGAAAATATAATAGAAATTTATGTTATGTAATATATGTAGGAGACAAGTAAATGATATAGAAGCATATCTACATATTATTATGTAAGTATAAATATGTATAGAAATAAACATGAATACAAAAATATGTGTGTAAATCAATATATGTGATGGCTACGATGCAGAAACCATCTTTTCTTCAGTTAGTAGTAAAAATTAGCAATGTAAGTTTGTATATATATAATTACATATATATGTATGTATATATGTAATTACATATGTGTATATATATGTGTGTATATATATACACACATATATATAAAATCATGAAATCTAAGATCCTGAATCAACAAGGGTATTTGCTTGATTTGTATTAAAACTTGACCTCATGGGTCATACTAAAGTCTTATGTTCAATGTGTAGTATATAACACAACTGTGTCCCATTATATAGTAACATGGAGGTGTGCCACATTATATAGTAACAGGGTTCTCCTACCCACACATTAGGGGATCTTGTTATTGTATTAATCTTCTTTATGAAGACATAGTTATATCCTTTACAAATATCAAATGATACAGAAAGTATTTCAGACAGAAGCTCTCATTTTATGCTTGGTGTACTTACATGGAAGGTAATCTTCATATACCCATGGATTGTTTTGTTTTGTTTTGTTTTGTTTTGTTTTGTTTTGTTTTGTGGTGTGTGTGTGTGTGTGTGTGTGTGTGTGTGTGAGTGTGTATGTGTGTGCGTGTGTTTTCAATGGTTGATTTTTTTTTTCTTTCTGCTTAAAGTTTATCAGGAAGTAATTACAGTAGTAAATGAATTTGAGCCAAGCAGTTCTAACTATGAGTAGACTCTTTGAGATCACTAATGCAGAAGAAGGCTCACCTGTCTTATTTTTCTTTTCAACTTATTTTTTGTTAACTCCTTTAAGAACACTTCAGTTCTAAATGATAGATCACACAATCTTCTAGCAGATCAAAGAACTTTATGCTTTTAAAGAAACTCACAATCGCTCTCAGGTATAGTTACCATATAGTGTCAGATAGAATGTGAAAGTAGATAGAATTGTTGATTTACTTGAAGTTTCTGGATAGTTTTTGGAGGCTTTCAAATCAATACCATGGTTGGTTCTATCACATGAGAAAAATGCAGAGTTAAGTAAAAACGTGTGAACTTCAACCTTGTTCTCCTCTTTCTGTTCTGAGACAAACACTACCATAAAAACCAACTTATGATCGATTTTTTCTTTTTTCTTTTTTATTTGTTGGGATATAACTTATGAAAAACTGTAGTTGTTGGATACTTTCAGGACACAGTCTACCACCAAAGGTAGACTTAGCGGAACAGCTTGCTTTGTCACAGGTTCATGCTTAATTAACTTTCTTGTACAGTTCAGAACCACTTGACTTGGGATATTGCTGCCTGCAAAGCTGGACTTTCCTATATTCATGAGAAAGAGAATACTCCACAGATATTTTACATGAGCAAATCTAATGGAGGAAACTCCTCAACTGAGGCTTCCTCTCAAAGGACACTGGGATGTGTTAAATTGAAAGATTAATCTAAGTAGTACAGCACTTAGAGGAATGAAGGGAAATGATTATAAGGTGAAAACAAAATCTCTTGCAATAGTGAGAACAGTATATTGTTTAGCCAATGATCTCTATTAGTAACATAGGTAATACAAATAAAGACATTTACCTTATAATAAAGAGTAAGCAAGGCTAGAAAGAATGCCACGTGAGGCAGTGAATTGGATAAATAGCTACTCATAGAAGTTTGTGTGTGTTTCTTCATATCATCTCTCTCTCTTTCTCTTTTTTTCTCTCTTTCTCTCTCTCTTTCTTTCTTTCTTTCTTTCTTTCTTTCTTCCCTCCCTCCCTCCCTCCCTCCCTCCCTCCCTCCCTCCCTCCTCTCTCTCTCTCTTCCTTCCTTCCTTCCTTTCTTTCTTTCTTTCTTTCTTTCTTTCTTTCTTTCTTTCTTTCTTTCTTTCTTTCATTTTCAGCATCACAGGGTACCAATGGATGCTCATGTTGATATTCTAGAGAAGGATTTACAAGCCTCAAGGGAACACTGACTAATAGGAAGGAATTTTTATTGGTTATTTTATTTATTTACATTTCAAATGTTAGTCCCCTTCCTTGTTTCCTCTATGCAAACCCCCTATCTCCATTCCTCCTGCTTCTATGAGCATGTTCCCCCACCTGTCCACTGACCTTCCTCACCACCCAAACTTTTCCCTATATTTGGGCATCAAGTCATCTTATTTTTTAAGTAAAATAATATTTTAATATTTTTCTTTCATAATTTCATACAGCTTTACAGTGAATTATGAGTATATCTAACCCCCCAAACCCTTGAATTATTTTCTTTTTCTACCTTAATACTGTATTTTTTTAAACCCTTTTTATATTATGATAATATGACAAGATTTTTATTTTCCCTTATTTTTATCCAAACCCTACCATATACACACCTTGCTTTTTTCATTAATGGTTATCCCATGCATATATTTATATTCAGAAATATACCCAGAGCAGTTGGTATAATGTTACTCATATGCATGTTTTCAGGATTGACCATTTGGTATTGAATAACCAATCTCTAAATTCTTTTTTGAGTTTACAAATGTAGTTTCTAACACTCTGAGAAGACACAATATCCCATCAAACTCCTTGAATTTCTGGCTTTTAAATTATTTCCATCTCATTTCCATCTATATTAACAGAGCCTTACTTCTAAATATTAATATACAGTTTAAATGAAATCAAGTGGGCTGATAATGCTTCCTCCAAAATCCAAAGGCCTTCCAACAAAAAATCTAAATATAGGTATGAGAATCCCTCCTTAGAGTTGTTGTTTGGGGTTCTTTAAGAGATACCAAAAATTGTATATGTTATTGATTTTATCCTTGTTGCCATTTAGAGGGGTAAAGTAAGTAGCTATTGCTGAACACCATGTATCCTAGTTGCAGAACCCAGAGGCCTCTGAGCTGAAATTGACTTGAATCCTTGCTGAGGACTAGCTTTCATGGTTCCAGAAACTGACATGCAAGCTTCCTACGAAGAGAAGCAATGGACAGTCCTATACAACTCTGATACCTCTGAGCCACAACACTAAGCAGTATGACGTAATGACCACAAGTGTGTAGTAGTTCCTTTAGAGAAATGGGTGGTGGAGCTAACAGTGATTGCTTTGTGTTTGCTTAGATTTTGTTTTGTTTTGTTTTGTTTTGTTTTGTTTTGTTTTGTTTTGTTTTGTTTTGTTTTTTGTTTTTTCTAGAACACAGGCTTTTGGTGATCAGGATCAACTCCATATTTGGAAAGCAGCTTTTGCTGCTCGATGGAGTTTGATTGTCCAAGTCGCTATAAAGCACCTCAAATACCTCACGATTTTTATACCAGCTCAGTACGAGGTGAAATGTTCAGAAAAAGGCTGAGAGAGGAGTATATTACTGAATGTAAAGACAGTTGTGGGGGAGGGAGTTTCTGAACAATACTTGAGTTTATTTCTATGACTTGATTTTGCATATCTTGTTGAAGGAGTCATAAAATCCTCAGGTTTTTCAGTTATATTCTTCAGTTATATATTTAGTTGTATTTGTTGGTGAATAGAAAATGTTTCAGTGTCATGTAGCTCAATGTAACTCTTTTGTTTGTAAATGTAGCCATCATGGGGAGATCTGTTTGTTCCACTGTCTGGGGATGCAACTTCTCTGATTACTCTACCATTATCCTACTCAGGGCATGAAAGATTAGTACTAATTATGAGGCATGACTTCAAATAAGTCTTAAAATATGACGCTGTGGATCTGCTCACCCGTAGCTTGGCTGTTCACTCAAGTAAACTTTGAGTATTGTAGCTGTGTTCTGAAAGCCATAACACCAAGCAAGTGTAAGCTAGTTGATAACATTTTTCTTTATCTCTAATAATTTAGTGTGGAAAACTATATATAATTTTACTTTCACAAGAAGTTGACTTAGTATCAAACAGCAAAACATCACAGGGATCATTCCTTGCTTATTATCAAGGAGTATGATACACAGGGACCACTTGAACCACGTACAAATTATCCACACTCAATAAGTAATATTTGTAGCTTTAATTTTTTTCAAACCTTAGTTTTTATGATGTTTCTTAAATGTTTTAACCTCCCTTTTAGCCTTCCACTTACTAGAGGTAGTGGAAAGCAAAGTATACAGGGAAGTGGACCTGTTTAGACAGGTTCTTTGGAGCAACTCCCATCTTTGTTGCCTGGAAATCAGTAGTTCTGTTCACACATTAGCAGGCACCAGCAGCTCAATCCACTTGCAAACAATTCCCAGACATACTGACAGTCCACTTTGATAGAGTCTGGTTAGCAAAAGCTGTTACACCACCTAGCAGAGGCGACTAAGCCTCAACCTTGGCTAGAGTTAGCAAAAGGGACCAATAGGAAGACCAGGAGAAGTTCTCAGGTGTGACTCAGGAAAGCAAAGATCAGTGAAGACAAGAAACCACCACAAGCTTTGTACCAGCTAGCCAAGCTCTGTCTCTGTCATTCCATTTAGTCCTATCTACACCCTGCAAACATCAAGTATTGACTCAGCATGCATCCAATCAGCTCGAGTCTGTGGAGTCCTGACAAATGCAGCTCAACTATGAAATATAAGGCAGACAAATACATGTTCATTGTTAGCAAAGTATCCTTCACCACGCGTCCTTTCATGTGCTTGCTTTAACAGAACCTCCTCCCTCCTGTGTCCGCTTCAGCAAAATAACCCTTCATAAGTCTGCTTTAGCCTTTCACACTTGTGTGCACTTTAATGAAACATTCCTTCACATGTTTGCCCAGCAAAACACTATCCAAACAATTTTCCAAAGAAATCTCTAATTTCTCCTTGGTATATAATTGTGACTATTTTTGATTATATACTTTAAAGGCTAAAATAATTGCTCAAACCTGAATTTAAAATCACAGTGATATAGGGACATTTCTTTTCTTTTTTTTAATAAAGGTGTTTTCTAACAACTATTTTGTTTCATCTTGGAAAATAGTAACTTTTAAGTTCTGTATGTTAATTTACCAAAGATATATACTCCATGCCACTGGTACTTCATACTTTAGAGTTGCAGGTATGCAATCATTTATTTGAACAAAATACATAAAATTCTAAAAACATTTTACCTCTATAGAGAACCACGTATTCCAAATATGTTGGTGCAGAAAGAGTTATTTCAGTATCCTTAAAATTAAGAATAATTTCAAATATTCCAAACCTATGATCCACAGGAAGAGATGTCTGATTTGCTACCTTGTTACTATTTCCATTTTAAGACTACATTCCATTGGGGTAAAACAAATTTTCTTCATCACCATCGTTGGGGAGAATGAGGCAAATGTTTCCCATCCTTGGCTCTTCGCTTTTACTTACTTCCTACTTATCTCATCATCTTCCCTACAATTTCATAAGCTGAGAAATGAAGCCCTCCCCGAAATAAAACACAGCTGTGCTGATTACATCCCCAAAGTCCAAAATAGACATTACCACATTTATTTACTGTAAGGATGCGGCAGTGCCTCTAGGAAAGTGCAGAACAGGGAAAGAAGATGGAAACCACTGCTAAAATGTTGATAAATCAGAATTACAGAATATCATTTGCAAAAACGATTAATAAACCTATTAATGAAAAATGCTAATAATGTGTTTGGGTTCTGTATTGAGCTTAAAATAAGGGTAATGAATTGATTTAATTTTAACTCGGTAATTTCTGCTTAAACTACTAATTTATTGGTCAACACATTATTTTCAGAAGTTGTGGTTGACTTTACTTTTCAGAAAGCCTACTTAAAAGATATCACCATACAATTAAATTATTTAAAAACACGGCAATTTTTTTCCATTCAGAAATATATCAATATACTCATACTTAATATATTTTAGTATAACAACCAAAAGTAAATAAATTGCAAAATAAAATTGTTTAGCATTATAATTTTACTTACTCATATCATTGTACTTACTAGTTAAAAAATTTACATGTGAGAAATACAAATAAAATATTGGATGTTATATAGTATAAGCTTATTGTTTTGAAAGGTTCTCCATTACCAATTTTAACATGAAATAAACTTAGAATGTTCTATAACATAAATGAAATCTGTATTGATCTTCTAAAGCATGTTTGATAAGTCAGAGTTTTCATAATGAAAGCTAAATACCAGAAAGTATTTGTTGTAAATATAAGGTAAAAATATATAGAAAACTGGGCACATAAACATGATTGATACCTTATTGTCCTTGGGAATTATACTGTAATTATGAGCCAGTATCCACCAGTGCTTACAGATACCCAGGTTCATAAAAAATATGCTCCTATCAACATCATTTTTTTAATTTTTTCTTAAATATAAACAGCATGTATGATATTGCCCTGGTTTCTGTTGCTCAGATAATTTTATGGTATTATAACTAAATATATTGTCCACATTGAGCAACTAATAAATAACAGGACTAAGAATTTTAAAGGTGTGGCAAATTTAAGAACTATTAATTATCTGTGTGCTTATCAAATGAAATGATATCATCTATTCAGAATAAATTTAAAAAATAAGTAAATGTTAAAACTGATCTCTACATGAAGCAAAGTGGTGACATCCAAATGGGTTTAAGCTGAAGGTGTAGTTCACTGCATAAACATAAGGCCTGTGTTAGAACAACTAACCAACACACACACAGACACACACACACACACACACACATACACACACACACACACACACACATACATACACACACGTGCACGAGCACACTGATGGTCATTCAAAGAAAGTTTAATGTTTTAAATAAAACATATTCAAAAATTCAAATATACATGTTATTTATCTAAGTATAATCAAAAGTCACACTTGTGAATTTATTCTAAGGGTAATCACAGTAATTTCAAAGATGGTTTTGATGTTTCTCTGAATCCAAATGGGACATTTTGATACATTAGTGGACCAGGTCATCATGGGTAATTATACTGCCTCCAACCTTCACTTCCTGTTTTCATGGCATCTTCTGCTCTCCTTCTAGTCTTCTGTCTGCTCAACTACTCACAGTGGTCCCAGATCTCAGGCTGTGATCTACAATTGATCTACCACCTTACCAAACTACAGTATTGCCTTCCCTTTCATTTCATTATAATGACATTTATGAAAACTGCATTATGAAAAGCTTAATTTTTTCATGTATTTTATCACTAAAATAAAATCACTTTCATATCAATTTTGTGTGCAGAGGGACATGGGGCTGTAGATGGAGGTGATAGGCTTGAGCAAGGCAGTTCTCCCTGTTTGGTGGCTACTAGTGATTGAATTCAGATTGTCAGGTAAACTAGCTTGGCAACAAATTCCTTTACTTGCTGAACCAATTCACTGGCCATAGAATATAATCTTAATGAGAATTACAATTTGTATGATGTGGTTATGGCTACAAACAAAGGCAATCATGGAACATATATGTGGTAACTATTTCTTAGATGAATTAATAAATGGAAATTTATTCATTTCATGTTCATAGAAAGCATTCACATTTAGCATATCTTCATATTTTTCATAGAGACTTTATTTAAGTGAAATTTTTATTGTTTTATTTCAATGCAATTGTTTTCTTAAGTATATATTATGTACATTAAAAGGAACAAGTCTGCAATGAGATTCTATCTTTTCTGTCCCCTAACATACTTGGTCCCTGTGTACCAATTCACAGCTATGTAGCATGTGAATGTAAAGACAGAAATCTTTGAACATCTGGACATGATTTTAGGATTGGAAGAACGAGTGTAGAAGTCTTAAGGAAAAAACATCTGAAAATCATTTTTTTTCTAGGCCACGTAGAGAAACAGGTGCAGATTTAATGACACACACAAGACAGAAATTGCAGAAAAGACAGACAGAGAGAAAGACAGAGACAGAGAGACAGAGAAACAGACAGAAAGACAGAGAAAGAGAAAGACTTTAGTCTTTTAAGTAGTGGACACAGCCTAATTATTTTTGTGTATTTGTATTCCCTGGAGATATGGAGAAATTTGTTGTTTCTTCAGTGTGTGAAAGAGTCCCATTCCTGTTCTAATGTGTGTAGGTAGACAGAAATGTAGACTGATCTGAGTCCTGCAACCATTCCCAGCTGACTTGTTTATGAAACAAATTTGAATGAACAAACAGTAAAGGTTAATTTTAGAAAGCTGTTGAGATTTGGCATGGTGTGTTATGTAATACTGTTTATAGTAGTCTTTCCCAGAATAAATATAACATTCCTGGTGGGAATTTGTAATGAAAAGTAAAAATGCAATTAAGTTCTGTAATACCAAATGACAGCAGACTACATAGTATGTACATAGTATACATATTACATAGTATGTACCAAAAATACTTTCAGATTTTAAATGAGCATAATTTTATTCAGACCAATGTATTTCTATGCTCTAATGAATGAGACCTTTTGTCTTACCTGAGTGAGGGAGCTTTCCTTTCCTTCCTTCCTTCCTTCCTTCCTTCCTTCCTTCCTTCCTTCCTTCCTTCCATCCTTCCTTTCTCTATCCTTGTACTTCTCTTTCTCTCTTTCTTTGTTTTATGTGGTTTATTGTGCTTCTGCACATGTCTGTATGTGCATTTATGTTAAAGAGGGGTATATACACATCTGATTTTTATTCAAGTAGATGCAAAATTGACTTCAGGTGTCTTTCTGCATTCCTCGCCATTTCAAAGACAATTCTTTGAGTTAACACATGAACAGCATGAAATCCACATTTCAAACATTATTTAAGAAGACCTTTGCATTTAGAATAGTGCTGATGGTTATAATTGTATTAAAACATTTTACTTTGAGAAAAAATATATGTTAGAAGTGAATGTATCATTGCTTCTCTCTTCTTTTTGCTTTTGAAAAACATTTGGTTGCAGGAAAAAATATGACCAGTAATTTGGATTACTTTAGAGTACACACAGGCATCTTAATTTTGAATATTGTTTGGTGTTAGTCATCTTGAATTCTGTCTATCTAGTTCACTTTGTTAAGCAAAGCAGACTCATCTGATGTGCTTGCAGGTGCTTTTCTTTGTCCTTTTGAGACTAGGTTAAACACAGCTGGTTAACTCTGTCTATGGTTTGAAAGTGTTAGCATTTATTCTTATGTTCTTTCTGTCCTTAATTAAGGAAACAGCTTTCCCCCAAAAATGTCTGCTCGTAAGTTTAAATGGTACTATGTTGAGATGCAGAAATCTGTCACTTCTTTTAATTTTTTCTGTACAGAGCCTCTAATTCAGTGTGATCAAGTTTTAGAGATGCTTCTGCTCTTTCAGTCTCTAGCAGCAAATGACTTGCTGCTAATTGTGTTGAAGAAAAAGCACTTGAACTTCAAAATATGAATTTTGAAAAATTAGTCGTACTGATCAACTCCTTTCAAATTCCAAAGCACTTTGTTTGGTTCTTCTTTTTCACAGTATACGTACAAGACATCTATGCCTTAAATAATGCACAAGACTACATCACAGCTTGGCTTTATTTTATATCAGTATTCATAATACATAATATTGTAAGTAATAACAACACTGCTGAATAGTAGTACCTTATAGCAGTAATGAATAGAAAGCCTGAGATGAGAATAACAGCTTCCTATACAATCACCTTGCCTCTTCTCTGCTCTGAGGCAGTTCATTGACTGGCACATTAATCACACACCTCCTCTTCCTGTCCTCCTCTGTAGTAGGTAAGAATAATACAGACTCATGAAGTGAGGGCCAGTCATTTGAATCCACATTGTGAAATATAAAGGCCAAAGTATTCTGGGTAATAAAATGTGATTATCGAGTTCTTGTGAAAAGAATAGCACCCAGGTAAAAGTATATTATATTATTTTTAGGATAGAGACACTGTCACTGACAAAAGAGACATCAGGGTACATACACCAGGGGAAATCACTCTGTACTTTAATGGACTATTATTCTAAACTCAATTTTCTGAAATAATGACTATCTAGATCCTTATTCTAAGATATAGTTCTGTTTGTGATGGTATCCTTGAATCATCAGATTTAGTATATTTAACTTCATTCTCCTAAAAACTTTCCATTACAGAGACTTATTTCTGAAAAGATATGGAGTTCCATCAAGTGAATATCCATTTACTCTTTTAATAGAATCTATTCTTAAAATGTATTGTATTTTAAAACTGTAATATATGCTTATTGATGAGGGTAGAAGCTAACTCCTCTTTATTAGTATATGTAACTTAATGTTTGAATTATTTGAAATTAATACCTACTACTTCAGGAAGCTGTTAGTGGAGAATTTATACATGTTATGAGCCTTTATCCAGAGAATCTGATATGCTGGGAACTGTTACATGACATAGACTAAATTTCTGTAAATGCCCCTTTTCCCCAAAGGACATCTTATTCTCTCCTTGATTTTTAACTGACACACACACAAGCGGTCATAACTGTGCTCATAATTTGTCATGCAGGTAAGCGGTTTCTGTAACATAGTTGGTCCGATAGGGTATTTGAGAATATGTTTTCTGGATCATTTCAAGGTTTTTCATTACATGACAAACTAGTCTAGAAGATTATTATTCTTTCTTGTATCCTACTTATCTGTAGGAAAAGACACATTCCATAATGATTTTTTTTTTCTTTTTGAGGTACTGTCCAAGATACTCAAATATTTTCTGAAGAAGACTTGTATTGGTATTTAAATGTCTGATTCTTGTAATTCTCATTTTTCCTATGAAATATAGATGATCTTTATTGTGTATTTGCCTACATTAGTCAATATTACACTGCTTCTTTAACATACACATAATTAAGTTCGGACCTTGATAATACTTACAATGTCATATCTCATTTTATTCTCAAACAAATCTATAAAGTAAGAACCAAAATAATTGCTATTCTGAATTGTGCAAAATTTAAGAATCAGATACTAATATTTCCAGAATGATCAATAGAGACCAAGAATTCAAAAAAAAATTTTTTTTGTATTGTAGAGGCATAAAACCTTGGCTTATTTTTCACTATTGTGGATTCTTTCTCAGGTCATCAAACATATTTCTGACAACTCCAAGTATCTGTATTTTCATCAAAATGAGCATTGTCCCTCCCCAGTCACATAGTAAGGCATAGCTTTCTCTATACTCACAGCAAAAAGCTGACTCTCCTCAAATTAAGATGGAAGCATCACATTGCAATGCCTATAGATTTGGATTACCTGCTGGAACATTCCTTTCCTTTCCTTTTTCCTTTCCTTTTTTCTTTTCTTTTCCTTTCCTTTCCTTTTTCCTTTTTCCTTTTCCTTTTTCCTTTCCTTTTTCCTTTTTTTCCTTTCCTTTTTCCTTTCCTTTCCTTTCCTTTCCTTTCCTTTCCTTTCCTTTCCTTTCCTTTCCTTTCCTTTCCTTTCCTTTCCTTTCCTTTCCTTTCCTTTCCTTTCCTTTCCTTTCCTTTCCTCTCCTCTCCTCCCTCCCCTCCCCTCCCCTCCCCTCCCCTTCCCTCGCCTCCCCTCACCTCCCTTTCCCTCCTCTCCTTTTCTTTCTTTTCTCACTCTCCTGTCTCTGTCTTTTCCTTCCCTTCCCTTCATTCCTCCCCCCTAACTCCTCTTCCATTCTAAGTGACTTGGCAGTTATTTAGTATGTAACATTTTTAATTCAGTTGTGGTGGACTTCAAACTGCAACTCTGTGAGGAATATGTTCCCTTCATTACACATTAAACTCACTAGTCTCTGTTTAAAAAGCTCCCACTTATTGTATGGACTTTCTTGAGGAAGCAATCATACACTGCTAATAGTTGGTTTGTAATAAATGTTAATGTTATTGGTAGTCTATCTCACCATTCCATTTTTTCTATCTGCTCAGCTGATTAAGTGTGTATGGTTCAGATCATATAATATGTAATAAAATATTTAAATTATAGCTTAATTTACTTGATCTGGGGAAAATAATCTTCTATAATGAAGAAACAGAAAAGAAAGGCAGAATCAGTTTATCATAAACATCCCCTAACTTCAAAGGGACTCTCATGTAAGTACTTCAAAGAAGAACTTCAAAGATGGACAATAGTGTCCTATTTTTAAAACATCTGTTAATTTATTTAGTATGTATGTACACTCACATGCCAGTTTGCTGGAGGGAATCTGTGATTCTTTCTTCCCTAGGATTTGGGTCCCTAGGATCAAGCTTTATGCACTGTGCCACATTTCTGGAGAAGTATCTCTACTTGGAAGTGAATTTAACATCTTAAAAGGGGAGAAAAAGTCAGTAATTGTTTATTGATTGATTATCAGTTTTCTATTGACAGGAGATAATTTATATTTTGAACAAAATAAATTACAGATTCACCCAACTGTTCCTTCTAAGAATAGCCATGATAAGTCATGTTTTTGGAGTCATTGTGAGATTTAATCTAAACATACAGCAAACCTGACCTCTTTCATTCAAAGTTCAAAATTATCTCACACCATGCCTACATAAATACATACACACATATATGTATGTATATGTATGCATATATGTACATATATAAATACATTTATGTATGTATATTACTATTGGTAGGGTATTTATATTTTTAAAATATTTCCAAACGCAAAGAGAAAATAAATCATGCTTTTTATTGATTCCAAAAAATCCTAATATTGGCTTCTGGAAACCCACTTTAAAGTACTTAAGCTGTTAGAAAATATTCTTCTATATTCAGGAAGTAGAAAAACCAGAGTCAGCAATTACTAAGTCAGGCATTTGCAATTAGACAGTTTATCAGTGCTAAGTATAGGATTTTTTCAGATATTAGATACAAGATTTTGATCCACCAAAATTAATACTGATAGACAAAAGATTATTTTTACTATCCTAGAATATATTGTCACAGATGGCAGCATTATATATATATATATATATATATATATGAATTATTACTTTTATTTTTCAGAATAAATTTGCTAATTCGTTGATATTTTTACTCATGTATGAAATATATCAGGATCATATGTACTCCTCTATAACTTTCTGCCTTTGTTTGGGAACTTCCAATAATTCTCTCCCAACTAACTGACCAGTTTTATTTCATTAAGTAAAAATATAAAGAGTAAAATCAGTGCTGTGTATATATACATATGTATGTCATTCATTAGTACATAAGCAATACCTAGATACTTCCAAAGAAAAAAATGAACATATTTTCATCATCAAATACCAATAGATCCAAAACTTGGTTTGTGTTCTTGGAAGTCCCTCACCACTATGTTGTAATATTTTAAAAATATGGTTAAGGACATATGCTCCACTATGTTCATAGCAGCCTTATTTATAATAGCCAGCAGCTGGAAAGAACCCAGATGTCCCTCAACAGAGAAATAGATACAGAAAATGTACATTTACACAATGGAGTACTACTCAGCTATTAAAAACAATAAATTTATGAAATTCTTGGGCAAATGGATATATCTGGAGGATATCATCCTAAGTGGGGTAACCCAATCACAAAATAAGTCACTTGATATGCACTCACTGATAACTGGATATTAGCCCAGAAACTTAGAATACCCAAGATACAATTTGCAAAACACATGAAACTCAAGAAGAAGGAAGACCAAAGTGTGGATACTTCATTCCTCCTTAGAATGGGGAATAAAATACCCATGGAGGGAGTTACAGAGACAAAGTTCAGAGCAGAGCCTCAAGGAACAACCATACAGAGACTATCCCACTTGGAGATCTATCCCATAAACAATCATCAAATCCAGACACTAGGCAGATGCCAACAAGAAACTGCTGACAGGAGCCTGATATATCTGTCTTTTGTGAGGCTATACCAGTGCCTGGCAAATACAGAAGTGAATGCACACAGTCATCTATTGGATGGAACACAGGGACCCCAATGGTGGAACTGGAGAAAGTACCCAAGGAGCTGAAGGGGTCTGCAACCCTATAGGAGGAACATCAATATGAACTAACCAGTACCCTCAGAGCTCATGTCTCTAGCTGCATATGTAGCAGAAGATGGCCTAGTCGGCCATCATTGGGAGGAGTGGCCCTTGGTCTTTTGAATATTATATGCCCCAGTACAGAGGAATGCCAGGGCCATGAAGCAGGAGTGGTTGGGTTGGGGAGCAGGGCATGGGGTGGGGGGGTATAGGGGAATTTCCGAATAGCATTTGAAATGTAAATGAAGAAAATATCAAATAATTAAAAAAAAGAAAAGAAAAAAAAACACTAATCCAGGTAACTTCAGTGTTTACAGAGCTCTACTGAAGAGAGATATGGCTTTAGTTAACCTGGGGATGATGATTTCCGCATCAGTGATTTTAAGTTGTGCCAATATTACTATAATGTCTCTCCTGAAGTCAGGTTCCTCCTTGCTGGCAGTTCCCATTTCTAAAAACATAATGCCAGTAGATAACAGGCTTTTTTCCTGACATTATCAGTTTACACCTGGGTCAGGGCACCTGTGTTCAGAGGTAAATCACTCACCCTACATTGTTTAGTAGGCATAGTGAAAATAATTACACCATAATGGTACACAAAAGTGAAATTATGCATATAAACCACTAAACTGTTGAAGCAGCTGAGGACCTGGCTGGACTCTTGAAAACTGAAACAGTTTTTGAAATTACTGCTGAAATCGGCCTGTATTAACAAAATGAAAAATTAGTTAAAACTCTTATCGATAATGAAAAAGAACTAGCGAGATGAAAGGTCTGACTCTGAGAGCTCTGCAATGAGAATGGCTCCATAGGATGTCAGGACTGCACATTATCATTGTACACATGAACTCTTAGCAGCTGTCATTAACACCACAAAACCCGAATAAATTTGGAGTTAGTTTTCATAAATCACTGTATCTTTTCCTAACCCTTCACTTGTTGAAAGACACATTTAACATATCTTACCATCAGTAAAATTACAATGATAATTTTTTGTGTGCTTTAGAGAATCTCATGTAGTTATTATGAACAGTTTTGCATGAATAAATATATATTTCTTGCAACATTATCTCAAGAATATCACTTGATCAACTTGCTTCCATTCACCCAATATACAGATATAGATACATAACAAGTAAAATTATCTACTCTTGTATTTGCGGATTTCCGTGTGTGTGTGTGTGTGTGTGTGTGTGTGTGTGTGTGTGTGTATGTGAATGCTTGTATATCCTGTATATATACATGTTCTTCACTCTGTGTGTGTATATATTCTTGATTATTGGTATGTGTTTATATGTGTGTTTATGTGCCTGTGAATGACCAAATTAGTATATGGGATCCTTTGCTTGGAATTGTTTTACACTTTATTCAGCCAGGCAAGCTTCTCTCAAGAACCAGGTGCTTACAAAAAGATTATTTTATCAAACATGCTTGCTTAGAAGATCCACTTTTTCATTTTTCTAAGTGCTGGGATGAAGGGAAGCAACTGTGAGTGGCTAATTTTTTACAAGGTTATGGGAATCTAAACTGTGGTTGTCAGATTCTCATAACAAGAGCTTTATACATTGAGACACTCTTTGTAAGGAAAAGCAGAGACATTGAGAAGCCAGGTTTCCTGTGCCATATCAGCAGCATAGACTCTGAAATATTCTATTGTTACAAGAAATTCAAGTATTATTTAAAATGAAGATAACAGATTTTTATGTGTTTGAATGTGACTTTCTAGATGTTTATAATTAAGTCTATACTTTCCCAGAATTCACTCACATCTCTTCATGGAATGTCTAAAATCTTGTGTTTGATTTCATAATTCTGCAGTAATTTGACTATATTTTCAGGCAAGACATCCAATTTTCCCAGAAACTTCCACAAAAGATAAGAAACAAATAAATATTTACTGCAAAGAAACAATACATTATTGATTGAGAAAAATGACAACTGCAATAAAAAAGTATGGATTTGTTTTTCTTTAAAAAAAAAAAAAACTTAGTATTCAGTGTTGCTGCTAGACATAAGGGTCTCCGGTTAACAGAGTTTGAGCCCATTATAAATGTCTGGAATTTGAATCTCGCCAACCAAATCAAGTAACTCACAAAAAACTGTGAGTCCAGCTTCAAAATATTAATTACCAGGGTACCAACACTCATTTGAGCATACATACTCAGAATAAAAATAAAAGTAAAATAAAACTTTAAAAGAAAACATAGGAGGTAAGCAGTTTAAGGATGGGTTTTTTTTTAATACATATTTTCTTTGACTTTTCTTCACTATTTTTCTCCTCATCCAACTTCCTACATTATCACTTAACTCTTATGTACCCTAGACTACATTTTCTACCTTCATGTCTCATATATCTACTACTCTCCTCTCTACTTCCTTGAAAATTATTTTTCCTTCTTTTATAGACATATTTTTCCAGTTTCATTTCTTGTCATACTCATACCCATACATACAAATATACATATACAAACACATATAACTACAAAGCTTACATACATGACAGAAAAAATTTATGATTTTTCTTAGTCTTTGTTATCTCAATAAAATACATTCAGATCGTTTCTCTGTTTATTATTTTGCTACCAAAGAAGTGACAGAAATAAAATTTCTCAAATCTATGTCTCAAGAGTTAGATGGGCATGATATGTTTACAAATAAAATCAACTATAAAATCTAAATAGGTTACATCTGTATCTTTTTTCGGTTAATGACTTAAAGGGTACTTGTGCTCGAAGTCGTACTCTGAGTGAGTAAAACTTCTCCCAATCAGAGCTGAAGTACATTGGCATACTGCATTCAGGAGAGTCTATGTCTTTTCTAAGCCCTTTGTATATATGGACGGCCTGTTATTTTCACTCCTTTTTTTCCCCATAATAATAGAGCTGACCCTGGTATCATTTTTTTTATATTAAAATACAGCAAATTTACTTACATCAGCTATAAAATTAAGAGTAAATGTGTTTACTATTAACAGTTTACTTATTTTTACTTCATGTTGATTATAGTTTTTTCCCAATTTTTATTAAATTATTTTTTTATTTATTTACATTCCAAAAGTTATCTCCCCTCTCGTTATTCCTTCCCTAAGTCCTTCACCCCATCCTACCTCTCCCCACATACTTCTGAGAGAGTGCTCCCCGACCTACCCACTCAACCACCACCACCTCACTCCCACCAGCATTGTTCTTCCCTGGGGAATCAAATTTACACACGACTAAGTGCATCCATTGAGGACATACCAGGTAGTCCTCTGTGGTTTGAATGAGATGCCCCGGAGAGTGTCAAGCATTAGAATATTTTGACTTCCATTGATGACAGGGAGTGCTATTTAGGGCTGTGTTGGAGGAAGTACATCTATGGGGCTGAACTTTATGTTTCATAGTCTACACCATCCTCAGTTTTGCTTTCTCTGCTTCCTCCTTGTGACTTAAGATGCATTTCTTCTCTAGCTGCTCCAGATTTTCTGTTTCTCTGATGCTAAGATTTCCCACCACAATGGTGGTGGATTATCAACACAAATAAACTGTTACTTCTAAGTTTCCTTGGTAATGAAGTCTTATAACATCAGTAGAATAAAATAGAGAAAGACTGATTTTGATACTATTGGAAAGGTTGAAATGAAAATACATGGAGTAGAATAGAGGAAGGGAAAAGAAGGGAAGATGTGAAGAAAATTTATCTTAATTGAAATTAATTAATTATTGTGTAGAATTATATAGTCTTAATACAGCAGGGGAATGTGAGAATACTGTATAATGGCATTACATTTCTAGAAGATAAAATTATCTATAATTGTTCACTTATAAAGTTTTCCAGCTGAAACATTAATGATTTATTTGGTTAAATTAATAAAAAGATGAAATCCATCATTCCATTTGTTGTCTTTAAACATGGAGTGTGATTTGTTGAGAGCAACAGGCACGTTGTATAGACTCATAAATTTTAAAAATTAATTTTCTAAATGACCCACTGTATATATGGCTCACTTCATCCACTAACACACTTGAATTGCTATTTTTCAACAAAAACTTCCAATGTGAAAACAGGATGTAATGGTCAAAACTATATAGGTTTCAGGATAGCTGACTATCCTTTTGTCCAGTCTTTTGCCCATTCTTTCCAGTCTTAGCTTATAATAGCATATATATATATATATATATATATATATATATATATATATATTCTCCCATTGATCTCTTTTATCATTCTTCTGAAACTCCTCCTGTAAGTTTTCTGAGCCTCAGAGAAGCCACAAACTCCAGGCTGCTCTTGATTATTGCTGACTATCTGTAAATAATTTGCTTACTTTGTGAAATTTCTTCCATGAGTGCTCTTTCTCACTAAACATGGCTAAGAAGTAGAAAGTGTAGCCTAAGGCAATATAAGTTGTAGTGATAGCCAGAACACAAAGAATGCATTTAGCATAAATCATGTAATTGTATCCTTTACAAAGTTAGAAATTACAATGAATAGGATTTAACCAGTCTAGGAATGCATAATTAATTATACAGAATGCAGAATTACATAGAATTTATTTCTACTTCATTGACATTTATTACTTTTTTTCATTCTTAGATTTTAGTTTATATATATTTAAAATTATATTAAACTTGTGTCCTGGTCATTCATATTCTTTTTTTTTTGTCAGGTTTTTGAAAAGCTCAATTTATTAAATGCAAAAAGATCCTAACTCAAAACATCCAGGAAACCCAGGACACAATGAAAAGACCAAACCTACGGATAATAGGAGTTGATGAGAATGAAGATTTTCAACTAAAAGGGCCAGCAAATATCTTCAACAAAATTATAGAAGAAAACTTCCCAAACCTAAAGTATGACATGCCCATGAACATATAAGAAGCCTACAGAACTCCAAGTAGACTGGACCAGAAAATAAATTCCTCCTGACACATAATGATCAGAACATCAAATGCACTAAATAAAGATAGAACACTAAAAGCAGTAAGGGAAAAAGGTCAAGTAACATATAAAGGCAAGCCTATCAGAATTACACCAGATTTTTCACCAGAGACTATGAAAGCCAGAAGAGCCTGGACAGATGTTATACAGACACTAAGAGAACACAAATTCCAGCCCAGGCTACTATACCCAGCCAAACTCTCAATTACCATAGATGGAGAAACCAAAGTATTCCACGACAAAACCAAATTCACACATTATCTCTCCACGAATCCAGCCCTTCAAAGGTTAATAACAGAAAAAAAAAAAAACAATACAAGAACGGGAATAATGCCCTAGAAAAAACAAGAAGGTAATCCCTCAACAAATCTAAAAGAAGACAGCCACAAGAACAGAATGCCAACTTTAACAACAGAAATAACAGGAAGCAACAATTACTTTTCCTTAATATCTCTTAACATCAATGGTCTCAACTCCCCAATAAAAAGACATAGACTAACAAACTGGCTACACAAACAAGACCCAACATTTTGCTGTTTACAGGAGACACATCTCAGAGAAAAAGATAGACACTACCTCAGAATAAAAGGCTGGAAAACAATTTTCCAAGCAAATGGTATGAAGAAACAAGCTGGAGTAGCCATCCTAATATCTGATAAGATTGACTTCCAACTCAAGACAGTTTCTAAGAGCCCCTAACAATCGCACATTTGCATTGCAGCTTCCGGTAATGGTCAGGGTGACTTTCTTTGAATGAATACTCCTTGAACTCAGGAAGTGGGTGGGTGGAGGAATGTCACTATCTGTTTTATGATTAGCATACCTTGGAGCACTGAGTTTACTACTCTTTCAGAAGAATGGTGGCTCTGAAATGGTAAAAAAAAAAAAAAAAAAAAAAAAAGCCAACCAAAGTCTAGTTTAACTTGAAGACCATGCCACAAGAAGAAGTCAATGCCCTATGCCCTATGCTTATATTTTGTTGAACTTTTAACAGTGGAAGCAAATATGTCATGACTCTTTACCCGGTCTTTGAACTCCTTTCTTTGTATGGTGTCGCCTTACCCAGCATCAATATGAGGGCTTTTGCCTTGTCTTGTTGTATGTTGTTTTGTCACATTTGGTCTCTTGGGAAGCCAACACATTTCTGAAGGTAAAGGAATGAGTAGTTGATCTTGAGAAGAAAGGTGGTGGAGGTAGCTCAGAGGAGTTGAAGGAGGTAAAACTGGAAGTGATATACTATATGACAGGACAATCTATATTTAATAAATTGAGCTTTTCAAAAACCTGACAAAAAAAGAATATGTTCATAGCAGCCTTATTTATAATAGCCAGAAGCTGGAAAGAACCCAGATGCCCCTCAACAGAGGAATGGATACAGAAAATGTGGTACATCTACACAATGGAGTACTACTCAGCTATTAAAAAGAATGAATTTATGAAATTCCTAGCCAAATGGATGGACCTGGAGGGCATTATCCTGAGTGAGGTAACACATTCACAAAGGAACTCACACAATATGTACTCACTGATAAGTGGATATTAGCCCAAAACCTAGGATACCCAAGATATAAGATACAATTTCCTAAACACATGAAACTCAAAGAAAAATGAAGACTGAAGTGTGGACACTATGCCCCTCCTTAGAAGTGGGAACAAAACACCCTTGGAAGGAGTTACAGAGACAAAGTTTGGAGCTGAGATGAAAGGATGGACCATGTAGAGACTGCCTTATCCAGGGATCCACCCCATAATCAGCATCCAAACGCTGACACCATTGCATACACTAGCAAGATTTTATCAAAAGGACCCAGATGTAGCTGTCTCTTGTGAGACTATGCCGGGGCCTAGCAAACACAGAAGTGGATGCCCACAGTCAGCTAATGGATGGATCACAGGGCTCCCAATGGAGGAGCTAGAGAAAGTACCCAAGGAGCTAAAGGGATCTGCAACCCTATAGGTGGATCAACATTATAAACTAACCAGTACCCCGGAGCTCTTGACTCTAGCTGCATATGTATCAAAAGATGGCCTAGTGGGCCATCACTGGAAAGAGAGGCCCATTGGACACACAAACTTTATATGCTCCAGAACAGGGGAACGCCAGGGCCAAAAAGGGGGAGTGGGCGGGTAGGGGAGTGGGGGTGGGTGGGTATGGGGGACTTTTGTTATAGCATTGGAAATGTAAATGAGCTAAATACCTAATAAAAAATGGAAAGAAAAAAAAAAGAAAAAAAAAAAAAGAAACTGTCTTGAGAGTTAACAATTACCAGGTTTTCCTTGTGACACCTGTGACTTTGTACTTCCTTGTGACTCTTATCTGGTATTTTTGGTATTTTCCAACAACGCCCTTCCCACCGCCTTGAGTTGTGGTTTTTTCCTTTAAATATCCCCTTACTCAGCTACTCGGGGCACCACAGTCCTCTACCCCTGTGTGGTGTATGACCGTGGGCCCGAGAGCGCTCTTGAATAAAAATCCTCTTGCAATTTGCAGCAAGACCGTTTCTTGTTGGTGATTTTGGGGTGTCGCCTCTCCTGAGTCAGAACGTGGGGGAGTCCTCACGTTGTGGGTCTTTTACTTCCAGCACATCTTGCAAGAGGGACAGATTGAAAATTGTGCTTCTTTTATGGCTCAGCTGGTATCCAGGATTCTCTTTCTGTAGCTAACAAAGTATATTTCTGTACCAAAGATATTAGAACTTAGGGTTGAAGGCTCCATTCAGGCAGTAGCTTGATCTCTCTGAGTTCAACGAGATGCATGGGTGTTGTTTTTGGTAATGAAACACTGCTGTCAGTTTTCTGAGAGTATGAGAGTGACCTTCTCTCCTAGCATCAGTTTGTTTCTTTCTCTTCTTTTCTTTTCTCCCTCTCTCTCTCTCTCTCTCTCTCTCTCTCTCTCTCTCTCTCTCTCTCTCTCTCTCTCTCTTTCTTTCATTCTTCTGTTCTTTCTTCCAGGTCTCTGCATGGTACCCTGCTGCCAACAACTCAAGAGACTGCAACCCAATCTCATCTCTGGAAGCCTTGTCTGGCTACAAAGGATGGCCAGATCAGACTCCATATCCTCCATTACTGAGCGTCCTTACTAGGCTCACCTCTTAGATTCCAGGAAGTTTCTACTTGTCTTAGTCAGGGTTTCTATTCTTGCACAAAACATGACCAAGATGCAAGTTAGAGAGGAAATGGTTTATTCAGCTTACACTTCCACATTGCTGTTCATTACCAAAGGAGGTCAGGACTGGAACTCAAGCAGGTCAGAATACAAGAGGCCATGGAGGGATGTTTCTCTCTGGCTTGCTTCCTCTGGCTTGCTCAGCTTGTTTTCTTGTAAATCCCCAGACTACCACACCACCCCCAAATCCCAACTGTCACTTCCAGCATAGCCACCTTCCATCCCTTTCTCTCATGCATAATCTCTCGCTGGTCATTCAAAGTCATCACACATTTTTACTTTTGTCTTTCATTGAATTCATTTACTTCCATAGAAGATAATTTCCCAAAGACCCGTAATGACTGATAAGATGCAATCTGTTATATGTAATTGAAAGTTGCTTTAGAAAAGCAAATGACCTGAACCTGAGTACTAAACTGAAAAAAACCTTAAGAGCTTGCTTTAGCTTATAACACTTTCCATATCAATCACTGATATTATTGTATTGGTGTACCAATTTGTGTCTCTTCCTGCAATGACACATGTTTAGTGACACAGATAATTGTTAAATGCCTTTGAATTTTCTAGCTTCCTGTCATTCTACTCCTCTATATTAATATTTACAATAATCTTAGCTGACTCAGGTTTTTGGCTTAAGGTGCAGAAAGTAAATAACACAATGCTAAGCAATTTGCAAAAAATATATAAAACTCCTGTCTAGTGAAATACTGTTAGTACAATTCATTGGATTTTCTAAGTAATTTAAATATATGTAGTGAGAGGAAGGGATGGTTTAATGAAAGTGGTGATTGATCATAACAAGATCAATATCATATGTACATATGATAAATCAATAAAAACATATTTAGTAATAATAACAAAAAGACATATAACAAAATTCTTATAAATAAAAATGACTATTGGTAACAATGAAATTACAAAAAGATGTCTATCTTGATGAAAGCAATTTTTAGAAAATTCATTTTGAATAAATATTAAATCTTCTTTTAGAATATCATATGATGCTACTCTCTCTTTTCTTTTCTTTTCTTTTCTTTTTTTTTTTTTTTTTTTTTTTTTGTAATAAGGAAAGGGTCCCTGTGTGTGGTGAAGAGTTGAGTCATATGAGACCTGGTGAGAGAGAAACAATGGAAGTAGGAACATTTTTTGTTATAAATATAGTGATTGTTAGCCTAACGTTGATAAAGTTGTTAGTTCATATACAAGGACTAAGGGAGTTTCTCACCCCAGCCTCTTCTCATGAGAAACCATTACCAAGATCGATTTGGGAAATACAGTTTAAGTTTTATAAATTTTTTTCACAAGTAATACCAGCAGAATTGTGTCCTTACTGATACATAAACATCCATGTACTTTGGAGTACACCAAAAGAGTCGCAGAAGCAATGGGTTCTAAAAGGGTAGAAACAAGTTCGATTTGTTGTTGTTGTTGTTGTTGTTTTGTTTTGTTTTGTTTTGTTTTTCGAGACAGGGTTTCTCTGCATAGCCCTGGCTGTCCTGGAACTCACTTTGCAGACCAGGCTGGCCTTGAACTCAGAAATCAGCCTGCCTCTGCCTCCCAAGTGTTAGGATTAAAGACGTGCACCACCACACCTGGCTCGAAACAAATTCTTTTAATGTAAAATATTACATGAAAATTATTTTAATATTTTAGTAGGTGCTCATGATTCTGCATTCATATCTCCAGTTTCCTCTGGAATAGTATTTGGTAGATTTTTAGCTGAGATGTTAATGAATAAATATTAGGAAGCTGACTATTTAATTTTGGATTTAGTAAGGCTCTTTTCATTTAAATTTACTAGTTAGCTAGACATATTGGAATACAGACGTTATCATTATCTATTAATTCTTGTTTTTCCTTTGAATCTTTTTTATAAATCAGTGTTCAGTTTTTTCTCCTTTATTATGTTATATTACATTTCACATTACTGTGTATCCTGCTAACAATGCATATTTTCGTGGTATTCATTTTTAAAATACTCTACTCTGCTCACTGTTTACAGTGAAGAAAAATATTATATAATCAGAAAAGGTTACAGCTTGCCAAGAAAGAACTAAATAAAAACAAGAAAACAGCTAATAGAAAACCTGTATCAGTTGGATCAGTGAACTTTTGTCTGAAGAAGAAGAAATGAGTAGAAATAAGACTGTGGAAATAGGTATTAATTTCCCTACTACTTTAGTCTCACAACCTATTTCCTAGAAATAATAAATTGTAGAGATTTTGTATGGAAAGGGAAGAAAATCTAAATCCTAGAGAATTCATCTTAATAGAAAGGTTTGAGAAGAAACACAATGTCTCAGTATTTAATAGGCAAAATGACTGATAGTTGCATATGTACTTAAGCTGTGTATATGGAGTAAAGTGAAGACATTTAACACATAAAGACTCAAAATATATTCTTATTTGCAGTAGGAAAGAGGAGTTATGTCCAAGAAATGGCAACATCAAGAGAAACCATACAGGTTATGGAATCAGATTGAAAATACAAAGATCAGCAAACACAAACTCAGATTTGTGAAGCAAGTATAGGGAAACCAGTTTCGTCTCCATGACTGTAAGTTGATAATTATTATTATTTTAATTATTTTATATAAAATTAATATGTGCATAATTATTTATTCAATTTCTAGCGGGTTGCTGTAACACTTCTGTGAACAAGTAAACTTTGTTCCAGCAGAAGACACATCTGTTAAGTGAACTGGGATGATGATATGATAGAGAAAGTGGAGATTAAAAAATGGATACATGACATTTTTATTAGCAAGAAATAATGCAAGCTGTAACTCCTGTCATTATTCCAGTGTACTGACTTCCATGCTCAAATTTTTCACTCAAACTTTAACACTCTGGTATCCCAGGAAAGCACAAACTTCAACTTGTCTTCAGAGAAGATCATTTACCCTAAAGCTTCTTGGTTGCATCTTATACCCTTCTTCTCATCTGCAGGAAAATTGGATTACAGATCTTCAGCTTTATAATAAGGTTCGCATCTCTTTCCAAAGAATGATTTTTAATCATTGCCACCCTTCCACAAAATGTATGCAGGAATGTGTCCCAGGGATTAGTCTTACATTTTCATTGGTACCATTGATCAGAGCTAAGAATCCTATTTATTTAAGAGTTGTCACATGCTTGAGAATTTTGACTTAAGACAGAGAAGAATAATAAAAAAACTAAACTAGGGCACAAGGTATGTATAGGAGATTTGGAGAATAGAAGTATGTGTTGAATCAAAAATGCAGCAGATTAAGAGCTGTAAAGGAACATTGAATCATTATTTTTCCATATTTAAAATAAGGAAAAAACAAATTATTTTAAAATGAATATGTAGCAAAAATAAAATCAAATCTGAAATTCTTCAAAGTTGTTGCTACTGTGAACAAATTATGAAAAAAATCATGGCAGATTTACTTGTTTTTTTAATTAGGTATTTATTTCATTTACATTTCCAATGCTATCCCAAAAGTTCCCCACACCCTCCCCCACCCACTCACCCACCCACCCACTCCCACTTTTTGGCCCTGGTGTTCCCCTGTACTGAGGCATATAAAGTTTGCATGACCAATGGGCCTCTCTTTCCACTGATGGCCGACTAGGCTATCTTCTGATATATATGCAGCTAGAGACAGGAGCTCCGGGGGTACTGGTTAGTTCATAATGTTGTTCCACCTATAGGGTTGCAGATCCCCCCAGCTCCTTGGGTACTTTCTCTAGCTCCTCCACTGGGGGCCCTGTGATCCATCCAGTAGGTGACTGTGAGCATCCACTTCTGTGTTTGCTAGGCCCCAGCATAGTCTCATTATTAAATCCTTCTAGATTTTTTTTTTACATTGTGTATCTCTATATACTGTTGCGTAATTCTTTGTTGAAACTAAAATGTATGAAATTTTAAGTAAAGTAAGCAAGACACCAAAATACTCTCCAGTAATGTTTGAAGCCTATTATGGAAATGTAGACGTAGGGTTTAATAGAGTGAGGGAAGCAGAGGAGGGAGAGAGAAGGAGGGAGAGAGAGAGAGAGAGAGAGAGAGAGAGAGAGAGAGAGAGAGATATGGATGGAAGGAGGGAAGCAAGGAAAGAAGGAAAGAATAAGAGAAAGAAAAAAGAGAGAGAAAGAAAGAAAGAAAGAAAGAAAGAAAGAAAGAAAGAAAGAACAAGAGAAAGAAAGAAAGAGGGAAAGAAAGAAAGAACAAGAGAAAGAAAGAAAGAGGGAAAGAAAGAAGAAAGAAAGAAAGAAAGAAAGAAAGAAAGAAAGAAAGAAAGAAAGAAAGAAAGAACAAGAGAAAGAAAGAAAGAGGGAAAGAAAGAAAGAAAGAAAGAAAGAAAGAAAGGAAGAAAGGAAGGAAGAAAACAAGCGAGAAAGAGAAAAACCAATGAAGAAAGACAGTTCAGTGCCTCATTGAGTAATATATATGTCAACGTTACATAAGATGTTTTTAAAATCTACATGCAATAGATATTAGTGGATGAGTTTGTAACAAAGCATTTGAGTCTCCTGGTCTCTATACTGCATTCTTCCAGAGGAAGAAATGCTGATAACTAGGTACTGAGTAGGCAAAAGTTTCCTTTCTGAATTAAAATCTTCATTCAGGTTGCTGGCAATTTTACGAGTTGTAGCACGGGAGAAGTAAAAATAAAATAAAAATGCATTATTCCAGGCTATCCTCTTACCTTAAGGCTTTAGGGATTCTCTTGGGAAAATTCCACGTAGTAGCACTATTCAAGTCTTTAGTCTTTGATTATGCAAGTAATACTGTTAAGTACAGAATCAATTATTAGTCTCTGTTAACTCAAATGTATTCTGCAAATTATAGCTGCCTACTTAAGTTAAGGTCTCTCTCTGGGCCTGCAGAAAAAAGCAGCTGAATGATGCTCCGGAATATTCTCTGTAACTAGAGGCTCTCAAACATTAAGGCACCTAAGAATCAATTGTGAATCTTATTTAAAATGCAAATTGCAGGATTGCACAGCTCACTCTCCAGAGCATCTGATTCACTAATTCAGTAATACAGCTGATACTAAGAAATCAATCAACCTCTCCCATCCCCCTCATTCTCTCTCTTCTCACACGAATTCAAAACAATCATTTGAATATAAAGAAAAAGAAAAGTAATTGAAAAAGAAGAGTGGGTATCTGCCATGTGTTAACAATCACCTTAGCACCTATAGTTCATGTTGCCGATTCTTATCTTATTGGACACAAGAAAAAAAAATCCATCAAATCTTCTAGCAGATACTTTCTCTGGTTTGTAGTTAAAACTTGAGACAAATTAACCACTGCTGAAATAATACACCATGTACCCTTACAATGTCTGAAAGAAACAGCAGGAAATAAGCTTGCAGTTCATTTTCCTTTCGGTCAGTTTTTCCTAGGTAACCGTCATGTATCAATGTCCTATTTTGAATATCCCTGTTGAAATTAAGTACAGATTTCTGAGGAGGAGAAATTTATGTGTAAGTATAATCTGTGATATTTACACATAAATATACTTTATATTGATAAATCCTTTAGAGTAAAATGGTTACAAGAATGCTAATTTGCCTGCTTGCCAATATAATTTGAATGCTTTCAATAATCTCATCGCCTTCAAAAAGAAATATTAACCTGTTATATTCATCATCCAACGATACCAGCAATTTTAAATATAATAGGATATTATGTCTAGAAATTAAAAGTGATTCCATGAAAATAAATTTATATGGGCCAAAAGGAGAGGTTGAAAGGTATTTCTTTTCACATAGAATGAGACCCTTTCTTTAATTAAAACTTTAAAGTGCAACAACAAACTGTAAATTAAATAAATAGTTTGATTAATTAATACCAGAACTTACTAATGTAGAGAATTTTATCAGCTAATTAATGTACTAATTAGTAACATTTCAGCAGGAAATTTGGATGTAATTTTTGTTTTCTCTTAGAAGTTGTCTAAATAGTAAATTTTAATAGAATTATCCACAAACAATACACAGCTGCCAGGAAATTCTTTTTTAGTAATTTCTTTCTTTGTGATTATCCAGCTAGTTTATTAACACTTTGTTCATGTTGAGTTTAAAATGTTTTATTGTGTACAATGCTAAATAAAATGTATCTCTGAGATCTACTGTATTTTTACTTGTCTATAGGGTTATTGAGAAATACATAGTTAAAGCCTGGTGTCATGGTATAAACTTGCTATCTATGCCATCTACCTTAAAAACCCAATGCAAGGTTCAGGCTAGGCTCTGCAAGAGAGTCTCCCTCAACATAAAATATCAATAAACTACTGATGCTATCACTAAGTTGTAGTGTCTTTGCCTACATTTTCACTGGATTCCACACATACTTTTAAATTTTATTTCAAGATTTATTTACTATGTATGCAGTGTTCTGCTTACATGTATGCCTACACACCAGAAGAGGGCACCAGATCTCATTATAGATGGTTGTGAGCCACCATGTGGTTGCTGGGAATTGAACTCAGGAGCTCTGCAAGAGCAGCCAGTACTGTTAACCACTGAGCCATCTCTCCAGCCCCCCACACGTACTGTTAAAGAAATAAATTCCTGTTTTAAGATATTTGTTAATTTGATGTGCATGTGTGTGCATATTTGTGTATTTGTGTGTGTTTGTATATTTGTGAGTATATGTGTGTACATGTTTGTGTTTTGGGTATATTTTTGTGCATGTGTGTATTCCTGTGTATGTGTTTAATAGTGCAGGGTTTCAAAACCAGGCAGAGATTTGTGTTTGCTGCTGGGTAGGATCCTTGTTACTAGATTGTGCAATATACTCTTCTAGGGGTGAAAAATAATCAAAAATATTAGCTAGCTAAAAACCCTTAAACCTGCAAAAACTATCAGGACAAAAATATTCCCAGTGTGTAACAGTGGCACCTATGTTCTTGGAATAACTAACCACTTTCTGTAAAGATTTTATGCTTTTGGAAAAGAGTGAAATCATTTCTGGTATTCATTCTTAACTCTAGGTCAAGAACCCATTGCAGACTAGGGGATAGGCCCTAACAGAGAGCATATTGTTATTATTATGCCCTATGAACATCATATTTGTGATGGCTATTCCTGTAGTCAACTGGATTACACCTAGAATGAATTTCAATCCCAAACTGGAGGGCATACCTGTAATGCAGATGTTGAGGCTGGAAGGTACAGACTTCTGACCTGGATCTTGACATGGAGATCTTGAGGCATAATTGCTGTGAAAAGTTTAGGTTTAGGCAAGGTAATACACACTTTTAATCCCAGGGGACTGAAGCAAGCAGATCTCTGAGTTCAAATTCAGCCTGAAACTAAGCAAGTTCCAGGTCCAGGCATAGAGGTACCCACCTTTCATCTGAGCCACACCTTCTGCTGTAGGCCTACAGGACATCGGAAGGATGAAGATTCACTCTTTGACTGCTTGCAATTATTTGCCAGCACATCCATTGGAACCTACCTCTTCAAAATTCCAGCTTATAGAGAAGACCCAGTGAAACAAGTGGCCTTGTGGATTGAGCAACTAGTAGACTTTTGGACTTTCCATTCACAGCTGCCCATCGTTGGGTTAGTTGATTACACAGTGAAAGTAATTACTATACATTCCCTTAATATAGAGAGACATTCCATAATTTCTGTAACTCTAGAGAACTCTGATTAATGCATTAAATTAAATTGCATCCTAAATATTTATAACTATACCAATAGATTAGTGCAGTTCCTAACCATCATCTTAGCAGCTTCACTTTTAGTGGATGGCTACAGATAATGAGATTTACAATTGCTCAGAGTACATAGAAAAAAGTGGTTAATTTTAAATGGAACATTTGTATCATGTCCTTCTCTGGTAAAATGCAGAGGTTATGAAGGAAAAGGAGAATTAATGTTAGAGCCACGAGTCATGAAAGAAGGTTTCAAGATAACATTGTCTGCCTGTAATAGGGATATTGCATATAAGAGCTCACTGTAGCTGAGAAAATATATACAAAACATGCATAAGATCAAACCAGCCAACATAACAAAATGAAAAGCTGAAGGGCTCACAAGGTCATATTTGTGGTGAAGAGCTATTAGCAAGTTTTGGGTTCCATTGAAGAGACAGCAATTTTTCTTCAGATAGCATCCTTTATAGGTTAACTCCCAGTGAATAGACATATGTAGATTTACACACTTAAGGGTTTTAACAAAGAATACAAAAAGTAGGGAGGGGAAAATGAAAGTGATGAGTTCTGGAATGATAAGAAGGGTCGGAACTGGCCTGATTCAAAAGATATTACACCCATTCAGGAAATACTCAAACAATACATAAAAACACTTAAGTCTAGAGATATGGCCTACACTAAATTTTTCTGTAGCATGTATTCAACTATATTATGATATAAATGAGGAACAAAAGTATGTGTGTCTAAGATACTAAAATACGCCTTAAAGGATTTATTCCATTTGTCAGTTTAGTATGTCAATGGGAACAGGTGAATACACGGCACAGATTTGGAGGCCAGAGGCCAAACTGGATGAGGCAGTTCTCTCCACAACCATACAAGTCACAGATATTGAATGAAGATCTTTAGGACTTTACACACAGCTGATAAGCAGTATCTGCAACAATACATAGTTATACTGTTTGATTATTTTCAGTAAAAGAAAACATTGACGTATTTCAAATAGAAGCTCAAGAAGAAGGAAAACCAATGTGTGGGTGCTTCGGTCCTTCTTAAAAGGGGTAACAAAATACTCATGGGAGCAAATAAGGAGAAAAAGTGTGGAGTAGAGACTGAAGGAAACGCCACCCAGAGACTGCCCCACCTGGGGATCCATCCCATATACAGTCAATAATGCAGACACTATTGTGGATGCCAAGAAGTGCATGCTGTCAGGAAGCTGATATAGTTGTCTCCTGAGAGGCTCTGCCAGCGCCTGACATATACAGAGGTGGATGCTCTCAGCCAACCACTGCACAGATCACAGGATCCCCAATGGAGGAGTTAGAGAAAGTACTGAAGGAGCTGAAGGAGTTTGCAACCTTATAGGAAAAACAACAATATCAATCAACCAGAGCTTCCAGGATCTAAACCACCAACCAAGGAGTACACGGGGAGGGACCCATGGCTCTAGCCATATATGTAACAGAGGATGACTTTGTTAGTCATCAGTGGGAAAAGAGGCCCTTGGTCCTGTGAAGACTCAATGCCCCAGTGTAGGGGAATTTGAGGGCAGGGAAGCAGGCGTGGGTGGATGGGTGGGGCCAAACCCTCATAGAAACAGCATGGGATAGGGGATTTCTGGGGGAAAAATCAATCAATCGGGAAAGGGGATAACATTTGAAATGTAAATAAATGTAAATATGCCATAAAAAAGTAGACCTCATTGTCTGTTGTAATCAGGGTTTATTCCTATATATGCAAATCCTTGTACCTATGGCTGCACAAGTATCCTGCCAGGAGCAAAGTCATTCAATGTTATAAGTGAAACCTCCAGTCATGTTTCTGCATATTTCCTGAACTCTTAGCACTGGCACAGAGATTTTTCAATGCTAGCAGCTACAATGGAGATGTAGCCAAAAACAACAATGTCCTGCATTCCTTGGCTTTGCTTTTCCTGCCCTCTGATGTATGCGCAGTTACTTTTTCTACCTAGTTCTCTGGAAAGCTGACCTCAGCAGTTTCTGCCTTCAGTAGTGATCTCTGTATCTTGGCTCAGTCTGCAGGAAGATTTTGGTTTCCCATATTATTCAGGAGCTACTCTCACACACCTGCAATAAAGATATGTGATATATTTTGTATATTATTTTACTCCAAGAGGAGTCCAAATCAAGATACAAGAAAAGTATCAGTCACTTAGTCATAGATGCAACTAATTGATACTTAGTTTACAGAGATTTCTTTATCTAACCTATTACTGCATCAGGCTTAACTGAACTGGTAGAATATCTTGAATACCTAATTGAAAGGATAAAGAATGTGAAAGATTTAAATGGCATTCTCTTTTTCCCTAGGAAGATAATTGTTTGCTAAGCAAATTAATAATGTAAAGGTTTTTCAGAGCTAATTACAATACTTCCTTACTTGATCATTAAAGCAGTTTGCCTCTGCTAGGCATTATTTAGCTAACCTAGTTTAGTCATAGTGTGAAGTAATAAAAGCGATTTGAAAAAATATGGCCTATTATTCCATCATTATTTTTTGGCTCACAATGAGCTTTGCTAGAATTATGAAAAATAAATTAGACTTTAAAAATTGCTTTAGTTTTAACAAGGTACTGTTTCTTTTTGAAGCAATTCTTTTAAAACTTAATTCAAAAGAAAATTGCAAATTCTATGTTTTATTGAGTACTTGACCAAAATTTGAATATATTTACATGGATATTGCCAGTGGTTAGACAAAATATGATTTCCAAGTGCATGCTCAAACTAGAGAATTAAGAATTTAATATACTTTTACCTTAGTAGATAACATAAACAAATTTAATTCTGGACTCTCATATATTTTCCCCAATCTTTTATTTTTTTCAGGCTGTAATAGATACCAATAGGCAAATGTTATGCATAAAATATAAGATCGTGTTTTAGTACATACAATATATTTCTGCTATTATAGTTTCCAATTCTGTAATAATCTCACCAGAACAAAGAATACCATCTACCATCTCCCAAAACCTACTTAGTATGCATTGATCAGACAATAGAGGCCCAAAGGAATACCTGTCCCATGAATACTCTAGTCAGGCCTATAGTTAACCAGTTAAAGACTGGCTCAGTGCTAAAGGAGTTGACTGTAAACCAGATGATGTACTGCAGAGATTCTGTCACTAGTACAATTCTCCTCTGCTTCATGATGGAAACACGCAAACTAATCAAAGCAGTACTACAAAGCAGGACCACAGCAAGCAAACAAAGTTTTATGAACGACAGCACTGAGGACTTGGGGGTCCAAACTACTCAAATATGAGTAGCTCTTGATTGTAGAGCAGGGTTACTGAACCTTGTTACTGAAAGACAAGATTCCATCTTAGAGAACCTGACCTAAGGTTGAACTCGAGTAAACTAATAGGCCAGTACATAGTTTTCAGGTTATGCCTCAACAGGAAGGAGCAGACACTGAGGAAATGGCCAAACAATAACTGACCCAACTTGACACCCATCCCATGTGCAAGCACCAATCCCTGACACTATTAAAGACATTCTGTTAAGCTTGCAGACAGGAGTCTAACATGGCAGTCCTCTGAGTGACTCCACCCAGCAGCTGACTCAGACAGATAAAGACACCCATAGCCGAACTGTGCATAGTGCTTAAAGACTCTTATGCAAGAACAAGAAGAATTGTGGCCCCTAAGAGATAGGGGGTCTTCCACAAGAAGTCCAACAGAGTAAACTAACATGGACTCTTGTGCCTCTCACAAACTGAACCACCAACCAATGAACATACACGGGCTAGACCTAGGCATCCCTGCATATGTAGCAGATGTGCAGCTTGCTCTTCTTGTGGGATATCCCAAAAGCTATTGTCTGCATGTGGAATATGTTCTTCTATCTGGGATGCATTGTCTGGTGTCAGTGGGAGGGTATCTGCATATATTTGATGTGCCAGGGTTGGGAGATAACCAGCATGGCCCCACCTGGTCAGAGGAGAAGAGGAGTGGGAATGGGAAAAGAATTGTGGGAGGGGATGACTGGGAGGGGGCAGGGAGAGGGCTGTAAAGTGAACAAGTAAAATAACAACAACAACAACAACAACAACAATAATAATAATAATAATAATAATAATAATAATAAACCAAACAAATAAAACACAGGTCATTCCAAGATCTGGCAAGAGAGAATAATGTTTCCTGGAGAACATCTTTAGCCATACTGATTGTTGCACTCTCTCTGCTGTTTACTTTTCCCTAGAGAACACTATATTTTGACATTACCTACATATTTTTGACAGTCTTAATTATCTACTATGCTTGTATATTATTTGCACATTATGTGTTCTTGACCTCTTATTAAATCCTATATTTTCCCCATTTTGTACTTTTACTTTCTTTTGAGGTCCTTATGGGAACGACATGGGCAGTTTCTGTCTCTGTGGCTCTTTGAGTGCTCTATGGTACAGACCAAATATGTGTTTGTGGAGTAGCATCTGGTAAAACCCCACTGATTGCTATGGGCAGTAGAAACCTAAGAAAGAAGTCAAGACTGCAGATACGATCCTATTAATTTGAAGGTGGTGTGGAAGGACAGTCTGTAGTACAGTTTAAGAAGGAGGGGTATATAACTCTTAGCAAACCAACAAAAGCTTACTATGAGTAAAAGGTTTTATTAACTGATTGGATAGATAATCAATCCATGAAACACACACTCACTTGCAAAGTCAGGAATGGAGGAGAAAATTGCAACTGCTTTATTTTCTCCACAGGGGGAAGGCCTCTACTACAAGAGAAGCCTGCTTCTTTCTTCAATTCACAATTATTATAGACCAAAAGTACATTCTCACTTAGGAAGATGAAATTTGGTTCTACCACATCCTAACTATGACAGATTAGTACATTCTATTCTTTCATTTTCTCCATTAATTTACAGCAGATAATATATTTGGTTGAAAGGAAAAGCATACTTTTTTTCACCTGAAACTAGTGCTATGATTTGGTTGGCACAAAATGAAGAAGGTGCTAGGAAAAGCACTGATTCTGTGAAAATATCTCTTTTCCTTAACAGTGGGATGCTCGTATGGCACTCACCTTTTAAAACAGTGGCTTATTACGGACACACACACACAGGCCAGTCTGTCTTTAAGTTTTGTTTTGTTTTTAAGAGTAAATCACTCTTAAAAATGGAATAATTGAGTAGTAGATGGTCTTCCTTTAAGTGAAATAAATTGAGTTTTATAAAAATTCTTTGATTAAAATTAAAAAAGAAAGGGGTCAGAAAATTTAATACCAACCTACTGAAGAGAAGTTAGGTTTTTGGGATGTTGCCTAGAAAGGTGACAAAATATGCTGAAATTAGGTACACATATTTTCATTAAAAACAAAATTAAAGGTAAAGCAAACCTTTAATCATAGCAATCTGAAGTCAGAGGCAGGGGAATCTCTGAGTTTCAGGCTAGCCTGGTTGACATAATGAGTTACATGGCAGCCTGGGATATATATTAAAAGGAATGCAAACATCTTGGCATGTTTTACTTTACCTCCTATGTGATGTATAAATTGCCTCCTCTGTCAGGCACAGCATATATCTTAGGCATTACTCCAAGTGGCCATGAATGGAAATTTCAGGAATTATTAACTAAGAAAATATGTCCTTTGTATGTATATTACAAGTTCCTCTTTTCTTTCTCAGATAATGAAAAGCTGAGGCAACTGTCATTCTGAATGTACAACAAGCAAAGTCTAAACATCTTCCATGAAATCTTACCTACAATACATCCTGTATTTTAACAGAATATAATTAGTCTTATCTTTTTTCTATTGCTCTTTCTCATGCTTTTCCCTTTTTTTCTTCCATCCTCTATTTCTTTTTTTTTTTTAAACAGAAAAGAGCATCCTACTGCAAGTTTCAATTTTTATAAATTGGTAATACTTCCCTTGTGTCATGGTTAGATTAGATGTCTACCATTTTGTTCCCAAAACTTGGAGTAGAGTAAAAGGACTTTACTTGCTGAGAGAATTTTCCCATTGCTACAGATTAACGTCTATTGGGTTTCCTATCTATGGGGAATGGGGTTCTGGTTGCAGGTGAGCAAGGGTTGGCAAGAATTGACAAACAGACAAAACAATGTAGAATCTGAATGTATTTTGTCCAAACAAACACCAGACTTTTAATACAGAAGAAAAACAAGAAAGCCAGGCAAACTAATCCACCAAGTTACATTGACACAAAACAAAAAGAATACATACATAAAAAGATGGCGGGAGCCAGGCAGCTTTTACCACTGAGAATAGGAACAACCCTTAATTAAAAAGATCAGCTAAAGAGGCCAGGTGAATGCTCTGATGCAACCCTAAACCAACCACCAGGGGTTCTTTAGTAAATACCTGATTATACTATTCCTCTGGGCCTAGTGAAAAACATGGAATTCCCTTCTAACCCTTTCATGGGAAAGGGCCCACCTATTTACTAGGCCTTTGTGTATTCCTGTGTGTGGGTGTGACTCAGTTATTGTCCTAAGTCATTACTGTGCAGACTAGCCCAGAGCTTTTCTATTCAAGTAAATGGCAATGCCTGATTATTTTCAGTTTCTCTACTTGATGTGGATTTGAATCTTACTGAATAGGTAACATTCTTACTGAATTCCAAGCTCAGGGTCAGCTTCAAGGAATGTCTAGGTGGAGGCTTAGCTATATGTCAAAATCAATCCTAAAAGGCACTTATAATAAAACAATACTGAAAGAGAGCACACAGATCCATACACCAGACTAACGAGGGGACAGGTTTTAAGTATAACAGGCTATGGGAATGCCAAGGTTCCAAGATGCTGTTTCCGTGAAACTCTTTTCCTCTTGACTGCTTCCAGGCTTTTAGGCCTTCTAATGCCTGTCACTACTGGAGTGGATGCAGCATCCCACTATATTAAAAATATTTTTTCTATAGACCTGCTTTTGTGCCATACTTTTAGTCCAGGCCAGTATCTTAATCTTTCATTATTTCCTTTTATGATCAAGACAAAGCTTACTTCATTGCATTTGCTCATTAATATGTGCTTAATTACAAATGATTTAAAAAGAATGTGTAATACTCTCCATTTCCTATAAGCTAAAATTCTCTGCAAACCAAAAGAGGAAACAAAGGGTGTAGAAAAATAAGGGAGTCAATGTCTAGAGTGTTTCCATCACCGATTGTTGGGCCAGGAAACATTTGTGAACTCTAAAAGACACCAAGGAGCAGAATGCCATGCAATCTCACAACCCTGACACAGCAGGAAGGTGGAGCCCTGAGCCTAGTTTTAGGCAGTCATTTATAGAGGCAAGAAGGGGGTATCTTGCCTGGTACACATTAGATTAGGGGGTCATTATTGCCTTTACCTTAATTGGCTGGTGCTAGGAGCCAAACCACAACCTTAACTTCTGTTTTCTTCCTGATTGTTTGTTATTAGCAAGTGATGTGCCAGGGGCTGGTTGCAGTCTGAGGGTGCAGATTTGTTGGGGAATAATCTGGAAAGTGATGCTAGACATGGGTCTTGTTTAGGGATAACCTGGAAACTGATGCTAGGTACTGGCCTGTTAGTTAACTTGAATTCAACCTTAGGTCAGGTTCTCTAAGATAGAGTCTGCATCTAAAAGGTCTGGTCTCTCACCATCATGGATCTCATGTGTCAGAGGAGTACAGAGGTGTTGAGATGGGCCCTGTACCAGCGATAACATGTTTTGACTGGTGCCAGCTAACTCCTGCTACTCAAGTTAATGGCATTCTTCCAGGCACCCAATGCTGCTTCAGAAGCACTAAATGAGCCCATGCTAGGATTCCCATAGATTGGAAGTAAGCCATGAGATCAAATGTAGTTTATTCCTGACTTCATAATACTTCACAGATATAAACAGCATCTTATCACTGTCATTTCACACTAACGCCTTTGAATTTCCCATTTCCATCTTTTCCAGTTCTCCATCTTTCCTTTTGATTAATTCAACATCGTCTCTCTTTTTATTAAACTACTCTTTTCCTACTGAAATGGCATGCTCATTCTGTGCCTTTTCTTTTAATAATTAATGAAGAGTCAATGCTAAGAAACAATTTTAAACTCCTAAATAAAACCTTCTAAAATTTTAATGAAATTCACCTCCCAAGAGGCCAATGTTATTACAGTATCAAAATAATGCAGATTAGAAAACAAAGATAATGACAATATTGGCAAAGATTTCAGATGAGAAACTATTAAACTGGGCCACCTGTATTAAGTTTATTTCACTTTAGTATGTGTTTCATCTATTTATGTAACACTTCCTTGTTTAATGGCCCCGTTATGTAATTCTGCTCAAGTGTGCATTGTGTTTAATTCATCTAATATTCAAAATTATAGATTAAGGTATCATTAAAATGATTACCATTTTTCTTTAAAAAAGTCAATTCTAGATATAACAAACTATTATATTTAACAAATGGTAGAATATACTTTAGAAATGACATTTAAATATACAGCTGTGAAGTAGGAAGAGGGTTCAGTGTACAAAAGCATTTGTCTGTTAATCATAAGGACCTGAATTCAAATTTAGAGATCTCATATAAAAGCTAGACATATAGCATTAGCCTATTTATGCTAGCACACCAGGTTAGTTATTGAAATATGGAAACTGTTGAAGAACAGTTTGTGCTAGTTTTAATTAAGAGTGAAATATTGATGGTGGTATGTTGATCTCGGGCTCTAATCAAAGGAAGAATAAAGAAAAGATAAAGAACTTTTATGTGATGGACATCAGATACACACATACACACACACACACAAACACACACACACACACACACACACACACACACACACACACACACCTTAAAAATATTACAATGAAAGTAAGTATTCTCCATACAGTACAGGGCAGACACATGCGAACTCATAGCAGGAGTGATGTAGCATGAAGAAGACATGCCTGGCTTCAAGACAAAAAATTCACGGCATGTTATAGGGAAGTGAGTATAAAATCTTATTTCCAAGTGAGGCAATATGATTTAGACTTTTGATAGTTTGTGGGAAAACTAGTTATCTTTAACAGTGTGATTCCTAGTAAGTTACCCCCTTCCCAGGACAGCTTTCCTAACCAAGAATATTTGCACAACAAAATGTGAACAATGTTGGTTAAAAATAAAACAAATATCCCCAGAAAGATGTGTGGATAAGGAGGTGAAGTTAGTGGGAGTCGACTTGGTTAAAGGAGTGAATGTGATCAAAATACATTTATGAATTTTATTTATTAAATTAAGAAAACAAATACAATATTATCTAAATAAAGTGTATTTTTAAAATAATATATGCAAAACGACTCTCTTCAGACCCAGCTCCATGGCTTTACTGTACAATTCACTATGACAGCCCAACTTCATATGTTTCTTTATATGTTTTCCCAACAGATGTATGTCACAAAAATCACAAAGTACAGCTCCTGCCTAGGCTCTTAGCATACTTTATATATCTATAATCAGTTAGAATCATTTATAATTTCAAAATATAAGACCTGATTAGATGACCTGATTTCTAGTCATTCTTTAAATAGTTATTTATAATCCACTTCACATAATTGTTCTTCAGATCTTAGATTATTCAAAAATGAACAATAGAAAATCCACATTCTTTTGGATTTCTTTAATAAGAGAGTCAAGAATGAAAATCACTACATCAATGTGGATCTATTCTAATGGTAGAAATAACTGTAGACATTTTAAATGATACGAAGAGGTAAAAGAAGTTTGTACTTCTATTTTAATCTAATAAAATGATAAACACCTATATTTAAAGGCTTTTCATACCTTCTAAGGAAATTGTTATGCCAATTCCCATTTCTGCATCACATCATAAAATCATAGATCTGAGAACTCTGGGATTCTGTTGTCTGGTCAAATTTAATACTAAGTTGTTATATACAATAGGAAGCAATTACCAGAGTATAAAGCTGAGCTCTCCCCTCATTCTGCCTTCACTCTCATTGTTTCAAAACGTTGTACCTGATATCATAACTGCACGGACTTCTGCGACCATGGGATCGGTGAATTGAATTTCATGAGAAATCAGTAAAATTTCATTGTCTCCTATCTCTTAAAAAGGGAAGAAGGAGGGAGGGAGGGATAGAGAGATGGATGGAGAGAGAGAGAGAGAGAGAGAGAGAGAGGGGGGGGGTCACAAGACATATCCTGCTGAATTTAACTGTACAGGATACACATAAGTGAAGAGAAGAAATATGTAAGGATGCTTTCTTCAGAAAAATATTATTTGAATAGAATACTGATGTATTACTAGGACTAATTAATTACTTACATAAGATAATATTGCTTTTATTGGGTCCTTTAATCAAAACTGACTTCTTAAATTCACTAGACAATATTGGTAATTTTGAGTTATTGTTATATCTTGCTGTGAAAATTAAATAGAACACACTTGCAGAACAAATATTTGTCTTAGATCATCTAGTAAGGGTGAGGCAGGCCACTAAACACATTAAAGTTTAAACCTAGTTTTTATTTCTCTTAGGATTTATAACACTTACATAATAAACATTTTTGTACAAGTAAGTGTCTTTGAAATTAAACTAGATTTCATTATTTATTCTGGTTTCTTTCTGAGTTTCACTGACTAAATGTAAGTTTCAGAAGGTTCTGTCATCGTGCTGGTCTTAACTGACATCTAAAATATTGTGATGTGTAGTATCCTAGTTTTATTCAGTATTAATACAGAAGTAGAACAACAGTTCAACAAGATCTGTGTAGCTCTGAATGGCATTATAGATAATGTGTTATATGTCATATTGGGTCCTCTTTTCCAAAACACAAAATATCTTAGTATAATTTAAGAAATAAACATAAGAATCTCTTGGTTTTGTTTTGTTTTGATTTTTGTTTTTTGTTTTTTTTAAATAAGTTCAAGAAAGGAAATTTTGGTCCTTACTACTATGTCATATAAGCTATTTAATACTACCATGCTTAGCCTGTGGCACACACCTTTAATCCCAGCACTTAGGAGGCAGAGGCAGGGGGGTTCCTGAGTTCGAGGACAGCCTGGTCTACAGAGTGAGTTCCAGGACAGCCAGGGCTATACAGAGAAACCCTGTCTCAAAAAAACCAAAAAACCAAAAAACCAAGAAACAACAAAACAAAAAATACTACCTTGCTTGAGACATTTAAATATTACTTAAAGGGCAGTGGGACATGAGAGGAAGCCTGGTAAGGTCAAGCAAAGGGTAGAAGCCCCGGATCCCCGATGGGATGGCAGGAGCTTTCCCTACACTCTCTCACGTACTTCAGCTCCCCCCTCCCCCTCCCACCCCACCCCCGTGAGATTTGTGACCATCTGTCAGGTAGGCACAACACCCCTAGCCTTTCCACATGTAGATGAAGCATCTCTAACCTCCCCAGAACAAGCCAATAGGAAGCACCTACTGTCAGATCCCAACCCATCCACAAACTGTATATAAAGATCCTTCCTATCCAGAAGGAAGAAAGGTGTTTGAGAATTACTCTGTCCTCTTAGAGTGTTTGTCATATCAGATGTAACAGCGCCTCCAGGGAAGAGAACTACTCTCCCAAAATGCCACCAGGAGCTCCCCTTTCCCCTTCTTCTTTGGGTAGGCAGCCTTCTGCTGGCTCAGCACAGCTCAACTCAGGTCAGCATGGTCAGGTCAGTGTGCCCTCTGGAAGCAATAGCAGTGGCGGAAGCTGCCAGCAGCAGCAGCAGCAACAGCTGAGGTAGTTGAGGCATTTCCCCCTCCAATCTTGTGCCCTTTCCCCTTTGATGGAACCCTCCTCCCATCTGGCCCAGGCACAGATTTCTGTGGAATGCCTCTGGTACACAGGCCCACAATTAATGTTATGAGTATATTTTAGTAGAATCTTTTATGTTTTCATCTATTTTTCATAGAAAATGCCAAGGTGCAGAAAAGCAACTTTAAAGGTTAATTTTAAAAAATACTAAAATAATGAAATAAAATGTTTTGGGTACAAAGTTAAATTTCTAAAACAAACACGGTTTTCAATTATTCACGTGTTTAATTACTTCATGCACACTTTGAATATTTTTCAATCATGATTTGAGGCATATGTTCACTTCTGTTTTCTCCTGGATTTGGTGATGATATTAGGACCTGCTCTATTTCACAACAGAGATTTGCTATTGTGAGATCATCTGAACTTATAAGCAATTCCTAAAATTGGTAAGAGTATAAAGAGTTACTATAAATGGACTTGAGGAAAGTTACATGGTTCATTTAACATGAACTGCTAGGAGTATCCTTTCTGTGACAGAGAGAATAAAGTGGGGTTTCACTAAGACATTTGGAGGGAAATTAAGGTAGGTAAGTAATTAGCTGTTGCATCGTTACTGGCTTTAGAGTTTATATAATACAAAATCATATGTTAGCCCAATTAACTAGAAAAATTTATCTATCTGCCTATCTGTCTGTCTGTCTATCTATTGATCTATCTATCATCTATCTATCTATCTATCTATCTATCTATCTATCTACATACTTATCTACCTATCTATCTACCTATCTATCTATCTGAAAATAACGCCATTAATGTTTTTTTTTAATTTTCAAAAGTATTATAGTTCATAAACTCAGCATATATAAGCTAATGAGAAACATGTCTAGTTCTTTCTCATCATATATTTATTGTACAGAGTAAACAAGAACTGTATAACATTTAAATTACAAGGATGCACATGTGTTTAGAAAAACATCAGGGAAAAAAATCAGACTACAATGCACATTATATTCTTATTCTTCAGCTTGCCTCCAGTTCTTCCACTTAATGAAGAAGCAATGGCAAACTGGCCCAAAATACTCATTTTTAAAACTTCATTGAAATTCTACTGTTTCTTATTACTCTCATTTCTCTATGCCACAGAACAATTTTAATTAAGGTTATATGCATCCAGGGTCATTAATAATCTGCTGATTAATTGCTACCCCATGATTGTAAGATGGCTACTTTGGAAAGGTTATAAATTATGTCTAGACTCTAAATGCTAGACAACCTAAATCGAGTAAAAAGAATCGGAAAAGACTATCTGAGAAAGTGGAGGGAAATTGAAGGAAAGAAAATAACCAACAAGAAGGGAATGGGACAGGAATAAGTCAAGTCTAGCTCTTCTCTTCAGTCTATTGTGTTGTCCTTAGTCTTTATAAAATTTCTAAATAGCAAAGTAACAGAGTATTTTACTAAATTGCTTTTAGAAATGTCGTTTTATACTGACAGAAATACTGGTGTGCTTTACTCCAGATTAACTATGAAATGTTCTAGCTTTAAAATAGAATTTTAAAACAATTATAATCTCTTCACACTTAATCACTTGCTAAATAGAACTGGTATATATGCTATATTATCTTTCTATGTAATATATGTTATATGTGATATATTACATAAAAATCTGCCAAAATCTTTTCAACACTAACTTGCTTATACTTCATCAAATTCTCAAGATGACTCTGAGATCCATTTCTCTTTCTGAAATCAGTTTTGGAGCACAATAAATATGGGCTGCCAGCTGAACTTCTAGGCTATGAGGGCTAAGATGATAAAGAATTTCAGAAAAGTTATAAAACTTATCGAGGCTGGTTTTGATTTTATATTTTTGTCTTCCAATTTCTGTATAGTCTTAGTGAATGCACAAAAGAGGAGCTAAATGAATATTGATGAGTAGAACAGTTCATCTAAGCTTAAAGTATATTATCAATGTTTATAAAAGTTAGTGATACAATATTTCTATTATTTCACTTGAACATACTTATAGGTCATATAATTTTGTCACTGAGAGTGTACAAATCTGTCAGAAAATTTTAAACATTCATAATTTACAATGCTTGCTAAAACATTTTGCAGTATGCCTTTAATCCCAGCACTCATGAGGCAGAGGCAGGTGGATTTCCAAGTTCGAGGCCAGCCTGGTCTACAAAGTGAATTCCAGGACAGCCAGGGCTATACAGAGAAACCCTGTCTCAAAAAAAAGGAAATTATATATATATATACATATATATATTTCAAAAATAAATATGTGCAATCAGTTGATATTATTCTTTCCATTCCTGAATTCAATACATGTTAGCCAAGATTTCCAAGAAAATCTTTGCATAATATTTTATTTATGCATTTGTTTATTCTAACAATTTCATATAAATGGAATAGTAGCTCTTTTGTGGAGAGTAATGCATCCTATAATCACCCATTTTGCTATATACTAACATCTTTACAGCAACTAGCACTATATAAAGTGGTTATGCACTAGTTGCTTTAATGATATATATATCCATTCTAGGGGCTAATATAAATAAGACTCAAATATTGATGTGGATTTTTCTTTTTCTTTTTAACACAAAAATTTTCACTATACAGGTTTAGTGTCAGTGAATATTTTCGATTTTTTTTTAAAGATTTATTTATTTTCTTTATTGGAGTTGTCTTCTGACAAAGCAGAAGAGGACATTAGAACCCATTACTGATGGTTGTGAGCCACCGTGTGGTTGCTGGGAATTAAACTCAGGACCTCTGGAAAAGCAGTTGGTTCTCTTAACCACTGAGCCATTCCTCCAGTCCTGGTCCTTTTCATTTACATTAGGTCTATACCTAGGAACTGAAATTGTTGCTCAGATGTTAGCTACCTGCACGCTTAAGAATAGAGAAGTTATTAAACATTTTTTTCAAAATGAATATTTAATTTTAAATTTTAGCAAAAATTCTTGATGTTTCCATACCTTCTTAGTTTCTGTCGTTGTTTTATGCCAACACATTTAAATTCATGTTTCCTGATATTGATTTGCATGCATTTAGTAAGTAATGATGCTGACATCTATGCAGGGATTTACTGGACATTATGTATTCATAATTTTTCATGCAGAAAACATTAAGTTTTGTTTTTACATTTTCAATTTTGTTAATCCTTGTGAAACTCTAGGGGCTCTTGATCATTGAATTTTATTTTTTCAATTTAGAATTTTTAAATGTGGTTTTTACTTTATAGTCTGTTTCTTTAGTTTCTTTTCTACTTTTCACCCATGAGAAAAATGTTGTATTTGTTATTTTTTGGATACTTTTAGCTATGTTTCAAATATCGGTTTACTGGATTAAAAATATTACAAAATATCACAACAAAATAAATGAGATACAAAGGCAATTTATTTCAATGAACTTCTACACAGTTTAAATAATGCATCCTGATGCTGTAGAGATTCACACTGTACATTATGGTTTACTTATTGACTTTTGATTTTCTTTGAAATCCAAGCTACACATTTTTATATATGTTAGAATATTTGGTACATAATTTGAATAACCATCATCTAATGCAAATTCATCTCAATAAACCCTTTTTTGTGCAAAAAAAGTGTCACAGATGAAGTATACATATTTATATATAGGATCCATTTTGAATTATGTTTTGTGTACAGGTAAATCTAAATACACATCTTTATACCCACAGATAAGCATAAATCTTTCCTGTCATCCAAGAACATTCTTTTTGTAGCAGTTGCTTTCATACAAAGCATAACTGTTAAAACGCAGAGAAAAATTGATTGTGGGGAGGCCAAATCCAATTAGTATTCCTATAACACAACTTCAGTACCAAAACTCAGGGACCGTCTATTAAGTGGTGTCAGAAAAGCGGTAAGAGCCAGTGGGAAGGTGTGCAGTGAGAGTGCTGACTATGCAGGGTAAGCTACAGTTAGGAAATCTCAAGGACATGACAGCTGAAAGAAGACTTGAACTATTTAAACAGAGTTAACATCAAGATTAGATGGAAATTTTGGGGGGTTCAACTCTAGATTAGCCAGCAGACTAGTGATCTAATACCAGGTGATTATGTGTAGAAACAGGTACATGTCGGCAACAGCAAATGTATTCAGCTAACTATTTTTATATGTTAATGTGTTTATATGTATATATAACAATAATGTTTTTTTTAAGCCCTTAAATTTGAGAGGGAGGGGAGGTAATACATGGGAAATCTAACTGGAAGGAGATGGAGGTGAAATTGATTACATATGTGTATATACACATATACAATTGTATATATATATATATAGTACCCATTTTTTTTCACACTGTTGAAACGTTTTATTAGTATTCATAGATCCTCCTTTGTATCTTCTGAAAGGGAAATCACTATGGCTATAATTGTAAATTTCTATTTTCACCATTCCATGTGGCTTAGCTTTATGGACTACTCAGACATCTCACTAAGCATTGTTTTGTGATATATTTCTATCTACAGCACATGAGTATGTGCTTCTCATGAATGGGTTGTTATTTTGGACGTAGGATGATATTTTATCTTAACTGAACTAATAAAAAAACATATGTTCTTTATTAGGAGGCTGTAAATTTTGACCCTGATAACCAAAACAACTGTAGCCAAACACGAACTCTGAAACAACAGACTATTCCTGTGGCTTCATCAGAAATATTTTTTCTTTTAATTAATTATTTTATTTGTTTACTTTCCAGATATTGCCGCCCTCATGGTCCCTGCTCCCAGTTTCTCATCGAGTTTCATCTCCTCCTTGCCTCAAAGAGGGTACACTTTCTGTCCCCATCCCAAGTTTAGAGTCATCTTTTCCCATTGAAGACAAGACCAGGCAGTCCTCTGCTATATATGTGCCTGGTGGCTCAGACTTTAGGAGTTCTCAGGGTTTCAGGTTATTGAGACTTCTGGTCTTCCTATGGGGTTGCCCACCCCTTCAGCTCCTTTAATCCTTCCCCCAATTCCCCCAGAGGAGTCCTATTCCAGTCATATGATCAGATGTAAGTATCTGTAGTTGTCTCAGTCAGCTGCTGGTAGTGACTCTCAGAGGACAGATATGCTAGGCTCCTGTCTGTAAGCATATCATAGCATCAGTAATAATTTCAGGCCTTAGTGCCACCCCAAACCCATTAAGAGGGATCCCAAGTTAGACTTGTCACTGGTCAGCCTTTCTTTCAGTCTCTTCTAAATTTTTGTCCCTTCATTTCATTTGGATAAAAACAGTTCTGAGTCAGAAATTTTTACTGTGAGTTGGTGACCTCATACCTTCATTTGGGGCCCTGACTATCTACTGGAGGTGGACTCTTGGAGTTCCCTCTCCCTACTGTTGGGTATTTTGACTAAGGTTACCCTCATTGAGTCCTGATAGGCTCTTGCATCCCAGGTCTTTAAGACTATCTAGAGGGACACCCCATCTCCCATTCCCAGAAGGTAGATATTTCCATTCATTATTTTGGCCCTCTGGGCTTTTCTCCTGTTCCCCTACATACCCTTCCATACCTGAAACTGTCTGCCTTTCCCCCTCCCCTATCCCACTCATGGTTGTTTTGATTTGTACTTCTCAGATAATTATTGATTTTGAACATTTCCTTAAGTACTTCTAGGCCTTTTGAGATTGCTCTGTTGAAAATTCTCTGTTTAATTCTGTACTCCATTTTTAAATTGGGTTATTAGGTTTCCTGGAAGGCAACTTCCTAAGTACTTTATATATTTTGGATATTAGCCCTCTGTGAGGTGTAGGGTTAGTGAAGATTTTTGCCCAATCTATAGCTTGCCAATATGTCCTATTGATGGTGTCCTTTGCCTTACAGATGCTTTTCAGTTTCATGTGGTCTCTTAACAATTGTTGATCTTAGAGCCAAAGCCATTGATGTTTTGTTTAGAAAAAAATCCCTTATTTCAATGAGTTTTATGCTCTTTCCTATTTGTTCTTCTATTAGATTCAGTGTATCTGGTTTTATGTTGAGGTCCTTGTTCCACTTGGGCTTGAGCTTTGTGCAAGAAGATATATATGGTTCTATTATCCTTCATCTATTTGTCAATCACCAGTTAGACTAGCACTATTCACTAAAGATGCTTTCTTTCTTTTTTTTTTCTTTTTTTCTTTTTCTTTTCTTTTCTTTTCTTTCTTTTTCTTTTCTTTTTTTTTTTTTTTTTTTTTTTTTTTTTTACTGTATGTTTTTGGCTTCTTTGATAAAGATCAAGTGTCCATAGGTGTGTGGGTTTATTTATGGGTTTTGATTCTATTCCACTGATTGACCTGTGTGTTTCTGTTCTAATACTATGTAATCTTTATCACAATTGCTCTGTAGTATAGCTTGAGGTCAGGGATGGTGATTCCCCTAGAAGTTCTTTTACTGTTGAGAATTGTTCTGCTATCCTAGGTTTTTTGGTTTTCCATCAGAAGTTGAGAAGTTCTCTTTTCATGTCTCTGAAGAATTGTGTTGTAATTTTGATGTATTGCATTGAATCTGTAGAATGCTTTTGGTCAGGTGGCTATTTTCACTAGGTTAAATCTACCAATCCATGAGCATAGGAGATATTTCCATCTTCTGAGGTCTTTGATTTTTTTACTTCAGAGATTTTTAAGTTTTGGCATACAGATCTTTTACTTGCTTGGTCAGAGTTATACAAAGATATTTCATATTATTTATTCCAATTGTGAAGGGTATTATTTCCCTAATTTCTTTTCCAGTCTGTTTATCACTTGTATAAAAGTAGGCTACTGATTTGTTTGAGTTAATTTACATCCAGGCACTTTGTTGAAATTGTTTATACCTGTAGGAATTCTCTGCAAGAATATTGAGGGTTGCTTATGTATCATACCATCCACAAATAGTGATACTTTGACTTCTTCCTGAAACTTTTACTTTTATGCTCTTTCAAAATATCTTTCAGCTTTCTTACAATAATCAACTTAATTTAAAACCTTAAATAGTCTTCCAAAAATCATTATAAATATTGTGATTTCCTGGTCAATAAGAGGTATGTGTCAATAAATATACTTTATAGTATATATGTATTCTGTATTAAATACTGTACCATGTGCTTTTTTATGTAAAAAAAGCTTTATTAAAGTTTTTCATCATCCAGTAGGTTTTATTTATATAAATTTACATTTTTTGGTAAGACATGGCTTCTGTATGTTAATACATATTTTTTCTTATTTTTATAATTATGTATGCAATCTTTTTTTCTTAATGTGATACATATGTGCATACAAATTCAGATACATGTTTACATGTATAAGTAATTTATAAATGTATAAATGCTAGAAGAAAATAAAATAAAGGCCCAATAGCAACCAATATATTTATATACAAACGTTTATTATGCTTTTTAAAAATAGTTATGCTTAAACAAATATACCTCAGGAGCATATGTACTTTCTGACTGTAGGACAGTCATTTAAAAGGTCAAAAGGAAAAAGCAACTTCATTCTGAGCCCTCCTCAAAACCTTCCCACCACCTATTACTTGTCTCACAATCAATATACCTTCAGAGGGCAGAAATTATTCTTCTTGATAAATGATTAGTATTTTCTCATGGTCAAAAAGATTCATGGTAGAAAGTACCCAAGGAGCTGAAGAGGTTTGCAGCCCCATAGGAGGAACAACAGTATGAACTAACCAGTACCCCCAGAGCTCCTGGGGACTAACCCACCAATCAAAGAAAACACATGGTGGGATGTGTGCCTCTAGCTTCATATGTAGCAGAGGATGGCCTACTTGTTCATCAATTTGAGGAGAGGCCCTAGTTCCTGTGAAGGTTCTATGCCCCAGAATAGGGGAATGCCAGGGCCAGGAATGGGAGTGGGTGGGGTGGGGAGCAGGGGGAGGGTGGAGGGTTATAGGGGATTTTCCCAGGGGAAACTAGGTACGTGGATAACATTTAAAATGTAAATAAAGAAAATATCTAATAAAAAAGATTCATGGTTTTGAAAGAGATTATTTGTTGCTTCTCATTAACATTCCAAACTAATTTATACATTGGCAAGACTTCTGATAAGAAAATATTTTCTTATTGTATAAAGATATGGTTAATATATCTCAGTGTCCCCACATTTGTTACCTATGTTGTATACTCAGTACTAATTCTCCAGAAATACTTGATTACATATTTTTTACTATTTAGCTTCACATTATTTCTTCAGCAATCACATTTGTTTTCCTAGCTCTACCTTTCAATTTTCTATTATTCAGTAAATAATCTATGTGTAGATTTCTCTTAAGTGTCATTCTAAATACCATGACAATATGCCTAACACAATCGAGCCAATATCTGTGTTATTCAGGATTTCCTTCTCCTTACTTTCAATTCAAAGCAAATGTTGTGGATTGTATGTCCAAAGGTTTCCAGCGTCCTCTGTCTGTGTCTGTGTTTGTGTCTCTGTTTATGTGTGTCTTTCTGTCAGCCAGTCTGACTGTTGTCTCTGTCTTTTTCTGTCTCTGTCTCTGTCTCTGTCTCTGTCTCGTGTGTGTGTTTGTGTGTGTGTATGTGCACACACGTATGCTTAGGTTTCATTTTCACCCATCCTCAGCACTGTGACTATTATATTGATCTCAATTTTGTTGATCTTAGCTGTTATTTTATTTCCTTCCTCCATCTCTGTCTCCTCTTTTTTCTTTCATTCTTTCTTTCCTTTTATCTTCTAATGTTTGTAGAATTGAGGTTCTTGCTTTGTTTCCATCCAGGCCAGGTGGCAAAGGGTACACCTGCCCTAGATTCTGAGTAAGATAGACTTAGAGTGCATGATAGAATAACAAGTTTAGTTCTGCCTTTTTATGTTTAGTTCTTTCTATTTATAGGGTATAATGTTAAAAGAATAAATTTATAGGAATAAGTAATATTGTGCCCATTTTTCAGAAAACTTGATTGTTTATTGCTGAGGATACAACTATCACCAAAAGAAAAATGTATATGGTGTTTGACATCAGATTCTTTACTACTTATTTTCAACATTAACATAAATGTTCCCTTCTGTAAGTTGGCATGCATTTTTAAATTCTGTATTAATCACACTCCCTCCATTGATCATGCTTTCTTTTTTTTTTTCTCCATCGGTGTTTCAGCCTTTCCATTTCATCATCTGCTCATATGTTTCCAGTTTTAAAAATGCATGTTAAATTTTTTCTCTTACTGAATTAAATTTAATAAATAAGTGCTGGATTTTGTGGCTTCTACTTGAAGATGAGCTGGCAGATTTTTAATTCTTCAGTTCTTTCAGATTTGATAATGTGTAAGATGTTATTTGAATGATTAAAATGTACAACTTTCTTCAACTTTTAATATCTGATGTGCTTATTTGTTTGGTTCATCGATTTTGTTGTCTAGTCTTCACTACATCATTGCTTACCTGCTCTTTTTCTCAGAATGCCTTTGCAAGACAACATGACAACATCTAGATTCTCCATACATTCCTTCTTTTATTTATTTATTTCTCACACATATTTAATTATTTATGCTTTTTGCTTTCTTTATTTTCACAGCTTGCAGTTTTCACTTGTGCTGCTCTCATATGTATGCATTTGTGTTTACTCCTGGAGAATCTGTCACATGATTGGTGGTCTCCTGTGCTCTGAGCCTTCATGAAGTACAGGAGAAGTTCTCCTGGAGAGTTAGATTTTTTTTTACATGTATTTTGGGATTTGTCAGTGATTTCTCTTCCACTTTTAAAGTCTCTATTTCAAGAACACAAATTATTTTTTTTCCTTTCATATCTCTGAAAAAGTCATTTAATTTTGTTATCTATAAATAAGTTCAGAATCTTTTCTAACTCATTTAAAATATTCTGTATTATGACATGGGGTAAGTAGTAGGTGATGTATTTTAGGGAAAAGCCTAGGTTTTCATTCTTTCTTACACTAACTTCTATGTCCTATTTTGTTTTTGTGCAATTTTATTACTTGTTAAGAAAAAGGAAGTACTTATCTGAGATGAAGTATAATGCTTTTGTGTTAAGATTTTTTTGATATTGAAAATTTGTAAATACTTTAAGTCAAGAATCATTTATTTCATTAGAAAACTACAATTTTTTCCAAAGTTCAACAAAGGGGTATAGGTTTATTATATCAGTTGATGCATAATACTGAAAATTTGACATAAAAAGGGTTCCATTATAGTAACCACAGAAGCCAGGAATGTAAAAATAAAATAAAGTAGGGATTGGACAACAAATTCTATTCAGAGGGAATTAGTAAGACAGAAATGGTGCAAGAGTGTAAAGAAGAAAAGGCCAATGGTCTCTTAAATGAGCATTGGGTAGGAAACAGAATTCAGACGGAAAGGAAAGAAGACTGTAATAAGTAAGAATGTTTGAAAAAGTCACATAAAAATATATTATAAGTTCATGAAAATGACTTTATATACTGTCTATATATTTTATATATGGATTATACATATATATATATATATATATATATATGTATGGATATATGGATTACACACACATATGAATTATACCACATGAGATAAAAAAGCCTCCAAGAAATATAGGCAAGAGAGACAGAAAGAAAGAAAGAAAGAAAGAAGGAAAGAAAGAAAGAAAGAAAGAAAGAAAGAAAGAAAGAAAGAAAAGAAAAGAAAAAAGGAAAGAAAAGAAAAAATAAGAGAAAAGAAAAGTAAAAGGGAAAAATAGGAGAAAAAAAAACATTTTCAGGCATGACAAATCTACCTGGGAATTGTTGGTTAGAAGAATCCCAAAACAATATATACTACAGCCATTACCAATTGTTGCATCCCAGAACTTGAAGGTAAGATTTTATTGTGGAACTTAGAAGGAACTTCCTACTGAAAAATAAGCAATCATATTGGAACTGACCTGGAAATCATCTCCCTGAGGACTGGCTCTCATAGAATCAGAAGTTGTTATGTAAGCTGCCAAGGGAGAAAAGCAATCAACAATCCTACCAAGATGTGAAGCTATAAAACACAACACCATCTAACCTGGCATGTATATATGCCCAATATTTTAATGTCATTATGATCTTGTGAGTAACCAGCACATGTCTCAATTGAATTTAGACACTCGAAATTGGAGAAAATAGTTGCTTGTACTGCAAATCGACCTAACTAAACATGTCTGAGAGTCATAGACCCTAGAGGATAACCTTCAAAATTTGATTTCCCTAAAACAATGTAATTTATAATTATATTACAAATAAGTAACCTTATAGCCACAGGTAAGTGTAGCTCTCACCTCTAATCATAGAAGCTTCTTTTTGTAGCATGTGGAGACTGTTGTAAAGACCTATGACTGGCACTATAAAATAATTGATTGTTGTGTACCTGGCTCCAAAGAGTATATCTATAACTCACCCCTACATCTCCTAAGGCAATGAGATTATTACCGAAAATGGGAGAAAAAAGATTATAAGAACCAAAGCAATAAAATACCTGTTAATTTTTAATGTGTTCCAGACATGAGAATGTATGCTAAACCCATAAATTATTGCAAATATGTTTAACGAAACAAAATTGACATAATGAAAATACCAGTTGACATCACAACAAAAATGGAAAAATTTTATGAGACAAGACATATAGATGAACAGATTCAAGTAATTAGTGGTTGCTGAGAGAGTAATAATTGTTTTTCCTGAAGACATAAACCTTATTAAGTTAAACAATTTTATATATATATGTGTGTGTGTGTGTGTGTGTATACATGTAATATATATATATGTATATATATTAATTAAAAAGTGGTCATGATATTAAGGAATGGGTGGAGTTCAGGGAATTTTGGAAATAAAGTATGTATAGTACTCATATAAGAAATTCTCAAAATTCCCAAATTAAACAAAACAGTATATTTTTACGCTTACTTTTATACTCACCCAAATTTCCAAATAGTTGCTTCTTTTATTGTTTAATTTAAGAAATATGTAATCACAGTATCTGTGAGAATGGCTACTCAGAAAATTGAAAGCTAGTCATGAATATACCTTATTGTAATATAAAATAGTTGTGTCCTCTGGGTGTATGATAAGAAACTTTTCACAATCTGAATATATATCCAATTTCATTTTGGCCTGACTATATTTTCCTCTCCACTGCTTCTATAATTTATTTAATATTTTCTTTTTTAATTGTTTTCTTTTTTATTAGATATTTTCTTTATTTATCCTCTTTCCTAGTTTCCCCTCCAAAAAATCCCTACCCCTTCCATCCTCCCCTTGCTCACCAACCCATCAACTTCAGCTTCCTGGTCCTGGTGGCCCCCTATACTGGAGCGTACAACCTTCACAGGACCAAGAGCCTCTCCTCCCATTGATGACTGACTAGGCCATCCTCTGCTACATGTGCAGCTAGAGCCATGAGTCCCACCATGTGTTTTCTTTGGTTGGTGATTTAGTCCTAAGGAGCTCTGGGAGTACTAGATAGTTCATATTCTTGTTCCTCCTATGGGGCTGCAAACCCCTTCAGCTCCTTCGGTCCTTTCCCTAGCTCCTTCAATTCTTTATTTTTAGGAACTGTTCATGATTAGTGAGCATGTGTTGTTGTGTATATGGATTTTTGGATGGGTATGATTGTGTTTAAAGCAATTTAACACCAGAAAAATGTGGTTTTTTACTTTAATTCTTTCTAAATAAGAATATGAATAGATAATGTTAATTACTTATTGAGACATAAAGTAGTTTTGCATTACACATGATTATATTATTTTAATTAGATCATTTCTTATTAGTGATATCAGTAATGCATAATTGATTCGGACATTGGGATATTATACAGATCAAGCAGATGTGCGCACTTTAGGTTTATGTGTACCATTTCCTTTAGTTTGTGCAGTTTATTTTCTCAGAACCAGTTATATTGTGTTTTGTACACAAGCAAAGGAGAAAAAAACAAAGACAAGTGAGTAAAGAGGAGTAGATTTCTTCTCTGTGCTATAACATTCTGAGATCTTTTTAATACTTTGTTGCTCAATAGGGAAGCATATGGTTATATCTAATTTGAGAGCATTGGGAAATTACATATATCTGGATCACAGAACATAAAGAGAATAATGTGTGAGAACAGAACTGAGAATGAGAGAAAGGGTTTGTTGAGAGGCAGGGGAGTCATGTGACGAAATCAGAGGACTCTGACCAGCATCAGGGTTCAAATCTGAGTTTATTGCCCAGAGCCTATGCTTATATAGACTGTTTGAGCCAATCCCAAGCCTCTAACTCCTGGGCAATAGTACTCTGTCAGACTATCACCATTTTCCATTGAAAGCCTTGCCTGATGAGGTAACTCAGAAGGAGGTGGGTGTGTGTGTGGGTGCATGGTGGGGAGGTCACTTGTTAGGACTTCCATGAAGACAAGAAGCAGCCACCTTTCTGGTCTTGGTTCCTTTTTGCTGTCTCACTGGTGTTCTGGAAGACATCTTAGATCTAATGCCCTGGAAGGACAGATCAGGAGTCACAGGAACCTGTAGTGCCTTGCTCTCCATCCTACTTTTCCTTCACAAGGTTGATTTGCACATCTGCCAGAAGTGCATCTTACTATTCCTCCTTAAACACTGTATAAATGCCTTAAGTTAACTGTAAAATATGTGCATGTGTGTGTTTGTGTGTGTGTGTGTGTGTGAGAAAGAGAGAGAGAGAGAGAGAGAGAGAGAGAGTGTCTGTGTGTATGTGTTTGTATATACAAACACATATATACCTTTCAAATGCAGTTAGACTGTGATATTTTTATATATGGATGTGTTTGCCAAAAGGGAAGAGTAAGAACTTTAAGCCACCCTTGAGATCATCTTTTCTAGTAGACATGGAAACTTAAGAAAACACACTGTACTTTCCTGCTTTGACAAAGATAAGATATGGAGAAAAGTATCCCAAATAAAATCATTTTAGAATTTTCTCATCTAAAAATCCAGCGGTTACACTTCTTTCTGCTAAGTATTTTCCCAAATTTTCCTCTAAAATAGTCAGTGACGTCAAATATAAAACGTTTTTACCTTCGGTAAATAACTTTTTCTTAATAAACAATTAAGAAAATCAGGAATCCACTATATAGTACTATAGTTTTAGGCAAACTGAAACAAACAATAAATATACATTTCTTTATGATAGTTTTAATATGTAAAAGTGCAAGCCCATATAGATGTCTATTTTGCGTTTGATGACATGCTTCTACACTGTGAACTTATGATTTTGTCACCATATTAAGAAGAGAAATAAAAATAGGAGATAGCAGAGAGAAGGGTGACTACGAGTCTCGGAGCTGCAGAGCATTTCAGCTGTTGTTTTCAGTGCTGTCTTTGAATACTTTATCATTTCTTTGGTTTTCTTTGTTTTAAAGATGTCTTGTGTCATGATATGCAGTTTTACTCTGGTTTTACTGCCTGTCATAGTCATAGTTGACAAAGCCAGTTTTGTTTTGTTTTTTCCTGTCAGTCTGCGTCCAACTATACTGCCAGCATTCTTCTCCAGTGTAGAAAATTTATTGCAAGGCAAGGTGCATTTTATGCTTACTGCTATTGCAGCAATGCTGGTAATAACACTATATCCCCACAAGCAACTGTTATCTGTGACAGAAGAGACTCAACTTCTGAAGCACAAGATACTGAATTTGAGAATCATTATAGTAAAGACAGTACTTTTATTTTAAATATTCCATTAAAAATCAGAATACGGAATTGTTTATAATAGTGTTATGCTTGTTTTAACCCTGGGTTAAGATAAAACATAAACAAACACAATTTGTTGCATATATCTTAATGTTGAAAAAAAGCATATGCAAAGAATTGCAAGGTATGAAGTTTCCATCTTGGAGTGAAAGGATATGGGAATGTCGGTTTTCTTCTACAAAGAGGAAGGAGTAGCAAAAACATCTCCACTCGCTTTACTTTCAAGTCGTATCATATATATATATATATGTGTATATATATATATATATGTGTGTGTGTGTGTGTGTGTGTGTGTGTGTGTGTGTATGTATATACATATTTGTGTATATATATATATATATATATATATATATATATATATATATTTACCTCTCTTACTATTTTTCCTCATCAATAAAATTAAATAAACAGTGGTACCTGTTCCCCAGAGTTATGGCAACACTGAATGGCATTAATTATTATGTTTGTGAATTAAAGGATTGTTAAAGGATTGTTGCCAGAAAATTAATACCAAACAAACGTATACATACTCATATGTGACTGTCACTTTCCTTCTTGTGACATCCTCTAAGGCACTTAGGTCATCTGTAATGCAATAAGCATCTATTATTATGCTACTAAAGTGAAAGTGGAACTGGGATGCTATTTGATTTTAAAGCACTAAAAGATTTCAGAGTGGCGATGTTTTCTAATTTGACAATACATAATTGTCATCTAATATTTTTATGTGAAACCTCAAACCCCCAATAAAATCATCATTTAGTTTAGTCCACAGCATAGAAAATATTACACTTTACGGATGAGGGTCACTTTTGAGTGCTATTCTATGTTAATGTTTTCCATTATTCCATTCCCCTCATTAATTTATAAATATTTGTTTCCTATGGCTTTTCATTATACAAATTGGCTTCAGATATGAGCTTGCTGTGATGAATCCCTACTTGCCCAACCTTTCATTAATGAAGCTATCATCTTTACAAAGTATAAAGACAAAGTTTACTCTCAGAATATAGGTAAGGTGAGAACATACTTAAAAAGTACTGATATAATTATTTGGACCAATAATTGGCTATAGAGATTTGAATAGATCACTACATGTGACTTGAACATTGAATAGCATGTGACTTAAGCATGTACCAATCTCTCTTCCCTTAAGTTTCAAATCCACAACAGATGAAGGGATGGTAACTCTGATATATATATATTATTGTTCAAATTCTTAGGACAGCCAACAAGTACAGAGAGGATTCAACATGAAACTAGGTTAACTACATTTTGACATTTTGAACAGATTCTAAGGACCCATGGCCACCATTTCTTAACCACATTTACTGTAGAAATATGCAATACAAAATGGCAAGTTAGCTGGAGAGGACTAGGTTAGAAGACTTGCTTCCATGCACAAGTCTTGTGTTTGATTCCCACAGTGTGCTCTTCCTCCTCCTTCACTTTCTTCTTTTTTGCCATTGTTTCCTTGAGGTATAATACTTTGAACCTTAGGCATGTTTTCTACAACAATATGAATATCATCTCTTATAACTATAGTCATATCTCACCTGTCAAGTGGACTACATGGATTATGGGTTTCTTAAGCTTAATTATTAATAGAAAAAATAATCATAGATGAGTTGAGCTCATAGCTAACCTTCGCCTTACAGTACTCCAGTAATTTTCTAGTTGCACACACAGCTCTTAAAAACTTTGTTTTATTTTTCTCCGTTTATTTTAGTTGATGTTAATCAATATTTATCCATCAAAAAAGTAACTAAAAATAGCATCTATGGGCCTCTTTAACTTTTGCGGTAATTCTTTTTTTTTTTTTTTTTTAGAATTCTTAGAAAACACTAGGGTGATATTTTAAGAAACACAGAATTTTGTCACCTCCTTTCCTCTTTTACTCACTTGTGTTAGTGACTTCACATTTTCCTAATTTGGGATGATTAGTATTCAGATTGTCTACTTTTAGATTCAATAAAATACACAGAATCTCTCCCTTGCTCTCCCTGTCTCATTATTTTTATCCAACCCCTTAAAAGTTTTAAATCTTTAAATAAGGATATGAGAACTGTAAGTTTATCAGCAAATGCATATTAGTATATGCCTGCAGGCAGTTTAAATGAGGAGAGCAATTTGAGTTCCTCAGACCTGACCTAAAATGTGTTGTATTAAATACAAAATACTTAACCCACTTAGAGAAGAACTCCTTCAAACACTGAGTTTGTGAGCCAGGAGTCTAACAGTGTGCTGTAGGAGAGAACCAATTTCAGAAGCAAATATTGGGTACGGCTACCAGCAAAGGGCAGAATCTGCTTCAGGCTACACTTTAGAGTCGTTAAAGAATAATTTCAGAGCTTCATAATTCAAGAAATATCTTTAACTTTCGCTCCATTTCATATTCCCTGACTGCAGCTTTTATTTTAGGATCTTTCACAGAAATATTCTAAATGAATTCACCATATCCATATACTTACCAAAAAATCAAGAATAATCCATCCTGTATTTTCTTCCTCCCAGGTTCTTCTCCTTCATGTCTCACCAATTAGTGTGATGAGTCATAAAGAAGCAGTGAACTAAATAGGCCATTTTATTCTGTTTGTGTTTTAACTCGAGGTTTGGAAAGAGGGTTATATTTCCAGGATGCCTTCCTTTCCAAAAGTAGGACAGATTATAGTCCGAGGTATGACATGCATCAATACATTCTATAACAAACACTGTGTGTGCCATTTTGTTTTCAAATGTGCTCAAACTGGAGAAAAAAATTAATGATCATCTCTAATGGTGTGAAAACATTATCAGTCGAAAAGTTTCAGTCCAAAAAAAATACATAAATAAGTTTAAAAAAAAACAAAAAAAAACAGATAGTTGTAGGCGAAAAGAAGACTTTCAAATTCCAGAACCCTCAAAATCATACCACAAGGGCTGCATTATTTAAAAGTTTTTCATATCTCCATCATTTGTGACATTCTTTATCCAATACTCTGGTATTCAGATGGCTTTGACATTATCAGACTCTAGCCAGCTTCCTATCTAAGATGTCTGTATGTAATTCAAGTAGATTTGAGAAGCTTCCCTGTAGATACTTAGAACTGAAAAAATAAAAGAGAAATGTAAGTGTGCAATGTGGGTAAACAAATGGAAGAACAACACAAAAGAGAAATTGCATCTTTGTTCTATGCTGGTTAGTATCAGACACTATCAAAATAGTCTATCCATATAAAAGTCATTTAATCTTAGTAACAACTTAAATAAGTAATATAATGAGTTTAAGTTTTGTTGGTAGAAAATACTGAGGCAAATATAAGTAGGATCTTATCCTACATAACTAAGAAGTAGTAACAAAGACTACAAATGTAATTGTTCAAAAGTTGGAGGTTCTAAAACACGTTCTAAAACACATTCTATATTTCACTCCTTAGAAAAGAAAAAAGGACAAAATTCTAGGAAGGAGAAAGAGGAAAGCAAGAAGAATGAGGAGAGCAAAAAGAGAGTTGAATTTTCTCTCTTTAATAGTAACAGAAATTTAAGGTATTTATAATGTTCATGTCTCTGCATAGTCAGGTGCTACAATCCAAGCCTCTCTGTGTAGACACTCTGTAAATGGTCACCTATCCTCTCCTGGAGGACTGTTATCTTTTAATATTTTCTAAATTTTACCTTTTTTTTCCACCATCAATTTCCTGCATATCTTTACTTTCCATGGTATCGCATATGTCTTCTCAAGAGGAATGCTCCCAGGTGGCATTTAGGTAATGTTTCCCTGATAGGTAGGGCCCATTCTTGCTAGATCCTTCCAAGGAAGGAATGAATATAGAGGACATAATCTAAAAGATGTGGCAGCAAATAATAACAGAGATAAGAGTACATTTATGCTCCTGGTTTTGATCATTCTTTCCATGCTCTACTGTATATATTTCGAATCCCTTTTTCAGATGTGGGTCTTAAGACTCTACAGGTCTGCCGATGATGATGCATGTATAGGAAAGATGGATAGTGGACATAGTAAATAGCCAACACAATGAGACTGATTATAGGATATGTGTCAACTGCTAAAGACTGTCACACACCACACCAACACACATCCACCCACTCACACCTCCAACACTTACACAAAGTAAAATCTTCTGCCTAATCTCCTGTACAATTATGTATACTCCAGAAAATAACTGAGGTTATCTTCAGATATCTATCTTATTTCATCTGCCTATTATATTTTCAATATACATTTATTAGACAATCATCTACTGCCTGCTCCTACATATAATAAAACATTTCCCAAGCATGGAGAACAAGGTAAATCAGGAAGACTTCAAAGTTATATATCCCCAAGTATATGTGTGTACAGACCAGACAGCAATAGTTTATTTTCAAGACAGGGTTTCTCTGTGTAGCTCTGGATGTCCTAGAACTCACTTTGTAGAACACGCTGGCCTCAAACTCAGAAATCTGCCTGCCTCTGCCTCCCGAGTGCTGGGATTAAAGGCGTGTGCCACCACACCCAGCTCATCTGATACTTTTTAAAAATTGTTTCATTTATTTACATCCCAAATGTTGCCCACCACTTCCCAGTCATCCCTACAAAAGTTCTTCACCCCAGTTCCCCTCCCCTTTGCTTCTGAGAGGGGGTTACTCCTCCAATTCACTCCCACCTCTGCACCCACTTCTGCATCAAGTCTTTACAGGATTAGGCACACTCTCTCCCATGGAGGCCAGACAAAATCTCTGTTACATATGAGCATGGAGCCACATACTATCACAGATATGCTCTTTGGTTGGTGGCTTAGTCCCTGGGAGCTTCCAGGGTCCAGGTCAGTTGATACTTTTGGTCTTCCTATGGTGTTGCCATCCCCTTCAGTTCCTTCAGTCCTTTCCCTAACTCATCCACTGGGGTCCCTAATGTCAGTTCAGTGGTCGTCTGTAAGTATCTGAATCTGACTCAGTACATGCTATGCTCCTGTCTGCAAGCACAACATGGTTAGTAATAGTGCCAGGGTTTGGTGCCCACCCATGGGATGGATCCAATGATGGGCTGGTCTCTGGATGACCTTTCCTTCAATATGCTTCATTTTGTCATTTCTGTTCATTTTTTTTTCAAACAGGAACAATTCTGGGTCAAATTTTGGAAGGTAGATTAGTGACCCTACTCATTCATTGGGGACCCTGGCTATATATATGGAGGTGATCTCCTTATATTCCATCTCCCCACAGTTGGGCATTTCAGCTAAGGTCATCCCCATTGACTCATGGGAGCCTCTCACATCCCAAGTCTTTGGGACTTTCTAAAGGTTACCCCAGCTCCCAACCCCCATAGTTTTATATTTTCATTCATTTTCCTGGCCCTCTGGGCTTCTCTCCCATCTCCCAACATTCCTGATCCTGACCCTTTTCCCTCTCCCCCTCTGCTCTCCCACCCAGACCCTGCCTCCCTCTGCCTTCCATGATTTTCTCCACTTATTATGGGATTGAAGCATCCTCATCTGGGCCTCCCTTCTTGTCCAACTTATAATTGTCTGTGGTTTGTATCATGGGTATTCTGTAATTCTTGACTGATACACTTATCAGTGAATACATAATATGTGTGTCCTTTTGAGTCTAGGTTTTATTTCTTATTTTTTATTTAATACACCAAAAATTCAAAATTCAAACTAGAGTGCCAAATGATTTTTTTCTCCTTCTGTGCTAATCACATCTGACATCAGAATTTCCAGCCAAGGAATTATAACTGGCATACCTCATAACTGCCTCTAAAGTGTCATGTTTTCTAGCATTCCAGCAGATATCAAGAAATTCCAGGGTAATGTCCATCAGAGAAAAGGTCACCTAGTAAAGAATGACAATGTTTTGAACTTTCTCTGATTATGAAAGAATAAAAGTCTGAAAATAGGAATAATAACAGAATTAAAATATATATAGTAAAACTAAGCCTCAAGAAAGGATATTTTATATATGTAAAATCAAAAGCCTAAAATATCCTCAAACTTGATGAGAAATTTGAGAGATTTCTACATTTTAAAATATAGTCGTGCACACAACTCTAATCATCTAAAATACAGTTTAACATTTTGGATAGTGAGATAAATGGAGACATTCAAAGAATTTACACTTTTTAAACCTTTGAATTTTAATCACATTCTAAAATTTAAAAGATATACAACATGCAGAGGTAGCATTATATTATTTTATTTTTTTGTTGAAATGGTCTACCAAATTAAGATTTGAAATATAACTATATTCTTTTTTTCTTTATTGTGCAGTTAGTGATAGAACCATCTTAACAGGCAAGGATTAAATAACTTACTCTATCCTACTGGGACAAATGGAGTATTGTTTTGAAATTAGAAAATATTTTAAAAAATTTAGTACATATACTCAAGTTATCAATAAAGCAATATTAGTACAACTTACATACGAGTAAATTGTGTTAAAAGCCATTGTCTGTGAGTCACCCGAAAGTTAATGCCTCGTTACTTTTGTATTAAATTTTTTTAGTACAAAGAAAGCACTCTTAAATAAAACACGTTGTTATATATTCTATGGTAGAAGTAGTTTTAATTTTATATCTCCCTCAATAGAAGGTTATCAGAAGTTGTCTTTCTGAGCCTCCACAACTTCACGATTTACCAGAAGAGATCTGCCAAGCTTAGCATAAAGGTAATGAGTCTGTGGGAGTATCCCAGGTGACATCTTTGGCTTATATCTGTGTAAATTGCACCATAACTTACAGACTACTAGTGACAGATACCAATAGTTTGGTTTAAATTGAAGACATCATCTACATTTTACCTCCAGAATAATCTATGAGTTTCATATTTCCAGTTACAAATAATACTTTAGCATGCTTGTAATACCTGGACAATAAGCTCCCTCACTTTCTGTTTGACTCACTTATTAATCTACATCTTACCAGGATCTTTCTATTTCTACCTTCTGAACATGCCCTTATTCTAACTATATACAATATCTTGAATTTCCTAGAACCTCTCCCAGTCTTTCACATGATATTTAATCATGAAATCACTTTTGCTCAAATGACTATCTCCGATTTCAGTCTTTGATAGTTTTTGTCTTCAGTGTGAGGAGTCAGACTAATTTTAAGTGCTTTTAATATTGTATATATTTTTATTTCATCAGATATACTGTGTGTTTGCATCTCTCTGTGTGTACCTGTGCATGTGCATGTGTGTGTATTTGATTTGGAGTCTCTCACTCTGTGTGTACCTGTGCATGTGCATGTGTGTGTATTTGATTTGGAGTCTCTCACTTCTGTGTGTGTCTGTGTGTCTGTGTGTGTGTGTGTGTGTGTGTAGAGGTCTTTAATGTTTTTCACATAATTAGAGGAAACTTTTCCGTAGTAAAGAGAGTCACTTTCGTTGTTGCTGATTCAGTTGACATTGCCTACTACTGTTTAACAAACATCACTGATATTCAAATTGACTGCTTAAATGAACATAAAACAGTATGTGACATTGATAATTTTAGTTATGAAGTTACTCATATTAAAAAAATCTCAGAATTATACTTTGGATGAATATTTTAAAATTTCTTTAACCACAAAAACAGCAGCAAATATTAAAACATTTTTCCTTAATAGACTCTGATACGTTGTCTCATAGCATTAAGGTTTTGGCACCTCATCCTTATAGAAAAAAATTGCAGTGAGACTCATAAGAAAATGTTGGCTAGCCAACTCTATTTCCTATAGAATACTCTATAAAATAAATTATAATAATCCAAACTCCTTTAGACAGCAATGATGGATAATTCCAATCTATCTTATTTCATGAATAAAAATATACCTATCATAAATCCTTTATTTTAACATAAATTACTACTATTAAATTTCTGATGATGCTACCTCCCACAAATCATCACCGGAGATTCCTAAAAAGGAAGCCGAAATATATTATGGATGATTTCATTCTTTGCATTCATATTGATCCATGGACTACACCTGACATATTGAAACCATTTGTCCTTCTAAAACATATTTTATTCAATAATCTTAATACATTATATTAATTCATCATGATGCTGAAAATGTTAGGTACATTACATTCAAAAGAGCTATATAAATCCTCAAGTAATAAGCATCAATTTTTCTGACTAGTATAGAAAATCAATTTTGAGAGCATAAAAAGTAAAGAACAACTTATTTAACTTGGCATAGAAATCAATATTTGTATTTTTTCTACTTTTCTTTTTCTTATTTGTATTTGTATATGCATGTTGTTCAGGTAATTTTATACAATTTTGTTCATTGTTGTGGGCAGAAGAATATATATTATGTATAACTGAATAAAAGAAATATGGTGAAATAAAGTGTTTTGACTATTTAATAAAAGGTCTGTATTTGATAGTTTATGCACACTTTTCCATTTTTAATTGGGATGGGATTTCCTTTATTACTTTGAAACAGCATCTTGCTATTAGAGTCCAGGTTGACCTCCAAACCTTCAGTATTGTCTATCCACACAAGTATTAGGAACACATATTTATATCATTATGCATGGCTTTGATTTAGCATCTTTGATCAGAGAGTCATTGAATATTTTTGGAATTTATTGGAATAAGACGAATGAAAATTGAGTAAGTGGAAAAAAGTCATTGAAGTAATCAATAATAGAGAAGGAATAACTGATGAATGGGTTAAGAGATAAAATATGGTAATTTATTATCATTCAGTGATAGATTTGTGCCACTCCAGAACACCTGACTCTTACTTGCCACTTGCTTGAAAGCAATACAGAGCCTATACTTCCCAGATATAATTGCATTCCAGTTCAGGAAAAATAAAAACAATGTTTCATCTTCTAGTCTAAGATCTAGATGAGAATATATGATGGTCTTCTGCAATATGTCAGACCCCTAGTAATGGTTTGGGTTGACTCTGTTATCTGGTTAGGGTCATCCTAAATATGATATCTTAATATAGAATTCACACTGAATTGAAATCTATGAGAACTGCAAGATAATGAATATATTTACTTTAAAGACATTGTGTGGTACTAATTATAGATCTATTAATAAAACCCATTGCTCTATAATTTATGTAGCCCTACCTTGTGATCTGATACAATCTAAAATATAACCAATTGAATAATTGCCTTGTGGATTTAGGCTACTATAGTAGGGAAAATCAAGTGATAGATGCAGAAACAACACCTTCAGCAACTATGACCTTATGTAAGATGACAAAATTCTAGCTATGGAGATATTCAAGCAATGTCATTATTAAGTACATAAGGAATTTCATGTTGGTTAACCTTAGAGACAGCTGGGTCTAATCACTACATTGTTTCCTTCAGTGAAACTATAAATCTTAACAATAGTAGAATCAGAAAATTGTTAGTGCTGCTAAATTCAGCCACCATATCAAATGTTGTATCTTTGTCAGCCAGAATACATGATTATTAGGACACTGTAGGAATCTATATTATGGAAACGTCTTCTTCTTCCTCGACTTCCACTCCTCCTCGGTCTCCTCCTCCTCCTCCTCCTCTGCCTCTGCCTCCTCCTCCTCCTCCTCCTCTTCCTCCTCCTCCTCCTCCTCCTTTTGTTTGAAAAACAATTAGATATACTTCATATTTGCATAGAAAGTGCAAAAATCAACATTTATATCTTGGCTCTAAGACTATATTATTTCCTTAGCTATGTCCTTAATAAGACATTAATGGATAGTCCAAGCATGTTGGACTATCCATTAATGTCTTATGTGTTAGTATAATAGTCCATTATATCTGTATCATTGTGCTAATTAAGCTGGATGGAAATAAAGAAACAAAGAAAACATTCTGTCCATCAGGTAGGAGTTCTTCCTTTATCTCTAGTTTATTGAGTAGGGGGTATAAATCAAGTTAAACACTAAATCAATTATTACATAACAAATCTGTTCAAAGCTACTGTGGCTATAGACATCCTGGGATATGACATTTAATATATATGACAAATATATTTTTGACTATGACTAGTAGAGAATATATTGCTTCAAAGTCCCTTGCCTTTATAATGGCACTGATGTCACACATAAGAGCATTTCTTAATCTCATCCTTAACAGCTAACTATTGCCGGTGTTTCCAGAAAAAAAAAAAAAAAGAAAGAAAGAAAAAGAAATGATGTTCAGAGATGAAGTACAGCACTGTGTAAACATTTTTTTACTTTTTATTTTTTTATTTATTTAATTTTTTTACATCTTAGGGTTGCATGTTGCTAAATTCTGTGAGATAATTTTATTAATAGTGAACTAGATGTGTGGTTCAAAGGAAAGCATTTGGGGTTAACTAAGAAAGATTCTAGAGTAAGGTCATGTTACTTTAAAAACAAACACTCCAGTTATAGTCTAGGTGTTAATATAGATAAAGACATAAATATCCTGGGACCATGATAAAGTACTTTATGGGCATGAACAAAATTCTACTCACAAGTTCCTTTTTAAAATATATTTTATTGGATATTATATTTATTTATATTTCAAATGTCATCTCCTTTCCCAGTTTCCCCTCCAGAAAACCCCTATCCCATTCTCCTTTCTCCTGCTTCGATGAGAATGATCTCTCACCCACCCACACAGTTGTAAGAATGTTATACAATGTAAGGTGATCAGCAGAGATAGGATTATATGGGAAAAACCTGAAATACATACATACATACATACATACATACACACATACATACATACATACATACATATATCACTTTTCTTCTCAAGCAGATCCTACACTCCTTGTTATATGCTGTAGCCTCAGCTTTGCTTCACATCATATTGATGGCTCTGCAGTAGAACACCCAACATCAATGAACCGTGGACAAAAACACCAATAAAGACTTACATACAAGCTGTATTTAGAAATCTAGGCAAACTGAAAGTAAGAGCCTCCTGCATTATAGTTTTAGACACTGTGTTTGAGTTGGTTAGGTACGATTTTGAGAGTCAAAGCTCTGAGTTAAGACTCTTCATTATTTACTTTATGTACTTATGTATACAGGACAGAACAATGGAATGAACCAACTTATGTATTCATAAGATTATATAAGCAACCAGGATACAATTCATCACTGCAGCCACCCTAACGTCTACATGATGAGCATTTAAATGGGTAACAGGCAAAAGGTTAAACACATGGACTTTCTCTTCTAAGCAACTAACTACTACTAGTATTACACATCTCATCTGCCAGCAAACACATTCTCTATTACTGATCCCTTGGCAACTTATGCCCATTAGAACAACCAAACAAGGCTCATGATGGTTTTTTTGAGATAGGCTTTCTTTTTCACAGCCCTGGCTGTTCCAGAACTCACTTTGTAGTTCTGGGTGCCCTTGAACTTAGATATTTGATTACTTCTGCCTTCCAAGTGCTAGGATTATAGATGTGCACCATCACTGCCCACCTTTATGCACATGATCACAAGTTAAACATATCTTTACCCATAATTTAACAGTTCCCAAGATTATGACAGCAGATATTTGGTTATTATAAATACTTTATAAACAGAAACCAGCATGTATGAGTAAGAGATAATAATTTTGTCTTTGATAATAAGAAGTACCAGTGTGAGATGATAGAAAGCAAGGACATATATGCTGCTATCAATGTAGTAAGTTAGGTTACCCTTACAATTTCACTAAACAATCATGCTGTAAAGTGATCAATTGAAGAAACCCTACAAGGCCATATGGACAAGGGACTCAAATAATTGGGAAATTACTTGACTTTGATTCCTACCCATAGTTGCTAAATCCCCTTTCTTCTACGATGTACTCTAGTGAAATTTTTGTCAAGTGAGATTCTTCTACCCTTTAGATGCAGTTTTGAAGAGATCAACTTAAAATGGTCAATTCTAAATTCATATGTAGTTGGTGTTTGGAAGCAAGAAAACTTGGAAGCAACCAGAATTACATAAAAGATGGAACAACATGGAGACATTAATACAGCCATCAAAAGGAAAGAGAACAGTGAGATTGCATGCTCTTCGTTTGTAACTCTCAATGGCCTATGGCATGAGATGAGAAGTCTCGAGATGTTGAGCATTCATTCATACTCTTGGCTTACTTATTTTCCAAAAGCATTCATGAAATAAATTCTAAAGTATTGAGTTTTGGGCATTTTGTAGTAGAATCAAACATCTAGACATCTCAGTGAGATATTAACCTACCTAGAGAGCAGATAACACATTGACTAAATTGAAAGGAATGCAAGATGGTTTATTTTTGTTAGATTTCTATCATATCCTAAACCCCAATATTCCACAGTAATTTTATTTTTGTTACCATGTAAAAGAAAGTATATGTTTTTAGAAGACGTAATCAATTTCATGGCACAATCCCTCCTTAAATGTCTAATAAGTAGTAACACCAGTCTAAGAAAGGTCTGACAAACTTCTTAAATTACTTTCATGTGGACTGAATGTGGTTTTATTCACTCAAATGGGTTGATGGAGGGAAATATTTCAAGGTTTAAAAATATCATTAGTTAAACAAGGCCCTGAAACCATACATACACATATAATAAAAAATAATAAGTTTAAGTCCAGACGATTTATTCAACCAAAAGCATGATAATATTATTTCTCAAATAAGGAAATAGGAAATATATGAAATTGATGAAAATTGTTTAACTGTGATTTGTGGTCACAAATCACCTTAATGTGTGTTATATATTTCAGTAGGCTTTTGATTGTTTTTTTTTTTAATGAGATAAATGTGTATTTCCCATTTTAAAATACTAAGCGAATTTTTTTTTTACCTATATTATCTTACAGAGTAGAAGTACTGCTCTAACAACAGCTTAATTTTTTTCTTCACTCACTGCAGTGTTTTCTATTCTGTATGGGTTGAAAGGCTTCCATTTGTTATTGCAGCTTGCAGAAAGTGATTTTGTTTCCTGGAACTTAAATGAAGTAGAGATTATTTAAAGAGATTTTATGGGAAGCTTAGAAGTTTAAGGCGCTGTGCTTGCCCTGAAGAAATCTCATCATTAGATGCCTTTGAAAGGTCTTATTTGTGTTTCACTCTGTCTTGATATGTCTTTAGTTTCCTTAATCAATGAACACAACTGCTCCACACAGCCCCGAAGGCAGTAGATGCCATAAACAGTTGGTTTTCAGCATAAGAAAAAAAAGCAAACTGCAAGGGCTTTCCAGAATATGTTTACTGGTTTCTCTGACAGAAGTTTTCAATCACCCTCCAGCCACTATGCACTGTGAATGGTAAATATGCTTTTGTCACTCAAATTGGTGTTCTCTACACCGCTGATAATTATATTTTGTGACAATACCAAAAAGTAGATGATTGAAACGCTTTTTAAATGAATATTGTAATGGTAAGGAAAACAAGATAACAAAGCTAATGAACGAAATGCATTTGAAATTTTTTTATTTTATTTTCATTGTGTCTATGTTCAGATTTTATTTAAAACCAAGCAACTGAATAAATCTTCTCTTTGTAACTTACCAAGTCCCAGGAAGGCTGACGAAAACTTGACAAATGAGAAAGATTTGCAAACTGAAATGCAACTCTCTATGTGTCAATTAGCTATTACATTTATAGTATCTAATTTATGAAAGCATTGTAAAATAACATAACAGTTCTTATGATGTCTAGGTTCTACCATCTAACTACATACCCTTGCTAATTACTAAATTCATTTATTCCCTGCTATATCTTTTACAAAATTGGAGGAGTAAGAGTCCTTTCCTTGCAAGGTTGTTTGAAATGTACAGAAAAAATGCACATAAAATGACTGAACAGAATTTTATGGAGTGAAATTTAGTTCTCTTCTTTCTCTTCTACCATGATTTCAATTGTTTCATATGATTTACCTACTAGGCCGGGGCCTAGCAAACACAGAAGTGGATGCTCACAGGCAGCTATTGGATGGATCACAGGACCTTCAATGGAGGAGCTAGAGAAAGTATCCAAGGAGCTAAAGAGATCTGCAGCCCTATCAGTGGAACAACATTATGAACTAACCAGTACCCCAGAGCTCTTGACTCTAGCTGCATATGTATCAAAAGATGGCCTAGTCGGCCATAACTGGAAAGAGAGGCCCATTGGTCAGGCAAACTTTATATGCCCCAGTACAGGGGAACGCTAGGGCCAAAAAAATGGGAATGGGTGGGTAGGGGAGTGGGGGGGGGGAGGGTGTGGGGGACTTTTGGGATAGCATTGGAAATATAATTGAGGAAAATACGTAATAAAAAAATTTAAAAAAAAAAGAGTTTACATTGCAACAGGTTTTACTGATCAGATCTCTTTGTCCTTGGTCTTACTATGTAGGTATCAATACCCAATGAAATTTTCTCATGTCTGTTTCCTAAATCAGTCCATCTACACATTTTTCTTCAAAACATTAATGATGTTTTCTTTCTATTTTGGGGTATTCCATTTTAAGTCATGCAAGCCAAACTCAAGACTTCATCCATGCTACACAGCTACTCAGTCTTGACTCAAGCCCCAGGCACAAAATGGATGGTTTCTATAAATTTAATTCTTGTCCATAAACCATCAGTTTACAATACCTCTGTAATGAATGATAAATACCATTAGACTTAGGTGTATAATATATACATACACGTTATGTGTGTTTATATATTCATTTTAGCTATAGTCTCTATAAAGCAATTATATTTATTTCTATAACATTAGACACATGTAACTCAGTTTCTACAAGTGAATTGTATTTTCTTTACTGATCATAGTTTGAATTTCCTTGTAACAACACACAAATTACTGAAGATACAATGTTAATTAGACTGAATAATAACTAATAACAAAAATTAAACACTGTGAGCCTAATTGTTTTCCAAAAATTCCTCTCTTGGGGTATGTATTGGATTAATTGTTTCCCATATTAACAGAAAATAATCCTAGGTCTCCACATTTCCACAGTCTATTTTTCTCTATGTTGAATTTAACTGTGTGAGTTTATCTGCTATAAGAAAAAAAATCAGAACTGATAATTTTGAGGTTGTTTCTACTTCAGGTTATAGATTAACCTTCTCATGGATCACAGTTTATTAAGCTTCTATTGGTCCAATTAATTATTGAAAGGTCAATTGATTTTGAACATGAAGGTTTAAGAAACTGCCCTAGGGTGAAAGATCGTAGAATGGCTGAGGGGAAGTATAGAACACAGATTATTAAAAAAATTGAGCATCTTTTAAAAGATCTTTGGTGCTCTATTAATGTATCACATCATTCCAATTTTGTTAAGAAAAAAATAATGCCAAGAGCCTACCTTCGCACGTGTAGAGTTCAAAACAGCAGGATTCTTCAAAATCTTTTTCCAATATCTAGCCCTTAGTCTTAGACACTTCTTGTTCTGTGAAGCAGTGAAACTAGATAGGCTATGTCAGATGTCAAATACTACATAGCAGCAGATGATATTCCTGAGGTATTTAACAGCATCATTAATTTCCAGGTCTCACAGCAAGACCTTTTTATTTTTTTTTCCCCAGGAATTGTGTTAGGATTTATGTTTTGTTTCACCAAAAATTGTAGCTTTCATCCTGATCTGCAACCAGTTTGAAAAACCAAATAAATTACAATTGAATAATCATTTGGCAAATGTGATATTATGTGGTACACAGCACAATGAATTTCTTATTTATTTTTCAGACACTCTAAGGTGATAGGAGGGCTTGGAAAGATATAGACAATAACATTTAGTGCATTTAAGTGACACCTTAAGACTTAGGCAACCACATGTAAGAGTGAGGTACACAGACTCTTCACCCATATACAAAAATTCCCATACTTGCTAATATTATCTAATCACTGAAAACATCAACTACGTCAATTTTGTGTTTTCCTGAACTAAAATTCCAAAACTTTTCCTTATACACTGACTTATGACTACTTAAATTACTGCATCTAAGATTTGACCTTTGCCTTGGTTACATTTCTATACTGTAAGGAGACACCATGGCCAAGGCAACTTAAAGAAGAAACCATTTAATGAGCCACATGGGTCCAGAAGGTTAATATCTGTAACCACTGTCATAGCTATTTTTCTATTGCTATAACAATGCACCATGACCAAGGCAACAGAGTTGAAAATGCTTAATGGAAGCGTATATTTTCAAAGGGTAAGTCCAGAACCATCATGGCAAGAAGCAAGACAGGAGAGAGACACCCTGGAGCAGTAGCTGAGATCAAACATGTGATCAACAAGCATGAGGCAGAGAAAGGGGGGGGGGGAGATTGGTTTGGAAATACTGTATGCTTTTGAAACCCTAAATCCCATCTCCAGTGACCCACCTCCTCTAAGAAGTTTATGGCTTCTAATCCTTCCCAAACAGTTTCACCAATTTGGGACAAAGTATTCAAATATATAAGCCCATGGAGGCTATTCATATTCAATCCAACAAAACCTTCTTAATTTCTGAGTGCTGTATAAAGTTATCTTATGATGAACTTTGGAATGAGAACTAAGCTTGGGAATCTTCTGCTACTCAATCATGCTATCTAAAACTCTAAAAGTTCTTTGGTTTATTTCAGCTTGCTGACTTTTCACTAGTAGTACACCTGTCTTTTGGGCAATAATGTAATTCATTTGAAAAAAAAAAAACATGCCTCCTCAATGTGTGGACTGATATGAAGGATTTTCTGTTGCCTTTGGAAGAATCAACTTTAGAAATGAATTCCCCTGACTTGTTCTTGGAATTTATTTCAGGAATGTAGTTCTGGTAAGTTTGTCTTTTGAAATATTAATCTATATGACATGTTTTGCCAGTTTTGCAATGTAGGATTGCTCATTGCAATTAAACCCTTTGGGATAACATCCTTAAGGGAGACACATTCCTAAATCTCAGGGAGAGTAGGAGATTGACCCCAGTGGGGACCCTGCTGTTCCTCATGAAAACTTATTCTACCTTTCTCTTAGTACAAATTATTATAAATGAAAAATAGCCCATGACATGCCCCAGCCTACTCTGCACTGTCAAATTGTCAAATCACTCTTTTCATATTTAATTTTATCCAGCCCTCTTTTAAAAAGATTTATTTTTACACGTGAATAAAAGTAATTTTAATGGGAATGATTATTGACTTATTTTAAACTATAAATATAACAGTAATTATTTTATATTGTTGTTACACTATATCTTAATAGGTTAATTTAAAACATAATATATATATATGTATATATACATATATATACATGATTTCATAACACTTTTTCTGAAACTCTCAAATAATGTTTTATAATGCTAAGTCACTTTTTTACTTATAAGCACAATGAAATGGAATGAAGTTTACTGCAAGCTAAGCAAGAACACAGATATTTTTCTAACCCATCTGTTCTCCTTTTATAAAAATCCTTAAATGTGCAGTTTAACAGAGTAGGCCCTCTATGCTCTCTTTCCAAACTTCATTACACTGCTCTAGTTTTTGCTACACAGTTGATCTGAATTGAAGATACTATAGTTTTAGAAATATATTTAGCCTCTTAGAGTTTTAATTGTTTGGTCTCAATTTATATACATGACAACCAAGATTTCCAAGTGTGCTTGCTGTTGCTCATAGTTTTGGATAGATTTTTATATGTTCTGAGATTTTTTTAAATTCAAACACTATATATTTTGCATGTATCATGCCAACTATTTTTTTAATGAACATTTGTAATTTCTAGGTTTTTTTTTCAGAAGATGTCCATTCTGAGATAAGACAGACGAGTATGAGTACTGGATTCTTGTCTTTTTAGGTGGTAGGAGCTTGTATAATATTCAAGACAAGTCATAATTGCAGTCAGTCATCTGTCACTTGTCATTTGTCACCAGGGATTCTAAAAAAATCACTTCTTACTTTTACTTCACAACAATTAGATTTGAATGTTATGTCGTAAAGCATTATAGGTCACAGGATAAGACAACTGAAACCAAGTTTTAGGTGAAAGCAATAGAGGCACAGCTTGGCTAGATTAACTGAAGTTACACTGTGAAGTAACTGCAGGACAAGGGACTGAGTCAGGATATCTAAGCAGGGATTCCAATCTTTTAACCCTGAGGCTAAGTACCTTCTTAACAAAGTACTTGTGAATAAGTGTGCCTTTGCCTTTTCTGCTCCCCAGAGCACTACCTGGCAGACCCTGTGATCCAAGGTACCTATTGCTGCATCCTTTTGATCATTTTCCACTGCTGCGATTCATTGATGTTAGTGGGAAAAAAAAATAGACACCCTGCCTGGTAGACAATGCTTTAATGAGACCTGAGATCAACAGCAATCTGCAGTCAAGAGCAAGCATCCAGTTTTGAATTTTAAAACCAGGATGTCTTCAGACAGCCCAGTAGATTTAGAGGTAATAGACTTTACATCCTTTGAAAACTGTTTTTCTCTATTCCCAGTTTCCACTCAATTTTACATAGTTTGGTATGCTTTCAGCAGCCTCTGGCCGCGTCTCTATAGAGTATAGGCTAAGTGTCCCTTGGAGCTAGCCACATTCCCCTTCTCTAAATTAGCTGATTATGAGCTGAGGTAGATGTCATTCTCTCTGAGGTGTGGAACTTCTCCCTCTAAAATGACCAGTCTCTACAGACCAATTAAGCAAAAGAACGCTGAGCCGGCTTCCGGCAGGTAAAGCTCTCAAAACACACAGCAACTGTCAGCCTATGTACCTCTAAGCAATTTCTGTAAGAGAATTTTCAGAAAGGTTGAGCTAATGGATTTGAGTACAGCTGTGCAGGATGTTTTGCAAAGCCAGCAAAACTAAGGAAATGTAAGTTTTTGCCAGTTTCCTAAAACAGCGATCACTGCTTGCATAAACAAGGCCTTCGACATGTGCAAAAGATCTCTTGGCTGTAAACCTCCAACTGCCGTTTGGATAGGCAGCAGCTCTGTACTCAGACCACCCCGTGGCCTTCAGCTGTTTAAAAGTAGAGTGCAAACGGAGTTTCGCTGAATAGATTCAGCTAAGCTTGTACTTTCATCTTTTTTCCCTGAGCTGTTATCTGACATCCAGGGGAATTTCTCAGCAGCCTTTTCTGCATAATGAGATCTGAAGTTCTGTCATCCCTAATCGATCGCAACTTGTTTGAAGGAGTATCTTACATTGCTTAGGAATCCAAAGGCACACATGCTATTTATTTAATATGAACTTGGTGGAAGTCACTCTACATGGAAAGAACCTAAACTTTGGTGTCCAAGAGATAGGAATTAGAACTCTGTGTACTTTGTATATATTTTTTCTTTCCTCCCTTCTTCTGCATTTGTAGCTGTTATTGTTGGTTAGCCATTTAAGGAAAAAAAAACATCTTACCATTCTAGAGACTGGGAAGACCATGATTAGATTACATCATCAATCTCATGAGAGATTTCCTCTGTTTTAATTTGTTGCTGTGGTTATTTGTTTTCTGGTTTGTTTGGCTGCTTAGAACAGCAGTTTTCAATCTATGGGTCATAGTGCCTTTGCTGCTTAAGTCATTTTTTGGAAGGGTTTACATATTAGATATCCTTCTTGTCAGATATTTATATTATATTCACAAGAGCAGCAAAATTATAGTTATGAAGTATCAGTGGAATAATTTTAAGGGTGGGGTCAACACACAAGGAGGAACTATTTTAAAGGGTCAGAACATTAGGGGAGTTGAGAACAGCTCTCTCAGAATCACAACAGAGAGAGGAGCAGGTAAAATAGAGATACAATTTACAGACCACATGAAGCTCAAGAAGAAGGAAGAGTGGCTCTTGGACCTGAGGGGGTTACATGGCCCTGTATAGGGGAATGCCAGGGTTGGAAGGCTGGAGTGTGTGGATGGGTGGGAGAGCACCCTCATAGAGACAGGGGGAGAGGAGGGGATATGGGAGACCTGGAAATAGGATACATTTGAAATGTAAATAAAGAAAAATATCTAATACAAGGAAAAAAAAAGAGAGATAGAGAAATGTAACTGCAGAGGAAATCTGACTGCAATGACAAGGCTGTCTAGGACTTCAAGTACAGTGTTGAATAGGTAGGGAGAAAGTGGGCAGCCTTGTCTAGTCCCTGCTTTTAGTGGGAATGTTTCCAGCTTCTCGCCATTTACTTTGATGTTGGCTACTGGTTTGCTGTAGATGGCTTTTATCATGTTTAGGTATGGGCCTTGAATTCCTGATCTTTTCAAGACTTTTATCATGAACAGGTGTTGGATTTTGTCAAATGCTTTCTCAGCATCTAATGAGATGATCATGTGGTTTTTGTCTTTGAGTTTGTTTATATAGTGGATTACATTGATGGATTTCTGTATATTAAACCATACCTGCATCTCTGGAATGAAACCTACTTGATCAGGATCTATGATTGTTTTGATGTCTTCTTGAATTCAGTTAGCGAGAATTTTATTGAGTATTTTTGCATCAATATTCATAAGGGAAATTGGTCTGAAGTTCTCTATCTTTGTTGGGTCTTTCTGTGGTTATATCACTGTTTTTCAGGCAGTTGAAGTTTGTTCACTGATAATTCTTTGTTAAGTTATGTTCCCTGGTTTTAAAATGGATATTTTTGACTTGATATTTAGTTTATTGAGCTCTTTATGTATTTTAGAAATAAGCCCATCAGGACTAGAAGGAAAAATATGGTAATTTCATTTTTCAAACTTCACCAGAGAAGTTTCCTCCACTTATATGTGGAAATGAATATTGATACCCACAGTCAGACATTAAGCAGTGAATGAGAGATCTTAGAATACACAGGTGAAAATTGGATTTTCTATCAAATATCTCCCATCAGAAATCAGGAAAACCTATAGAAGAGGAGGCAGAAATAACGTAAGAGATAGTACATATAGAAGACACTTAGAAAACAGGACCCTGTCAATCAACCTGAGCAAAGTTCATGGGAGAACTATTAGAGAGAAAAGCAGCGTGCATTTGGCCTACAGATCTAAAAAAGGTCTTCTTCATTCATTATATAGTTTCTAGTTTAGGGATTTTATGAGATGTCTGAACATATGAATGAAGAAGTCTATGAATAGTTTCTAAGGCTCTTTTACTTCTGTTTATCTACTTTGTCCAAATTCGATATGATACTATTGTTTTATTTTATTTTATGCATTTTATTTTATTTTTTATTTTTTGGTTTTTCAAGACAGGGTTTCTCTGTATCCCTGGCTGTCCTGGAACTCACGTTGTAGTCCAGGCTGGCCTCGAACTCAGAAATCGCCTGCCTCTGCCTCCCAAGTGTTGGGATTAGAGGCAGGCACTACCATACCCGGTTGTATGTTATTTTTAACAAGTCAGTAAATGAGTGGAAACCTAGACACTAGGGTAAAGTATCATTTATACCTGCTTGGAGTGGTAAAATCAATTTTCTACAGTGGAATTGCACTAGGAAAATCAACCACTCCAGGGCAGATCTCATGATCACTAATACTTGACCAACAAATAATAGATTGCACTGGTTGTTGCTGTCTGCATTTTCGACTTTTTTTATTATTATATTGGGGTTTGGTTTGCTTTATAAAAAGAACTTAAAGTTCAATGAATAAGAAGAGAGAGAGGATGTGAATGAACTTGCATTAGGAGAGTAAATAATATGGTAGAAATATATTTAAAATTTAAAAATAAATTTGTTTTTCAAATCTAATGACACTGATGAAGAAGGACAATTAAGAAAACATCTTGCTCCACTGAACAAGTTCAGGAGTCCATATATTTTAAAGCTGGTCTTGAAGAAAGCTTCTTAAATAATATGTAAACTACACTCCTTAGAAACATTAGTTTCCTCCATTAGATCAAGAAATTACAAGAATTAGTATTTACATTCTCGATCTAAAATAGTAGACTTTAAAAACATTAGATTCTGTCCAATTCAGTAGTGGGGAATTTACTTGCCACGTCGAAAGGACAGATATATACATGCAAACAGACAAGCAGACAGAATGCAGTTGATTCAGATATTCTATTTTCATACTTTTATTACCATTTCTAATTAGTATTTTATTAAACATCAATTTTAAAACAAAAATGTAGTAGCTAGAGACCAAGGTAGCTAACCTAATTGTTTAAAGAGCTTGTGAGGCAAAAAGAAGATTTGAATTCTAGCCATGAGTATCCATATAAAATATTGGCATAACAGTGTGGATCTGTCCATCTAGGGAAATGATGGAGACAGGAGAATCAGAAATTATGGATTTCTGCAGTCAAGAAATAAGGGATACCTCTAACAACATCTAAGTGAGGACTAACTCCTGCCATTTCTTCCTCCTTTGGACATATACAATAGCACCCACTCATACATATCAATGCATACACACACACACACACACACACACACACACACACACACACACAGCCCTCTCTTGGAAAAACCCATGACATGCACAAAAAAATGGTTATGTCTGCCTGAATTTTTATATGTTAAATCTTTACTGTTTAAATTCGTTTAAGAGATTATTTTTCAAAAATGTTAGGAAATAGTACAAAATAAATGAAATGTAACTTTTAATCCTAAGCCTCTTGCCTTTGAGGTATAAGAAAAATATCTGCTTTTGTTTTAATTTTGCTTCAGTGTTTTCTTTTATATTGTAAGTATTTATAAAAGTTGTGCATTGCTCAAGATTGTCTGGCATGTCTATATTGTATTTAAATAGTAAAATTAAAAAGAAATGTGTGGAGAAAACACATGGGGGGCAGGGATATTTTAAATTTTATTCTATCCTTGCAAACATTTCATGTTCTTTTCAATTTCTGTCTTAAGAAAAAAATCTGCCTGTACACAGATACTCTCAAATGAAAAGATAAAGGACAAAGGGATTTGGATTCAAAGAAACAGGACAGTAAAATAAGCTGTTAAAAATTAGGGCAGGATGACAGGCAGGAAACAATTAGGGCAGTGCAGCTCTGAGATAGGGAGAAGTAGAGGGCAAGGAATAACAGGGGGTGACAGGTGAGGGATGAGCTGGGTCTGTGCATTACAAAAGAGGACAACGGAGCTCTCAGATGGGGAGTGGAAATCAAGTGAACATCTGCTGCCTGCAAAAAAAAACATGCCAACACCCCAAAGGTGAGATAGGAAGCTGAACAGGAGAAGCAGTGATGGGTCCCAGACGAATGATAAGAAATTAAAGATATCTTCTGAAGATGAAAGAAATGCATCTTTTTCTGAAACGAAAAATGTATTTTCTGCTCGGGTGCCTTCCGTTTTCAGTATCTACTCACAGTGCTAATTAGTATAACAAATTTGTAATCATGTTTCAAAATATTTCTAATAGAGTACATACACTGGATTTTACTGTATACTACCTCAATGTTTCTAAATCAAAGTTTACAAAATTTTGCACATGATAGAGTATGGAAATGCCAAATAGTATTTTGAAATATTGCTCTATATTTAGAATATTTTCATATTTTAATAATATACTTTTATATTAAAACTAAGCTTACTATTTCAGATTATTACTTTTTAAAATTTTTTATAATTTTTAATTAGGTATTTTCTTCATTTACATTTCCAGTGCTATCCCAAAAGTTCCCCATACCCTCTCCCCCACTCCCCTATCCACTCACTCCCACTTCTTGGCCCTGGCGTTTCCCCTGTACTGAGGCATATAAAGTTTGTAAGACCAAGGAGCTTCTCTTCCCAATGATGGCCAACTAGGCCATCTTCTGCTACATATGCAGCTAGAGACACGAGCTCAGGGGTTGGATGCTCACAGTCAGCTATTGGCTAGAACACAGGGCCCCCAATGGAGGAGCTAGAGAAAGTACCCAAGGAGCTAAAGGGGTCTGCAGCCCTATAGGTGGAACAACAATATGAACTAACCAGATTATTACTTTTATTTTTTTACTTTATTTTAAACTTACTCCCTTAAATGTCACATTAACTACAACAAAACCTGATAAAACAAAAGGGAGAAGAGAATACATTAACCCTTTCCCTACAAAGGAACTAAACAATAATTAATACTTCCCAATGAAAGCTTGGAAATAGTAGGTAGTTTAATATATAGGAACATCCATGCATCTGTATGCTCAAGAGATTGTTTGAGGAAGGACAATCTGAAGGAATATATATTTCTTGTAAAGTTATATACAACAATTGTATCAATTGCTTACAGAATAACTAATTCTTAAGACAAAAAAAAGAACAAACAGTAGAAATGAGCACAGGTTGTCCTAGCCCTGTCCTGTTTCCAGATGTCCTAAAACTTAAAGAGGAATAATCTGTGTGCAAACACCTGTCAGCTACCCAATGCTACCATGAGTTCAAATGGATACTTATTCCAAATACTTAAACTCAGGTTCCCCCGTGTGAAGAGGCACTTGTTAAAAATGGACACACAGTAAACACAAGATGTCATTCAACTGATATCAAAGCCAAACTGCTGAGAAGTGAGGAAAAAAATAAAAATAATTAGAAATAAATGAGGTTTTATAAGGTCTCTTGTGAAAATAAAAATTAGCTCCCTTGGTATCAAGAGTAAGGTCAAAAAGAAATGTGTTAGTGTTTAATCCTCAGGTCAACCCTGAAAATTCCCACTGTATGTAGTTAGATATGCTTTGAATTTTAAATGTTTCAGCTACATTTCTTTTTCCCATTGTTTGATGTCACCCTTCTTCCCATCTCTGCCAGGATTCATTCTGTATTTCTTTCTGTATCTTTTTCTAAACTTGCTTCTTTCATACACCACATTATTTTTTTTTTTACAATTTAATCTTAATTGCATGTCAAATCTTAAATCCCAAGACTGTCAATATTCCACAAAATTTTGTAACCATTGGAGAATAATGATGTAACTGAACACTTACAGTTGTTCATAGCTCCCCATAGATTTGGAAGCTTAACTTCTTGGAGGAGAACTCAGGCAACAATCACTAAACTAAAAAACATTCCTGTGAGAAAACTGCAGGCAACATCATGTTACAAAACATGAATTCATTTTATAAAGAACTTGAAATAATTCAGCTTTAAGTCAGCTCTTTGGTTCACTATTTATAATCAGGTCATATTTAGCCTATAGAAATAAAGCAATACATTAAAAAAAAAGGAACAAAATCTTTCAAAATGAAATATAAGCACTTATATTTTGCTGTTGGCTAAATTTACCACAATCTCTCCTAAGGGTATTCTTGTCTTTCAGTCCTAGGAGCACAGCTGTATTCTGAACCAAGTACCAAAACTTCCCACTCAAAACACCTGCTCATTACTTCTCCCCAGGCTCCCCTTTCTCTGTCTTTCTTTTCCAAGAAGCGACAGCCTATCTGTTGTTGCTGTCATAATTTTGCATCCAAGGTCAGTATCAACAATGCACATCCTTTCTTCACTGTAAATGAGGTCTCAAGGAATTACAACTTCATGATGATGTTGTATCTGTTTTTGTTGTTGTTCTTGTTGCTGTTAGAATGAGCAGATATTTGCCCATCAACAAACATATCCAAAAAACATATCCTCAACTCTATCACTTATATTAAGTGATATACTGATATCTTTGCTAGGGTTTCCATGTGGTTTGTGTTCAAGAGGTTCCCGTGTTGGAGATTTGTTCATGAATAAATGCATGCTGAGGTTTTAAAAGCTGTAGGAAATAAGATCCAGTAAGGTGATGGTGACACTATGAACATAATTTCTAGAGGAAATTAACATGATTCTCTTGTGAAAGTCAGTTGTCTCTCTCACACACACAGAACTTGACCCATATTAAACCTTTACGTTAGGCAATATAAATATCTTCTAAGAGCATTTATCCTCAGGTATTTCATTGCAGCAAAGTAGCACTCTAATCACTTGTTCAATTAAGAAAGTTTTCTTGATCACTGCATCATGTATAAATGTATAGAAATAATGACAAAATTTGTTGATTATATTCTGTAACAACTTTTGTAAATCTTGATTTATATATGTCATAATACAGTTTATGTTAATATTATATATTGTTTACCAAAAATGAAGGTCAAATTGAAGCTTAAAAACATTTAAAATTTTTAAATGAGACCACGCAACTAGTTAGAGGGGGAAAAATGGAACCCAGATATTGGAATTGCAGGAATCATAACCCTAAACCTAAACATTAAAAAAAGTAATTCTTATTATTGTGTTTCTGATATAACAGTCTTCATGCACATAGAGAGAAATCAATGCTTGCATACTTACATATGTCATTGTATTGCATTTAACCTATACTCATGATATTTTCAGAAGGTCTGAAGGCACAGCAGCACATATTAAGAAAAAGACTTTTAGATTTTTTTCTCAATTGAAAACCATGCTGCATCTTGTGTCATTAAATAGAGTGTTATGTGAGCTTGTTTGTCTACGAGTGTATTTGTGTCTTTTAAATGATAGTGCATTGGATTTCTTTACATCTCCCTATAGTCACTATAATCCGGCACGTGACCTACTTATCAGTTCCTTCTAGATATTAAAATAAGGAAATTTCAAGGTCTTTATTAGTCAATATTTAAAAATTAAACTATTTTTACAACATTATTTAACTTAAAAACATAAATGAAAATTAATACAAAATTCCCACAAATGTATATCAGATTCTATGTTTTTGTTCTCTATTTAAAAGTCTCTCTTGACCTCATATCTGCCTTCTGGTACAGCCCTACTTTTTGCTACCTTTTGCACAAATATCAAATAGTTGTCTAAAATCTCTTTCAACTTTCTGCACTTCTTTCCTTCGCTGAACTTGTGCCCTAGCTCTCCACTGCAGCTGCTCTAGTGTATCCCACCACTGACCTGCTATTATAGAGAACAATGTTCCTTTGTCTTGCCTCTTCTTATATGCTCCCTCAGAAGCACTCAAACATTTTCGGCCCTCTTTTGAAACATTAAATGTCCTTGGTTTCTGTGATTTTTATCGAATCCTGATTTTTCTCCCACTTCTCTGAAGAATCAGTTTGCGTTCAGTTTGGTGCCTCTTGCCACTTTTCTTAAGTCATAAATGTTTGCTTCAGAAACTCTGAGACTCTCAGTTACCTCTTGAAACTTGTACTTTAAACTCTCTTCCCTCCTGTTCATCTTATCCTACACATAAATGTGGCAGCATGTCTGTTTATGACATTGATTTACATATGTGCCACCAAAGTTGAATTCTATCCTGAATTTCAGGCTCTTGGATTCACATTGTCTTTATTTACAGGTTCATGCCTTCCTTCATTTATTTGAACCACTCAAACTGTTGGTGGATGTATAGAATTCCATTTTAAACATATGTGAAAATTTCCTTATTATTTATTATTTTCAATATCACTATGATCAGAATCAATACTATTGTCATTTTTTGTTTTGGCATTGCAAGAATAACCTTTTGGACATACAAGGACATTTTTCTCTGTCATCAGAAATCTCAAGTCATATGCAACATTGGTTACTCAGAAACAGAGAGCCTTATGAGCTGTGTGTCATATTGTGTTTTAGGAATCATTGTAGACACTGAAGAAAAAACCTACTGATATAATCATCATTTTTGACTTAAAGATAATTCTTTTTATTATATGTTACTTATAGTATTCTGAGAACTTTATAGCCTGCTAAATTTTCATGGCAAAATTAATTTGATATTTCATAATAGAGACCAAATTTTCCCCATCTGTTCCACTGCACATTCATTGCCAGAGTTACCCAAGCCTTCTTTAAGGACTACCTTTAGTAAATGATAAAATACCTCTGTGCTAATACACATTATCCAACTCTACTCAAAATCTACAACTGGGAGACAAATCATCAAAGTTTCTTCTTCAGTAGGATTATGGGACCAATTGAAAATGTACACATGTCCAGCCCTTAGGCCCAAACATTGTGTATTCTGATTCTGAGAGTACCTTTTTTAGAGTTTTCCTAACACATGTTTTATGATCAGTATTATTTTAAATATTTCAAATGTTTTAGATAGAATACATGTTTAGGAATTACCAAACCAACTATGATGTTAAAGCACGTAAAGAAATGTTCAAAGTCCTTAGTGATCAGGGAAATGCAAATCAAAACCTCCCTGAGATTCCACCTTATACCGATCAGAATGGCTAATATCAAAACCTAGGATAACAACACATATTGGCTAGGATGTGGAGAAAGAAGAACATTCCTCCATTTCTCGTGGGATTGCAAATTGGCACAGCCACTCTGGAAATCAATCTGAAGGTTCCTCAGAAAATTGGAAATAGATCTATCTGAAGACCTAACAATACCACTCTTGGGAATATACCCAAAAGATGCTCCACCGGGCCATGGGGGCACATGTTCCACTATGTTCATAGTGGCCTTATTTGTGAGAGCCAAAAACTGGAAACAACCCCGATGTCCCACAACAGGAGAATGGATACAAAAAACGTGGTTCATTTACACAGTGGAATACTACTCAGCTATTAAGAATGAGGACATCCTGAGGTTTGCAGGCAAATGGATGAAACTAGAAAATATCATTCTGAATGAGGTAACTCAGACCCAAAAAGGACATTCATGGTATGTACTCACTAACAAGTGAATGATAGCAAAACAAACAAACAAACAAACAAACAAGCAAACAAACAAACAAAATTCCTAGGATACAGATGACAGAACTAAAAGGCAACAAGCTGAAGTGCCCAAGTGAGGATGCCTCAGTCCCACTTGGGAGGGAGAAGAAAGCAATCACAATGGGAGGAGGGGGAAGGGACCTGGGAGAGGGGAGGGAAAAGGGATAAGGGGTAGGGGTTGTGGAGGAGAGGGGGACATAATCTGGTATTGAGTGGGGAAAAAGGACTGAAGCCCCGAGGGCCTGCAGAAAGAATGGAAACAGGCAACATAGGGCGGTAGGAAGGAGGGGAACCCTCCAGAATGTACTAGAGACTTGGGAGGTGAAAGACTCTCAGGACTCAAAGGGAGGGATCCTAGATGGAATGCCTTATCGTGGAGAGATTGAACTTGTAGAGCCCATCTCCAGAAGAAAGACAGGGCATCAAGTGAGGGATCAGGCTGCTATCCCACAGGCAAAACTTTGACCCATAATTGTTCCTGTGTGAAAGAACTGCAGGGATGGAAATGGAGAAGAGAATGAGGAAAAGAAGGTCCAGCGTCAGGCCCAAAGTAGGATCCAGATCAAGGGGAGGACCCAAGACTTGATACTAATGCTGAGTCAAAGAGCATTCACAAAAAGGTTATGTCATGAGTATCTCCTGAAAGACCCAACAAGCAGTTGAGTCAGATGCAAATCTTTGCTCCCAACCAATGGACAGAAGCTGCTGACCCCTGTGGTTGAATTAGGGAAAAGCTGGAAAAAGCTGAGGAGGAGGGCGACCCTGTAGGAGGACCAGTAGTCTCAATTAACCTGGACCCCTGAGATCTCTCAGACACTGGAACACAAACCAGGCAGATTACATACTGCTGATATGAGGGCCCCAAAACATATATAACAGAGGACTGTCGGGTCTTGGTTAAGTCAGATAAGATGCATTGAACCCCTAAGAGACTCCCCAGGAAGTTAAGAGGTCTGGAGGGGTGGGTGGTGGAGTGGGGACATATTAGTCAACACAGAGGGGCAGGTAAGAGGTGTGGGATGTGGAAAAGTAGGAGGGTGGACTGGAATAAAATCTGGAGTGTAAAAAAGAAAGAAAAAAAGAAAGAAAGAGAAAGAGAGAGAGAATAATAATAATAAAAGAAAAGGAAAAAAGAGAGCATAGGTATTTTGATTTGCTTATTATATATATCAATTATGATTAAATATATGTATAGCAAGGAAATTGTACATAATTATCTACATTTTATTTATTTTTTATTAGATATTTTCTTCATTTACATTTCAAGTGCTATTCCCTTTCTTAGTTTCCTCTCTGAAAGTCCCCTATACCCTTTCCCTGCCCTGCTCCACAACCCACCCACTCCTGCTTCCTGGTCCTGGCATTCCCCTGTACTGGGTCATATAATCTTCACAAGACCAAGGGCCTCTCCTCCCATTGATTGCCGACTAGGCCATCTTCTGCTACTCATGCAGCTAGAGACACAAGCTCTGGTGGCGCTGGTTAGTTCATATCATTGTTACTTATCTTAGCTTACATATCTAAAGAGTAAAGAACCCCAACAGTATGAATTCCTAAGTAGGACTTACACAAGAGAGCAGGCAAACAGGAGTTGGAGACACCTCACAGGACTGCACTGCCAGATGAAGTAGTATAGGCAAGAATCAATTCTGAGTGTGGGAGAATTGGTATTCTCCAGGGATGACCCCTATAGGTTATCCAAACTCAACTGTTATAGATCTTTGAGACAGATTATTCCTATAAACTCATAGTAACCTTAAACACTTCATCATTGGCTGCCATCATACATTAGTTTTCATTACAAGAGTCTTCCATGCTGTCTAGCCAAGAGATTAACTCACCTTAAAATTAAAACTTTGTTAGTAAGCACTGCCTGAGGGATATATGAACTGATATTCAGGAGGAGGGTATGATGCAAGGCCTTTAATATCTATTACTTTGTGGTTAAGATCTATTATTTATGTGTAAAATATTTATTAAGCAGAAGCAAATAATGAAGCCACAGTGACGCATGGATTCAGTCCATATACCTTAGATGACTGAAGAGAAAACTGTGAACATATGACCTAAAATAACAAGCACCTGGTGTTCCCCTTGAGTATCTGTTTTTATATATTGCTTAAAATCACTTTTTAGCCATAGGTATATCTATACAATTTATAATTATATTTACAAGCCACAGATTTAAAGTTGTGCATAACCATACTATGTAATACATAAAACTCTAAAAGTGCATAGCATTGAGATTTTAAATATTCATATAATTTTAAATGAAACCATCTAGAGACTGCCATATCCAGAGTTCCATCCCATAATTAGCCTCCAAACAATGACAGCATTGCATATACTAGCAAGCG